>NC_053023.1:51005020-51353986 GCF_003073215.2 Triticum urartu
ATAGATGACCTTGTCATCGCAAATTGCTTGATAGATACTAGAATTGGTTGTGCATGCCTTGCCACATATTTCATTTGCCATCTTATTGTGTGAGCATGCTGGTTGCATATTTTACTCATTCGAGGACATCCACTTGTTGTTTTGATCGTTTGGGTTTATCAAAAAGGGGGAGATTGAAAGTGCAACTATCCCTAGGTGGTTTTGGTAATTCATAACAACATATAGCTCATTGAGCTAATGCTATTCCAAGATGATTATTTCAGGAAAGCTCAATGATTGGCATGGCATGGATGTGAAAGTGGAACCCTCAAAATGCTAAGGAAAAAGGATTGGCTCAAGCTCAAAAGCTCAAGACTCTTCATTTTATATTTTAGTGATCCAAGATCACATTGAGTCTTCAGGAAAAGCCAATACTATCAAGGAGGGATGAGGTGTTGCTTAATGAGCCTCTTGCTTCATGTGCTTAGTGATATGCTCCAAAAACCCTCAACTACTTTCCCATATCCACATTTGACCTAAACCCTAAGCCAAACTCGGTTCTACCGATTCTTCCTATCCGGCGCCATCGAGTTTCACTTGTCATTAGCCACTGCCAAACCCTAGCAATTCGGTTCTACCGATAGGGATCTCGGTCTCACTGAGATGGGATTGCAAACTCTCTGTTTCCCTTTCGTAACTTTTCGGTCTCACCGAAAGAGCGAATCGGTCCCACCGAGATTGCAATGTAAATTCAGTGTTTCCCCTTTGTAACTTTTCGGTCTCACCGAAAGAGCAAATCGGTCCCACCGAGTTTGCCTGACCAACTCTCTGGTTAGCTAATTACCAAATTCAGTCTCACCGAGTTTGTGTAATCGGTCTCACCGAGATTACGTTATGCCCAAACCCTAACCATATCGGTCCTGCCGAGTTGCATGTCAGTCCCACCGAAAATCTCTAACGGTCACTAGGTTTACATTTTTGGTCCGACCGAGTTTGTTGATTCGGTCCCACCGAGATTGGAAAACTGTGTGTAACGGTTGGATTTTGTGTGGAGGCTATATATACCCCTCCACCTCCTCTTCATTCGAGGAGAGAGCCATCAGAACACATACACCATTCCAACTCGTATGTTCTGAGAGAGAACCACCTACTCATGTGTTGAGACCAAGATATTCCATTCCTACCATATGAATCTTGATCTCTAGCCTTCCCAAGTTGCTTTCCACTCAAATCTTCTATCCACCAAATCCAAATCCTATGAGAGAGAGTTGAGTGTTGGGGAGACTATCATTTGAAGCACAAGAGTAAGGAGTTCATTACCTACACACCATTTGTTACTTCTTGGAGAGTGGTGTCTCCTAGATTGGCTAGGTGTCACTTGGGAGCCTCCGACAAGATTGTGGAGTTGAACCAAGAAGTTTGTAAGGGCAAGGAGATCGCCTACTTCGTGAAGATCTACCGCTAGTGAGGCAAGTCCTGTGTGGGCGATGGCCATGGTGGGATAGACAAGGTTGCTTCTTCGTGGACCCTTTGTGGGTGGTTGCTTCTTCGTGGACCCTTCGTGGGTGGAGCCCTGTGTGGACTCGCGCAACCATTACCCTTTATGGGTGGAGCCCTGTGTGGACTCTCGCAACCGTTACCCTTTGTGGGTTGAAGTCTCCATCAACGTGGATGTAGGATAGCACCACCTATCCGAACCACGGGAAAAACATCTGTGTCTCATATTGCGTTTGAATTCTCCAAACCCTTCCCTTTACATTCTTGCAAGTTGCATGCTTTACTTTCCGCTGCCAATATACTCTTTGCATGCTTGCTTGAATTATGTGATGATTGCTTGATTTGTCCTAAAATAGCTAAAATCTGCCAAGAACTAAAATTGAGAAAAGGTTAAGCTTTTATTTGGTCAAGTAGTCTAATCACCCCCCTCTAGAAATACTTTCGATCCTACACTTGTCCCTCCGCCGCCATGGAGGCCAAGTACCAGAGGGGAAACCCTCCTCCCATCTAGGGGGGAGGCCAAGGAAGAAGAAGAAGGAGGGGTGCTCTCTCCCCCCTCTCCTGGTGGCGCGGGAACGCCGCCGGGGCCATCATCTTGATGGCGATCTACACCAACAACTTCGCCGCTGTCATCACCAATTCTCTCCCACTCTATGCAGTGGTGTAACACCTCTTCTCCATGTTGTGATCTCTACTTAAACACGGTGCTCAACACTATATATTATTTCCCAATGATGTATGGCTATCCTATGATGTTTGAGTAGATCCATTTTTGTCCTATGGGTTGATTGATGATCGTGATTGGTCTGAGTTGTATGTTTTATTATTGGTGTTGTCCTATCGTGCTCTTCGTGTCGCGGAGGCGTGAGGGATCCCCGCTGTAGGGTTTGCAATGTTCATGATTTGCTTATGGTGGGTGCCGTGAGTGACAGAAGCACAAACCCGAGTAAGTAGGTTGTTTGTGTATGGGAGTAAAGAGAACTCGATACTTTAATGCTATGGTTGGTTTTACCTTAATGATCTTTAGTAGTTGCGAATGCTTGCTAGAGTTCCAATCGTAAGTGCATATGATCCAAGTAGAGAAAGTATGTTAGCTTATGCCTCTCCCTCATATAAAATTACAATAATGATTACCGGTCTAGTTATCGATTGCCTAGGGAAAAATAACTTTCTTGTTACAAAAAGCTCTCTACTAAAACTAACTTAATTGTTTCTTTATCTAAACAGCCATAACTTTTATTTACGTGTTCTTTATTATCTTGCAAACCTATCCCATTACACCTATAAAGTACTTATAGTTTCATGCTTGTTCTAGGTGTAAGTGCATCTAGTGCCACCCCTAGTTGGTTTTGGAGTATTGACGACAAACCTAGTTGAGGGACTAATGTGTTTGTGAGAATTGCAGGAAAACACAGGTAGAAGTCCCTTATTGATTCGGTTTTACCACCAGAGATGACCCCTAAAAATGTACGAAGACGTTGAAGACAATGGTGGTTTATGAAGATATTCATATTGAAGACAATGACATGAGAAGACTCCCTATGAAGCTTATGGAACTCGAAGACTTAGATCCTTCGTAGTTTCATTTCATTTATGTTGTGTCGTAGGAACCACCGTACTGTTAAGTGGGGTCCAAGAGAACCAGACAGAATGACTGAAGTGATGCCTAACTCAAATCCTATGTCTTCGAGCGAAGACTATGAGAGCAAATCTTGTCTAGAGTCAGACAAGTCAGCTTTACTTGTAGCCCAAGTAAAGTTGCCGTGTGAGTTCAAAATACGACCGTTGGTACACGTGTTAGTTCCTTAGTGACCCAGGGTCATTTCGGACAAATCAGGTCGGGTTGCCAAGTGGCTATAAATAGTCCACCCCCACAACCATAAACGGTTGGCTGCTCAGATTTCAGTGCACGGCTTTTGTCGTTTGAGAGCAACCCACCTCGAAGCCTTTGAAAGAAAAATTCCTAGTGAGGAGAAAAGCCCTAACCACCCAGAGCCAGAGTAAATTGGGCATCACTTAAGTCTTCTTGTCTGTGTGATCTGAAGACTTATTACACTTGAGGACTGTGCATCCTCCAGACGGTTAGGCGTCGCGTTCTGAGCATCCAAAGAGAAATTGTGGATTGCCAGTGAACGAAGTCTGTGAAGGTTTGGGAGTCTACCTTGAAGACTTACCAGAGTGATTGGGCGAGGTCTGTGTGACCTTAGCTCAAGGAGAAAACGGTGAGGACTGGGTGTCTTGGACTAAGTGTCCTTGACTGGGTGTCCGGGACTGTGTGTCCTTTGGTTTAAATACCTAGCCGCTCCAACCAGACGTACAGTTGTCACAGCAACTGGAACTGGTCCAACATATCATTGTCTTCAACGAGTCACTGGTTTCATCTTCACTTCCTTTGACTTACTGTTATTCATTATGAAGCCATTGCATGCTTGCTTTATCTTTTGTCTTCACAACGTGAATATATGATCTGTTTGGCTTCATAACTTCTTCCTACCTGATCCTTATTACACTGAAGCTGTTTGTCATTGTGCTTTCACTCTATTGAATACATGACCATGGCTGGCCTAGTGTAATCTAACTTCCGCTGCATAGTAATAGGCATAATCTTCATTGTTGTCTTCATAACGCCCACGTTTTGAAGACTTTCATAAAAATCGCCTATTCACCCCCCTCTCTAGTCGATATAAAGCACTTTCAATTGGTATCAGAGCGAGGTGCTCCCTTGTTCTATGTGATTTGGTTTAACCACCTGGAGTTTTAGCTATGTCGACTGCAGGGATAATCAAAGTCTCCGCTGCGTGCCCCGTATTCGATGGAACTGAATATCCCTAATGGAAGAATAATATGCGCATGCATCTTGAAGCCATTGAGGTCGACCTATGGTATGTCGTCGAAAACGGCGTTCCCAAGGCTGGAGAAGGTGTCACTGCTGCTGATGTCAAGAAGTTCACTCAACTGGACTCTACTGCCAAGAATATCATCTGTGGTCATCTGACCAAAGGACAGTATGGCCGTGTGAGTGCCTTGAAGACATCCAAGCTAGTCTGGGACTGGCTCTCCAAGGTTAATGAAGGCATCTCAACCCAGAGAGATCAGAGAATCAGTGTTCTTCGCAACCTCTTCAACCGCTTCAAGCGAAATGACAATGAGAATGTTCAGCACACCTTTGATCGGCTCACTGACATCACAAATGAGCTTCAAGCCCTCGGCACCACTGAGATCACCAAACATGAAATCGTCAAGACGCTGCTGAGATCACTTGATAGTTCATTTGACATTCTGGCCCTGATGATTCAAGAACGTCCTGATTTCAAGACACTCGATCTGTCTGACATACTTGAGAGGCTCAACACACATGAGTTTCAGCTTTCTGAGAAAAGAGATATATACGGTCCAAACTATGGGCGAACTCGCTCCTTGAAGGCAAAAGCCGTCTCCTCATCTGAAGAAGAATCTGACTGCAGTTATGATGATCCTGAAGACATTGGAAGAGAACTTGCAATGCTAGTAAAGAAGTTCCAAAAATTCACCAAGAAAAAAGGCTTCAGAAAATCTTCACGATCAAGCTCAAGGAATGATGAAGCTTCTGCTCATGACTACAAGAAGAAAACATGTCACAAGTGCAAGAAAACTGGACACTTCATCTCTGAGTGTCCACAGTGGGACAATGAGAACAGAAGGAAGAAGAAGAGCAAGGAATATGATTCTGACGACAAGAAGAAGAAGAAATACTCAAAGTCTTCTTCCAAGTCTTCATCGAAGTCTTCATCACACAAGAAGAGCTCATCTGGCAAGGCACGTGCATTTGTTGGAAAGGAGATGGATTCAGAGGAGGAGTCCGCATCTGAAGATGCAGAGGTGGAGTCTGAGGAGGAGTCTGATTCTGGCATTGCGAGTCTGGCTACAGCATACGTCGCCAAGTCCATCTTCAACACTGAAGACAATGACTGCATCACCGACACCGACGCAAATGACAAGAACGACTCCACTCCTACCTACTGCTTCATGGCACGCGGTGCCAAGGTAAACACACGCACTACTCGCTATGAAACATCTAGTGACGATGACTCTGAATGTGATTCAAAACCTAGCTACAAAACACTTGCTAAAATTGCAACTGAACAACAGAAAGCTATGGAACATATTCAAAAACTGTTAGACAGAAGCGATGATCTGTTGGGTGCTGAAATGACTCGTTCTGAATCCTTAATTGAAGACATAAAAAATCTTCACGTTAAGTATCAGGAACTTGAAGATCGTCTTGAGACTCTCTCAACTACTCATGAAAAGCTTTCCTATGATTATCTTCAAAAGAAGCAAGATCTTGAGAAGTTGAGAGCGGATCATGAAGATCTTCAAAAGGAAAATGAGTCACTTCGAGCCGAACAGATCAGTTCCGCTCAGGAAGGATTTGAACCACCATGCCTTAAATGCATTGAGCGTGATAATGCTACTTCTGTTGCCGAATGTTCCACTTCTACTGCTATTCCAATATCTTCAACTGTTGATGTGGTAACTAACCCCTCTGCTGAGGATACCACTGCTATTGCTGATGAGAATGCTAGGTTGAAGACATTGCTTGAAACAGGGATGTACAAAAGTCTGAAAGGGCATCAAACACTATGTGATGTCCTTAAGAAGCAGATTTTGGACCGAAACCCTAGGAAAGAGGGTGTTGGGTTCGTGAGGAAAATTAATGTAGATGGCTCTTACTGGAAACCTGAGCAGTACCCCAAAACCACATGGGTTGCTGCAAAGGAATCCTCAACAGATCCATCGAATCTATCTGGCTTCGCTTGTGCCAACCCCATTATCATTGATGAATCCTTTGATGCAAACTACAAACTGTTTAAGAGTCAGAATGGTGAAGTATTTGCCAGGTACATTGGTACTAACTGCAGGAATGGACCGCCTATGAAGAAGATCTGGGTTCCGAAAAAGTGTCTGGAAAATCTTCCTGTGAATGTCTTCATGACACCTCACTTAAAGAAGACAAACCTCAGACCAAAGGCTTCATACGGTCCAATGGCTTCATACAAACAGAGGACTCACCTGAGTTACACTAACACAAATGTTTTGCAGGGAAACCATACTCAGGCATATGAATATGAGAGCGGTTCGTCGAACCGTCATGCTCATATGACCAAAAATTATTCTGCTTATTCCTATGAGTATTATTGTCCCCCTGCTAGACTGTTTGCTAGGGCTCCAAAGCCAAAATTCTCAGATGCTGCACTTAGACTTATTGCTTCTAAGCCACCCTTGAAGATGTGGGTGGTTAAGAAAGCTTAACTCTCTTTTGCAGGGAAAGGTCTCCAGCAGAAAAACAAAATCTTCTGATGCTATTGCTGGGGACCTTAAAAATCTTGTAGGGCGCAAGATAAAATGCCCGAATGGCATCATTATGTACTTTGCTCCTGAATCGCATGCTACTCTCCCTATTAGTCCTAATCTGGATCTAAGTTTTCATAACCCACTGGTTCGTCAAATGTTTATGCTTCACAACTCTCTTCGTGAAGCCTATCCCCCTAACTGCACTGTAGGGTACGATACCAGCGACTTCAAAGTCTTCAGAATGGATTATTGACAGTGGGTGTACAAATCACATGACTGGCAGAAGAAGTCTTCTTATGGACTCAACCTTACGTCCATCCGACAAGAGTCACATCACATTTGCTGACACTGGTAAAAGTAAGGTATTGGGTCTAGGTAGAGTTGCAATCTCAAAGGATCAACACATGGATAAAGTCATGCTTGTTGAATCCCTTGGCTTCAACTTAATGTCTGTCTCAATGCTTTGCGATTTGAATATGATTGTAATGTTTGGAAAATATCGTTGCCTGGTGCTGATGGAATCTGACAAATCTCTAGTGTTTGAAGGGTATCGGAAAGGGGATTTGTACGTGGTAGATTTCTCAGCAGGACCACAACTTGCAGTATGTCTTCTTGCAAAAGCTTCAGAATGCTGGCTTTGGCATCGAAGGCTTGGGCATGCTGGCATGAGGAGCCTCCACACTCTTGCGAAGAAAAAGCACGTCATAGGCATCGAGGGCGTCAAGTTCAAAAAAGATCATTTATGCGGTGCCTGTGAAGCAGGGAAAATGACAAGGGCAAAACATCCTTCGAAGACAATCATGACTACTACACAACCCTTCGAACTGCTTCACATGGATCTTTTCGGTCCCACTCACTACTCAACTTTTACTACTTCAGCTTGCCTCTATGGCTTCGTCATTGTTGATGATTACTCTAGATATACTTGGGTACACATAATCCTTTACAAGACTGAAGTGCAGGATGTCTTCAGACGCTTCGCCAATCGAGCCATGAACAATTTTGGCGCCAAGATAAAGCACATCAGAAGTGACAATGGCACTGAATTCAAGAACACTGGCCTTGATACATATCTGGATACCTTGGGCATCACACATGAATTCTCAGCTCCATACACGCCACAGCAGAATGGCGTCGTCGAACGCAAGAACAGAACACTCATTGAGATGGCCAGAACAATGCTAGATGAATACAAGACTCCAAGAAAATTCTGGACTGAGGCCATTGATACTGCATGTCATACAATCAATCGTGTTTATCTTCACAAGCTTCTGAACAAGACATCTTATGAACTCCTAACTGGCAAGAAGCCAAATGTCAGTTACTTCAGAGTATTTGGCGCAAAGTGCTGGATCAAGGACCCACACCACACCTCAAAGTTTGCACCAAAAGCACATGAGGGCTTTATGCTTGGATATGGAAAGGATTCACACTCCTACAGAGTCTTCAATCTCTTCCATTACAAAGTGGTCGAAACAGTGGATGTGCGGTTTGATGAAACAAATGGTTCACAAAGAGAGCAACTGCCAAATGTGCTAGATGAAGTCCCAGCTAGTGAATCAATCAAGCTTATGGGAACTGGAGAGATCATGCCTTCTGAAGCTCATCCTGAAGAAGAACTCATCATCTCAGCACCTGATCAACATGAAGACAATGCTCAGCATGAAGACATTTCTCCAAACGACAACGCAAATCAGCAAGAGCAAAGTCTTCGCCCCATACATCCTCGTGTTGCAAATGAAGTACAGATTGACAGAATACTTGACAGCATCAATGCACCTGGTCCACTCACTCGTTCAAGGGCAACTCAGCTAACAAACTTCTGTGGGAATTTCGCATTCGTCTCAATATCAGAACCCAAGAAAGTTGAAGAAGCCTTCATGGAACCGGAATGGATTCAAGCTATGCAAGAAGAGCTTCAACAGTTTGAGCTGAATAATGTATGGGAACTGGTTAAGCGTCCTGATCCACGGAAGCACAACATAATAGGCACCAAATGGATATACCGCAACAAGCAAGATGAGCATGGTCAAGTTGTCAGAAACAAAGCTCGTCTCGTTGCTCAAGGATATACTCAAGTGGAGGGCATTGACTTCGATGAAACATTTTCTCCTGTGGCTAGGCTTGAAGCCATACGCATACTGCTGGCCTATGCAAATCATCATAACATACTTCTATATCAAATGGATGTGAAAAGTGCATTTCTCAATGGCAAGATTGAAGAAGAAGTGTATGTTGCACAACCACCTGGCTTTGCAAATCCAAAACATCCTGATATGGTATACAAGCTCAACAAGGCACTGTATGGCCTCAAACAAGCCCCTAGGGCCTGGTATGATACACTCAAGTACTTTCTGAAGAGCAAAGGCGTCATACCTGGTTCACTGGATCCCACTCTTTTCACGAAGACATACGATGGTGAACTGTTTGTGTGCCAAATATATGTGGATGACATTATCTTCGGCTGCACCAATCAGAAGTACAGTGAAGAGTTTGGATACATGATGCAAGAGCAATATCAGATGTCCATGATGGGGGAGCTGAAGTTCTTCCTCAGTCTTCAGATACGGCAACAACGCAACGGCATCTTCATATCTCAAGAGAAATATCTTAAAGAGTGCCTGAAGAAGTTCGGTATGCAAGATTGCAAAGGCTTCACAACACCAATGCCAGCCAAACATCATCTAGGTCCTGACGACAATGGTAAAGAGTTCGATCAAAAGGTATACCGCTCCATGATTGGGTCTTTGCTTTATTTATGTGCATCTAGGGCAGATATCATGCTTAGTGTTTGCATGTGCGCTCGATTTCAAGCGGCACCAAAGGAGTCGCATCACTTAGCTGTGAAGCGAATTCTTCGATATTTGGCTCACACCCCAACTCTAGGATTATGGTATCCAAAGGGCTCAGAGTTTGATTTGATTGGATTTTCGGATGCTGATTATGCTGGTGACAAAGTTGATCGCAAGTCTACATCAGGCACATGTCACTTTCTGGGACGATCACTTGTATGTTGGTCTTCAAAGAAGCAGAACTGTGTATCTCTCTCCACTGCTGAATCAGAATACATTGCTGCTGGATCTTGCTGCGCTCAGCTTCTGTGGATGAAGCAAACACTCAAGGATTATGGCATCCATCTGAAGCAAGTGCCACTTTACTGCGACAACGAAAGCGCCATCAAGATTGCCAACAACCCAGTTCAGCACTCGAAGACAAAGCACATTGAAATTCGTCATCACTTTCTTAGAGATCATGTTGTGAAGGAATACATTGATATCATACACGTCAACACTGAAGAGCAATTGGCGGATATCTTCACCAAGCCCTTGGATGAGAAGAGGTTTTGCAAGTTACGGTGTGAGCTAAATATCTTGGAATCCTCAAATGTCCTGTGATCAGGCACACATCCTAACACTTATGCATATTGATGACTTAGATGTACAACACACAAAGTAACGTATATCTTCAATCAATGAAGACGTACATTCTAAGTGTGAATACATTAATGTGGAATTTGACTTCGGAGCGCCACGATAATTGTGCGCCGTGTCTGGATCTAATACTTCCTATACGGTGGGTAACGCCACCACCAAACGTTCTATTTTGAAGTGTTTCACTCATGGCGTTACCTCGCAATGTCTTCACATTTGGTTTGGCTTCAATCTCAATATGTCTTCATGATTATCTTCACTGCGTTGATTATATATATATATATATATATACTAGTGTTCTGTCCTCTACAGCATTCACTTATAGCTATGTCTTCTTGGTTGAATTTTTTGAACTAAGTGAATGTGATCGGACCCTAACCTCTCTATGCTGTCTATCTCAAACTCTATCTCTCCAAGTCATATGCATTCTGTTGAAACTGTCGAATGTCTTCACTGTGTCCTTGCCAGCCGAAGACATAGAGATAACCATAAAAGTCTGTTTTTTTATGCTCATTCCTCCACATAAGATCCGGAGAAGCAGGAACGACCGCCCGACAATTTAGGCGTGCGTGGAACGTGGAACAAACCCCAATATCCTCTAACTGGCCACACGTGCCTCAAATGCGAACCGCCAGGGGCACTGGAGTAATAGCGCAGTGCCGCCTATATCCTTATAAATACACGATTCACTGCGGTCATTATCTCTTCTTCCACCCTCGCACGAACCCTAGCGCCACCGCTAGCTCTCGACGACGCCGGCGACGAAGCGCTTCACTGCCGCAACCTCTCCGACGCCGTTTTCACGCCGACAGCGGACATCGCTCTCTCCGCCGTCGCCGTAGGTGTCTTCCGTCGCCAAGTTAGGGCACGGAGGATCGAACTGCTTGGCCTCAACTCCCACTTCGTCTAGCAGTTCCAGTGGGGTAAATAAAACTTCTTTTTACAGCTTCTTTTGATCTCGTGGTTCTGTCACTTTCAACCATAAGAAGTTTCTCTTCACACCAGTTAGATCTCTCGCTGCAACTCATAACATGCCTAGTATATTCACTTGTGCTTCATAAAGTAGTTAGATTCCTCACTTGTACTGATCTATGGGTTCGTACAAATCTGGAACCAACTTCTTATCTATAAGTGAATGTCTTCGCACGATGAGGTCAATGTCTTCTAAACCGATTTATCTTCAAAATCTTCTGAGAATGCATATGACCTCTTCCCCTTCCCTCGCACCTTAATGCTGTCACAGGTACATGTCCGTGGGAGAATCCTTTGGTTCTCATAGTCTGCATTCATTTGCAGAGTACTTGCAGCATCACATCAACTCTCCTGAAGCCAGTTCTTGTTGGTCAAGCAAAAGGAAGCCTTTGAAGACTTTGAACGTCTTGAAGCCTTCCAAGTTAAGATTCATGGCTTCAGAAACAGCAGCAAGGAAGGGAGGCAGACAGAGACGTGGTGAAACGTCCAAAGATCTGCCTGATGAGTTGGCAGAGATGTACAAAACTGATCCTGAAGAAAGCTATGGTCAGCGCAAGACACGAATCCAATGGATTCGAAGATATTGGGCAGAGCAATGGTTTCAATACTGCTTTGTCACTCAGGAGTATGCCGAAAAGTGCGCCATCAAGAGACCGTGGGGAGACGTATTATACAAAAATCTCGTACCCAGGTTCAGAGACGAAGCCATTGCTCAAGGCTTCTATCCATGCATGGTGAGAGGACCACAGCCAGCGGAAGCTCATCCGTCATCACTTCTCTGGTGTCGCGATGACAATCTGTTCAAGCGCAACTTCCAATTTGCTCAGAACTCTGCAAAGCAAAACAAGAAGAAGTTGGGATTAGACTTCAACCCTGGTCCTTCTGAACCAAGGGAAGATGGCACACGCGACGCCGATCCCAATATCATCGGGCCGTATGCCAATCTTGCAGGCCTCATCACCCGCATCCTAGTCCAAGGGACTGCCGTGAATGACCCTCCAGCAGATACTGGGTCTGATGAAGCCCCTGCTGTGCCGAAGCCAAAGCAGAAGAAACCAAAAGCTTCGAAGCCGGCCCCTGCCTCAAAAATCTCAAGGGCGAAGCCATTGAAAACTGCACCTCCTGAAGTCAGTGTGCAATCTGAAGATGTATCACGCATCTCCAAGCCCCTGAAGGATAAGGAGCCCCAGCCACACACAGGCAAAGAGCTCACAGCTGCCGCCATTCTGCGCTGCGAAACCATTGATCTGTCAAGCGATGAAGATCTTGGAGATGAAGCTCTTGAGCAGCTCATCAAGAGCAAGGAGGAGGCTGAAATCTTCAACAATCTGCCTCTGTTTGATGTCGCCATCATCCACAGCTTCATCGATGAATGGTTTGACACTCCAGATATGAGCTTCGATGATCTGCAGCTGCCCATAGGCCTCAGCGTTGCCTTCCAAGGCGCAATTGCTTCAGAACTGGCCATTGCTCAGCGCATTGTTGAGCTGAAGCAGAAAATTGATTTCGAAAAGGCTCAGTTCAAGAAGCACGTGGCCAAGCTTAGCGTGCAAGAAGTGAAAAACTTCAAGATCATGTTGCACGAGATGAAAGAGAACTTCCTGAAGACCCGTGCCGAAGCTCAAGGCTCGCGAGAGCGCATGAAGACTCTGGCTGATCGTTGCGTGCAGGCCTACAATGAGGCCGAGAAGCGCAAGGCACTTGGGCGTCCAGGCATTGACCCCAGGATGGCCGCAAAGAAGAAAAAGAAGCCTGCTGTGCCTGAACCAGAGGCGCCAAGGTCAGAAACTGCTCCGACTGTCTTCCCCACTGCAACGACTGGCTCGAAGCCAAAGAGTCGATCAACCGCCTTAGAACTCAAGAAGACACGGACTGCAGAGGCTGAAGCTAGGAAGAGAAAACAATCTGAAGCCTCTCCTTCTAACCCCGTTATCAAGAAGCGCAAGACCAAGAAATCTCGGGCTGCTCCCACAGAGCCCTTGATAGTTGAACCCCTCTCCGTCCGCTATCCTGACGCAGATCGTCAGTTAACAGTGCATGAGCCTGCTTTCATAGAGGCTCCGCACGCTGAAGACATTCCAGCAGCCGACCCCAATGCTGCTGAAGACATTGGTCTCCAAGACAATGTTCAAGGTGATGCAGCCCTTCCTCAGCTTGAGACAAGCGAACTGATCAGCATTGGTCATCCATTGACGCCAATCACACAAGATGCATCGTGGGCAGATCGCCCACAGGAGGAACATAATGAACCCCAGCCCACTGCAACTCCACCGGCGTTGCCTAAATTTCGTAGGCTTCGCAGAGGGCCAAGGGCTCAGGCTGCTGACGACATTCCGGCTGCATCAGCCGAAGAGCATGCAGAAATACCAAAAGCTCAAACTTCACCGCATCAACAAGAAGCAGTTCTCAAGGAGAACGTGCCTGAGTTCGTCCCTCCAACTACACGTGTGGAGGCTGCCACAAACAACGCCGAAGCAAATGTGGAGCCCACCCCAACAACAGCTTCAGAAGACAATGAAGACACTGCTCCTGAACCTTCTGTGCCTGAGTCTGCTGCGGGACCCCAATTCAACTATCATGTTGCGCACAGGCCCCAGGTCCAGAAGCTGATCCCACGACTGCCAAGGTTCCTAGGTCCTGCATCAGCTCCTGGCTCCTTCAACATCAACAGCTTCAGGGCAGACAACACATTTTTCAACTGCTCCAAGAACCCTTATTCAAGGGAACGGATTGTATCAGATAGGTTCTGGAGCCATCAACAGCGCAGCTATTATTCATGCATCCTATACAACCAAGGCCGCATCTTTCCTCACAAGCGCCTTGAGGTTGAAGCTGTTGCTGGTCTGCCTGGTCTGGAAGAAGCACTGGATTGCTTCAAGCAAGTGGGTCTGCTGCCGTTTATCACCGATGAAGAGCACTGGAACGAAGAGCTTCTGCTCCAGTTCTATGCCACCCTGCATATCAAAGGCTATAACAGAGATCCGAAGACATGGATCCTGGAGTGGATGACCGGCAGTGTCCATCATGAAGCCAATGCTTTCGACATAATTGAGCTTACCGGCCTTCCCACTCCTGGCGAATTCTTTGAAGAAGGCTGCCAACTCCATGCTGAAGCAATTGAGAGCATATTTCAGCGTCCTGAGCCAGATATGAGTCAGATGCTCTCAATGATGAAGCCCTTACCTCCTAATACACCCTATCCAACTCGGTTCTTTGTTGAAGACTTAGAGTACCTGCCCAGAACAATATATCACATCATAAGGCAGACTCTCTGGCCCGTTAAGGGACACTCTTGATATGCAACAATTGAAGGTGCTATGAAGACTCTCATCTTCTGCATTCTTCATGGCAAATGCTTCAACGCACAGGATCTCTTCATCCGTCAACTTGCAGCGTCTGCCTCAGAATTGTTTGGATTAAAGTTCTATGCTCCTTGGGTTATGAGGCTGATCAAGCTTCACTCTGCAATCTCCTATCAACCCTCAGCACGCAACCATAGGATATTTTTGCCAGATGTGGACACATCTGCTGAAGCAATATATCCAGAGCCTACCAAGCAACCATTAAGTCTTCAGAATGCAGAACACCAGAGCTTCACTCAAAATATTGAAGGTGTTGAAGCTCTCTCCCGAGTGTATCCAATGGCTGGCACCACACGTGCCCCTGCATCAACTGAAGCCACTAATAGCACAGCTGCAAAGAGACCCAAGAAGCGCGCTCGTGCACTCAATGACCGAGAGCTTCTTGTGGCTCTCCACCAAAAGCATGATAGGCATCACGACTGGCTCAAGAGGCAGATGAGAAGCATCATGCAGGACGTCAATCGCATCAGAAATCTGGCAACCAAAAATGCATTTGTGGCACACGAGACCTGTCGCCGCACTTGGAAAGGCCTCACCATGATGAGCTCTGAAGCTGACCTGCATGAGGATGGCTTCAAAGAGAGATTCAAATTTGACTCCACGCCTCCAAGAAGAGCTGTGATGCGAAGCACACCATCACTTGAAGAGTCAGAGTTCTCTTCTTCTGCTGCCACCGTGTCTGCCCGGATTATTGAAGAAGAAGACGACGCGACATCATCTCCACCTGCTTCAACACGCATCGAATCTGCACCAAGCTCCTCTGCACCGCCACCAAACAACTCCACCGACCCTGCTATGCCTGGGAACGCGTAGAAACCTCTATGTCTTTAAACCTTTTTGGTCATCACTGACAAAAGGGGGAGAAGCATATGATGTTTATAGTCTTCAAGCGGGTCACTATGGGCGGGTGCCTTCATACTTTGCTACATTTTGCTTCGTGCTTACAACTCCCGTTTTTGCTACATTTGCTTCATTGAGTTGTAACACTTAGCCTTGATGGTCGTCTGCTACCTGTTTGTCACTTCGTTTTGCGAAGATAAATTCCGCATGTGCGACGATAAATTCCGCACTCATCTCATTCTGCAGACGTCCATTTTTCATTATGCATGTCATTATCTTCATATACTTTCACATGCATAATGGATTCTCATCATAAGTTGAAGTGGATCTCCACAAGTACAACCTGCCATGTGCATTTGCATTCAAGAAGCAAATTACTTATATGCACATCTTCAGGGGGAGCCCTTGCAACTTATGAAGACAATTCCTTTACAATTTCACAAATTATGTTCCCCGTTGAAAACTTCAACTAGTTTGTCATCAATCACCAAAAAGGGGGAGATTGTAAGTGCATCTAGTGCCACCCCTAGTTGGTTTTGGAGTATTGACGACAAACCTAGTTGAGGGACTAATGTGTTTGTGAGAATTGCAAGAAAACACAGGTAGAAGTCCCTTATTGATTCGGTTTTACCACCAGAGATGACCCCTAAAACTGTACGAAGACGTTGAAGACAATGGTGGTTTATGAAGACATTCATATTGAAGACAATGACATGAGAAGACTCCCTATGAAGCTTATGGAACTCGAAGACTTAGATCCTTCGTAGTTTCATTTCATTTATGTTGTGTCGTAGGAACCACCGTACTGTTAAGTGGGGTCCAAGAGAACCAGACAGAATGACTGAAGTGATGCCTAACTCAAATCCTATGTCTTCGAGCGAAGACTATGAGAGCAAATCTTGTCCAGAGTCAGACAAGTCAGCTTTACTTGTAGCCCAAGTAAAGTTGCCGTGTGAGTTCAAAATACGACCGTTGGTACACATGTCAGTTCCTTAGTGACCCAGGGTCATTTCGTACAAATCAGGTCGGGTTGCCAAGTGGCTATAAATAGTCCACCCCCACAACCATAAACGGTTGGCTGCTCAGATTTCAGTGCATGGCTTTTGTCGTTTGAGAGCAACCCACCTCGAAGCCTTCGAAAGAAAAATTCCTAGTGAGGAGAAAAGCCCTAACCACCCAGAGCCAGAGTAAATTGGGCATCACTTAAGTCTTCTTGTCTGTGTGATCTGAAGACTTATTACACTTGAGGACTGTGCATCCTCCAGAAGGTTAGGCGTCGCGTTCTGAGCATCCAAGAGACATTGTGGATTGCCAGTGAACGAAGTCTGTGAAGGTTTGGGAGTCTACCTTGAAGACTTACCAGAGTGATTGGGCGAGGTCTGTGTGACCTTAGCTCAAGGAGAAAACGGTGAGGACTGGGTGTCTTGGACTAAGTGTCCTTGACTGGGTGTCCGGGACTGTGTGTCCTTTGGTTTAAATACCTAGCCGCTCCAACCAGACGTACAGTTGTCACAGCAACTGGAACTGGTCCAACATATCATTGTCTTCAACGAGTCACTGGTTTCATCTTCACTTCCTTTGACTTACTATTATTCATTATGAAGCCATTGCATGCTTGCTTTATCTTTTGTCTTCACAACGTGAATATATGATCTGTTTGGCTTCATAACTTCTTCCTACCTGATCCTTATTACACTGCAGCTGTTTGTCATTGTGCTTTCACTCTATTGAATACCTGACCATGGCTGGCCTAGTGTAATCTAACTTCCGCTGCATAGTAATAGGCATAATCTTCACTGTATGTCTTCATAACTCCCACGTTTTGAAGACTTTCACAAAAATCGCCTATTCACCCCCCCTCTAGTCGATATAAAGCACTTTCACTAGGTAAAGCGAATGTTAAGCGTGCATAGAGTTATATCGGTGATCGATAGAACTTGAGGGAATATTTGTTCTACCTTTAGCTCCTTGTTGGGTTTGACACTCTTACTTATCGAGAAAGGCTACAATTGATCCCCTATACTTGTGGGCTATCAAGACCTTTTCTGGGGCCGTTGCCGGGGAGCAATAGCGTGGGGTGAATATTCTTGTGTGTGCCTATTTGCTTATCACTAAGTAGATTTTATTTTCCGTTCTAAGTTGTTCTCTATCTTTAGTTATGGATATGGAACAAGAAATACCAAAAAAATAGGTGTACTTGCTACTCATGGAGATGGAGAACCTCCTAAAACCATCGATGCTCGCTATGTGGAAAGTATATATTAAACACTACTTTGATAATCCTGAGAAAACCCCGTTCAACTTGATAATGGTAGACACGTTGGATCAACGTGAATACTTTAGGGATTATCGCTTGACTCTAAAAGGGAAACTATTATGGGTTCAAATTCATATTTTGCATTGGTATGCTCGGAATTTATGCTTGAGATATGATTATACTTGTTGCTCTAGGATGAAGGCTCCACACCTTCCCTTTTCATGCAAACTTAATGATAATGAAACCTTGGCTTCTTATGCTAACAATATATATGATTACTATGATGTGGAACAAATAGAAGAATTCGTTGCTTTTAAGGGTGCTTATGAAATTGAATCTTTGTTTGAAAAGTGTGAAATTATAATGATGCTGTTTACTGAAGGAAATATGCCCTAGAGGAAATAATAAAGTTATTATTGATTTCCTTATTTCATGATAAATGTTTATTATTCATGCTAGAATTGTATTAACCGGAAACATAATACATGTGTGAATACATAGACAAACATAGTGTCACTAGTATGCCTCTACTTGACTAGCTCATTGATCAAAGATGGTTAAGTTTCCTAGCCATAGACATGAGTTGTTATTTGATCAACGGGATCACATCATTAGGAGAATGATGTGATTGACTTGACCCATTTCGTTAGCTTAGCACTTGATCGTTTAAGTTTACTGCTATTGCTTTCTTCATGACTTATACATGTTCCTATGACTATGAGATTATGCAACTCCCGAATACCTGAGGAATACTTTGTGTGCTACCAAACGTCACAACGTAACTGGGTGATTATAAAGGTGCTCTACAGGTGTCTCCGATGGTGTTCGTGGAGTTGGCATAGATCAAGAATAGGATTTGTCACTCCGATTGTCGGAGAGGTATCTCTGGGCTCTCTCGGTAATGCACATCACTATAAGCCTTGCAAGCAATGTGACTAATGAGTTAGTTGCAGGATGTTGCATTACGGAACGAGTAAAGAGACTTGCCGGTAATGAGATTGAACTAGGTATTGAGATACCGACGATCGAATCTCGGGCAAGTAACATACCGATGACAAAGGGAACAACGTATGTTGTTATGTGGTTTGACCGATAAAGATCTTCGTAGAATATGTAGGAACCAATGTGAGTATCCAGGTTCCGCTATTGGTTATTGACCGGAGACATGTCTCGGTCATGTCTACATAGTTCTCGAACCCGTAGGGTCCGCACGCTTAAAGTTCTGTGACGATTGATATTATGAGTTTTTGTGTTTTGATGTACCGAAGGTAGTTCGGAGTCCCGGATATGATCATGGACATGACGAGGAGTCTTGAAATGTCCGAGGCATAAAGATTGATATATTGGAAGGTTATATTCGGACACCGGATGAGTTCCGGGGGTTATCGGATAAATACCGGAGAACGGGGAGGTTACCGGAACCTCTCGGGGGGTTATTGGGCCTTATGGGCCCAAGTGGAGGAAGAGGAGAGGCAGGCAGCTAGGGGCGCGCGGCCCCCCTAGCCCAAACCGAATTGGACTAGGTGGCCGCCCCCTTTCCTTCTTCTTCTCCTCCCCTTCCTTCCCCTCTCCTACTAGGACTAGGAAAGAGGGGGGAATCCTACTTGGAGTAGGATTGCCCCCCTTGGGCGCGCCTCCTCCTCCTTGGCCGCCCCTCCTCTTCTCCCTCCTTTATATACAGGGATGGGGGCACCCCTTGGAGACACAACAATTGATTTGTTGATCTCTTAGCCGTGTGTGGTGCCCCCCTCCACGATAATCCACCTCGGTTATATCGTAGCAGTGCTTAGTCGAAGCCCTGCGACGGTAGCTTCATCAACATCGTCACCACGCCGTCCTGCTGACGAAACTCTTCCCCGAGCTCTATTGGATCGTGAGTTCGCCGGACGTCACCGAGCTGAACGTGTGCTGAATGCGGAGGTGCCGTACATTCCGTGCTGAGGATCGGTCAATCGTGAAGACATACGACTACATCAACCGCGTTGTTATAATGCTTCTGCTTAACGGTCTACGAGGGTACGTGGACGACATTCTCCCCTCTCGTCGCTATGCATCACCATGATCTTGCGTGTGCGTAGGAAAATTTTGAAATTACTACGTTCCACAACAGTGGCATCCGAGCCAAGTTTATGCATAGATGTTATATGCACGAGTAGAACACAAGTGAGTTGTGTTGGGTTTCGTAGTAATTTCAAAAAATTTCCTACGCACACACAAGATCATGATGATGCATAGCAACGAGAGGGGAGAGTGTTGTCTACGTACCCTTGTAGACCGCAATGGAAGCGTTGACGCAACGTAGAGGAAGTAGTCGTACATCTTCCGATCCGACCGATCCAAGTACCGTTACTCCGGCTCCTCCGAGTTCTTGGCACACGTACAGCTCGATGACGCTCCCCGGGCTCCGATCTAGCAAAGCTTCAGGGATGAGTTTCGTCAGCACAACGGCGTGGTGACGATGATGATGTTCTACCGACGCAGGGCTTCGCCTAAGCACTACTACGATATGACCGAGGTGGAATATGGTGGAAGGGGGCACCGCACACGGCTAAGGAACGATCACGAAGATCAACTTGTGTGTTCTAGGGTGCCCCCTGCCTCCGTATATAAAGGATCCAAGGGGGGGGGGGGTGCGGCCGGCCCAGAGGAGGCGCGCAGGAGGAGTCCTACTCCTATCGGGAGTAGGACTCCCCTCCCGTTCCTTGTCCAACTAGGAGAGGTGGAGGGAGAGAAGGAAAGGGGGGGCGCCGCCCCTCCCTCCTTGTCCAATTCGGACTAGGGGGAGAGGGGGCGCGCGGCCTGCCCTGGCAGCCCCTTCCTCTTCTCCACATTAGGCCCATAAGGCCCATTAACCCCCCGGGGGGTTCCGGTAACCCCCCGGTGCTCCGGTTTTATCCGAAACTTCCCCGGAACCCTTCCGGTGTCCGAATATAGTCGTCCAATATATCAATCTTTATGTCTCGACCATTTTGAGACTCCTCGTCATGTCCGTGATCACATCCGGGACTCCGAGCTAACTTCGGTACATCAAAATGCATAAACTCATAATAACTGTCATCGTAACGTTAAGCGTGCGGACCCTACGGTTCGAGAACAATGTAGACATGACTGAGACAAATCTCCGGTCAATAACCAATAGCGGGACCTGGATGCCCATATTGGCTCCTACATATTCTACGAAGATCTTTATCGGTCAGACCGCATAACAACATACGTTGTTCCCTTTGTCATTGGTATGTTACTTGCCCGAGATTCGATCATCGGTATCCAATACCTAGTTCAATCTCGTTACCAGCAAGTCTCTTTACTCGTTCCGTAATACATCATCTCACAACTAACTTATTAGTTGTAATGCTTGCAAGGCTTATGTGATGTGCATTACCGAGAGGGCCCAGAGATACCTCTCCGACAATCGGAGTGACAAATTCTAATCTCGAAATACGCCAACCCAACATCTACCTTTGGAGACACCTGTAGAGCACCTTTATAATCACCCATTTACGTTGTGACGTTTGGTTGCACACAAAGTGTTCCTCCGGCAAACGGGAGTTGCATAATCTCATAGTCATAGGAACATGTATAAGTCATGAAGAAAGCAATAGCAACATACTAAACGATCGGGTGCTAAGCTAATGGAAATGGGTCATGTCAATCAGATCATTCACCTAATGATGTGATCCCATTAATAAAATAACAACTCTTTGTTCATGGTTAGGAAACATAACCATCTTTGATTAATGAGCTAGTCAAGTAGAGGCATACTAGTGACACTTTGTTTGTCTATGTATTCACACATGTATTATGTTTCCGGTTAATACAATTCTAGCATGAATAATAAACATTTATCATGATATAAGGAAATAAATAAT
Source organism: Triticum urartu (assembly GCF_003073215.2). Taxonomy (NCBI): domain Eukaryota; kingdom Viridiplantae; phylum Streptophyta; class Magnoliopsida; order Poales; family Poaceae; genus Triticum; species Triticum urartu. Next base: position 51,026,562 of record NC_053023.1, read on the forward strand.
AACTTTATTATTGCCTCTAGGGCATATTTCCTTCACTCTCCCACTTGCACTAGAGTCAATAATCTAGATTACACAGTAATGATTCTAACACCCATGGAGCCTTGGTGCTGATCATGTTTTGCTCGTGGAAGAGGCTTAGTCAATGGGTCTGCAACATTCAGATCCGTATGTATCTTGCAAATCTCTATGTCTCCCACCTGGACTAGATCCCGGATGGAATTGAAGCGTCTCTTGATGTGCTTGGTTCTCTTGTGAAATCTGGATTCCTTTGCCAAGGCAATTGCACCAGTATTGTCACAAAAGATTTTCATTGGACCCGATGCACTAGGTATGACACCTAGATCGGATATGAACTCCTTCATCCAGACTCCTTCATTTGCTGCTTCCGAAGCAGCTATGTACTCCGCTTCACATGTAGATCCCGCTACAACGCTTTGTTTAGAACTGCACCAACTGACAGCTCCACCGTTTAATGTAAACACGTATCCGGTTTGCGATTTAGAATCGTCCGGATCAGTGTCAAAGCTTGCATCAACGTAACCTTTTACGATGAGCTCTTTGTCATCTCCATATATGAGAAACATATCCTTAGTCCTTTTCAGGTATTTCAGGATGTTCTTGACCGCTGTCCAGTGATCCACTCCTGGATTACTTTGGTACCTCCCTGCCAGACTTATAGCAAGGCACACATCAGGTCTGGTACACAGCATTGCATACATGATAGATCCTATGGCTGATGCATAGGGAACATCTTTCATATTCTCTCTATCTTCTGCAGTGGTCGGGCAATGAGTCTTACTCAACTTCACACCTTGTAACACAGGCAAGAACCCTTTCTTTGCTTGATCCATTTTGAACTTCTCCAAAACTTTGTCAAGGTATGTGGTTTGTGAAAGTCCAATTAAGCGTTTTGATCTATCTCTATAGATCTTAATGCCTAATATGTAAGCAGCTTCACCGAGGTCTTTCATTGAAAAACTCTTATTCAAGTATACCTTTATGCTATCCAGAAATTCTATATCATTTCCAATTAGTAATATGTCATCTACATATAATATTAGAAATGCTACAGAGCTCCCACTCACTTTCTTGTAAATACAGGCTTCTCCAAAAGTCTGTATAAAACCAAATGCTTTGATCACACTATCAAAGCGTTTATTCCAACTCCGAGAGGCTTGCACCAGTCCATAAATGGATCGCTGGAGCTTGCACACTTTGTTAGCTCCCTTTGGATCGACAAAACCTTCTGGTTGCATCATATACAACTCTTCTTCTAGAAATCCATTCAGGAATGCAGTTTTGACATCCATCTGCCAAATTTCATAATCATAAAATGCGGCAATTTCTAACATGATTCGGACAGACTTAAGCATCGCTACGGGTGAGAAGGTCTCATCGTAGTCAATCCCTTGAACTTGCCGAAAACCTTTTGCGACAAGTCGAGCTTTGTAGACAGTAATATTACCGTTAGCGTCAGTCTTCTTCTTGAAGATCCATTTATTCTCAATTGCTTGCCGATCATCGGGCAAGTTAACCAAAGTCCATACTTTGTTCTCATACATGGATCCCATCTCAGATTTCATGGCTTCAAGCCACTTTGCGGAATCTGGGCTCACCATCGCTTCTTCATAGTTTGTAGGTTCATCATGATCTAGTAGCATGACTTCCAGAACGGGATTACCGTACCACTCTGGTGCGGATCTTACTCTGGTTGATCTACGAGGTTCAGTAGTATCTTGTTCTGAAGTTTCATGATCATCATCATTAGCTTCCTCACTAACTGGTGTAGGTGTCACAGAAACAGTTTTCTGTGATGCACTACTTTCCAATAAGGGAGCAGGTACAGTTACCTCGTTAAGTTCTACTTTCCTCCCACTCACTTCTTTCGAGAGAAACTCCTTCTCTAGAAAGTTTCCGAATTTAGCAACAAAAGTCTTGCCTTCGGATCTGTGATAGAAGGTGTATCCAATAGTCTCCTTTGGATATCCTATGAAGACACATTTCTCCGATTTGGGTTCGAGCTTATCAGGTTGAAGCTTTTTCACATAAGCATCGCAGCACCAAACTTTCAGAAACGAAAACTTTGGTTTCTTGCCAAACCACAGTTCATAAGGCGTCGTCTCAACGGATTTTGATGGTGCCCTATTTAACGTGAATGCGGCCGTCTCTAGAGCGTATCCCCAAAACGATAGCGGTAAATCAGTAAGAGACATCATAGATCGCACCATATCCAGTAAAGTATGATTACGACGTTCGGACACACCATTACGCTGTGGTGTTCCGGGTGGCGTGAGTTGCGAAACTATTCCACAATTTTTCAAATGTACACCAAACTCGTAACTCAAATATTCTCCTCCACGATCAGATCGTAGAAACTTTATTTTCTTGTTACGATCATTTTCAACTTCACTCTGAAATTCCTTGAACTTTTCAAACGTTTCAAACTTATGTTTCATTAAGTAGATATACCCATATCTGCTTAAATCATCTGTGAAGGTGAGAAAATAACGATATCCGCCACGAGCCTCATATTCATCGGACCACATACATCTGTATGTATGATTTCCAACAAATCTGTTGCTCTCTCCATAGTACCGGAGAACGGCGTTTTAGTCATCTTGCCCATGAGGCATGGTTCGCAAGTACCAAGTGATTCATATTCAAGTGGTTCCAAAAGTCCATCAGTATGGAGTTTCTTCATGCGCTTTACACCGATATGACCTAAACGGCAGTGCCACAAATAAGTTGCACTATCATTATTAACTCTGCATCTTTTGGTTTCAACATTATGAATATGTGTATTACTACTATCGAGATTTAACAAGAATAGACCACTCTTCAAGGGTGCATGACCATAAAAGATATTACTCATATAAATAGAACAATCATTATTCTCTGATTTAAATGAATAACCGTCTCGCATCAAACAAGATCCAGATATAATGTTCATGCTTAACGCTGGCACCAAATAACAATTATTCAGGTCTAATATTAATCCCGAAGGTAGATGTAGAGGTAGCGTGCCGACTGCGATCACATCGACTTTGGAACCGTTTCCCACGCGCATCGTCACCTCGTCCTTAGCCAATCTTCGCTTAATCCGTAGTCCCTGTTTCGAGTTGCAAATATTAGCAACAGAACCAGTATCAGGTGCTACTGCGAGAATTAGTAAGGTACACATCAATAACATGTATATCACATATACCTTTGTTCACCTTGCCATCCTTCTTATCCGCCAAATACTTGGGGCAGTTCCGCTTCCAGTGACCAGTCTGCTTGCAATAGAAGCACTCAGTTTCAGGCTTAGGTCCAGGTTTGGGTTTCTTCTCTTGAGTAGCAACTTGCTTGCCGTTCTTTTTGAAGTACCCCTTCTTCTTCCCTTTGCCCTTTTTCTTGAAACTAGTGGTCTTGTTGACCATCAACACTTGATGCTCCTTCTTGATTTCTACCTCCGCAGCTTTCAGCATCGCGAAGAGCTCGGGAATAGTCTTATTCATCCCTTGCATATTATAGTTCATCACGAAGCTCTTGTAGCTTGGTGGCAGTGATTGGAGAATTCTGTCAATGACGCAGTCATCTGGAAGATTAACTCCCAACTGAATCAAGTGATTATTATACCCAAACATTTTGAGTATATGCTCACTGACAGAACTGTTCTCCTCCATCTTGCAGCTATAGAACTTATTGGAGACTTCGTATCTCTCAATCCGGGCATTTGCTTGAAATATTAACTTCAACTCCTGGAACATCTCATATGCTCCATGACGTTCAAAACGTCGTTGAAGTCCCGATTCTAAGCCGTAAAGCATGGCACACTGAACTATCGAGTAGTCATCAGCTTTGCTCTGCCAGACGTTCATAACATCTGGCGTTGCTCCTGCAGCAGGCCTGGCACCCAGCGGTGCTTCCAGGACGTAATTCTTCTGTGCAGCAATGAGGATAATCCTCAAGTTACGGACCCAGTCCGTGTAATTGCTACCATCATCTTTCAACTTTGCTTTCTCAAGGAACGCATTAAAATTCAACGGAACAACAGCACGAGCCATCTATCTACAATCAAACATAAACAAGCAAGATACTAATCAGGTACTAAGTTTCATGATAAATTTAAGTTCAGTTAATTTACTTAAAGAACTCCCACTTAGATAGACATCCCTCTAATCCTCTAAGTGATTACGTGATCCAAATCAACTAAACCATGTCCGATCATCATGTGAGATGGAGTAGTTTCATTGGTGAACATCTTTATGTTGATCATATCTACTATATGATTCACGCTCGACCTTTCGGTCTCCGTGTTCCGAGGCCATATCTGTATATGCTTGGCTCGTCAAGTTTAACCTGAGTATTCCGCGTGTGCAACTGTTTTGCACCCGTTGTATTTGAACGTAGAGCCTATCACATCCGATCATCACGTGGTGTCTCAGCACGAAGAACTTTCGCAACGGTGCATACTCAGGGAGAACACTACTTGATAATTTAGTGAGAGATCATCTTATAATGATACCGTCAATCAAAGCAAGATAAGATGCATAAAAGATAAACATCACATGCAATCAATATAAGTGATATGATATGGCCATCATCATCTTGTGCTTGTGATCTTCATCTCCGAAGCACCGTCGTGATCACCATCGTCACCGGCGTGACACCTTGATCTCCATCGTAGCATCGTTGTCGTCTCGCCGAGCTTGTGCTTCCACGACTATCGCTACCGTTTAGTGATAAAGTAAAGCATTACAGCGCGATTGCATTGCATACAATAAAGCGACAACCATATGGCTCCTGCCAGTTGCCGATAACTCGGTTACAAAACATGATCATCTCATACAATAAAATTTAGCATCATGTCTTGACCATATCACATCACAACATGCCCTGCAAAAACAAGTTAGACGTCCTCTACTTTGTTGTTGCAAGTTTTTACGTGGCTGCTACGGGCTTAAGCAAGAACCAATCTTACCTATGCATCAAAACCACAACGATAGTTTGTCAAGTTGGTGCTGTTTTAACCTTCACAAGGACCGGGCGTAGCCACACTCGATTCAACTAAAGTTGGAGAAACTGTCACCCGCAATGTGACACTCCAAAAATTTTAATTTGGTTTTCATCAAAAAAAAACTTTGTTGGATTTTAAAAGAGGGCATTTAAAATTTCTTTTCCAGAAATCCTTCCTCTTAAAAACTTCTTTTCCTTGGCAAGGATTTTTATTTTTCTTCAAACTATGGTGTTTGATCATTTAAAACTTCTTCTCTGTTGGTTCCCTTCTCAAATTATATTTTTGGGAGTTTAATATTTTTCTTTTAAAAAGAAACTCTATGGGAATTGGGGATTTTCATAATCTTGAAAACCACCCATGACTTTGTATTTTTTGCCCATGTGGTAAAACCCCTCCAAAACCTCCCCTCCTCCTTGTAATCAACCTAAGTTCTCTGTCCCAACTAATCCAAACAAGTTTTGGATTTTATTCTAATTATTTTATCTCTCAAATCTTTTCTGCCTTTTATTTGGAGCCTGAGGGATTTTCAAAGCAAGTACCCTATTGCATTTGAGTTTTGACCTAAAACCAACTCCTCTGGATTGTCCTTAGCATCCACAACCCAGAAACCATCTTGATCCACTCCTCCTCTTTTCAAATTTTTCAAATTTCAGTCTCTGCAAGTTTGGACCAGATTTGCCAAATTTGGTGAAATTCATATCTACACTTCTCCAAAAATTCCACCAAAATTCAGGCAGCCTACTGGAGCAATGAGTAAGCCACTCCACCAAAAAATCAGCTCAGGAAAAATCCCTACATGCAGATCATTCTGTCGGACACTTGGCAGTGCACTGTTGCCTGTTCATTATCAGAAAATTCACGAGTTCAGTGGTCGATCTTTGTCAGAAGTTCAGTCACATGTACAGTGCCCTTGGCACGTTCCTCGCCGCCCTTCCTCCTGTCTGGAGCACCACAGCGCGCTTGGCCATCTCTGGCGTCGGTGGCACCCTGGCCGCCCGCGCCGGCGTGTCTTGCGGCGGCCGAACCACCGTAGCGGCCTGACAGGGTAACAGAACGGCGGCTCAACGCCGTTCGGCGCCGCCCAACGCTCCTCTGCTCTCCGCGTGGCCTTCATGCATGCCAGCGCAGCCCGCTGCACCGTCGCCGTGGCCCGACAGCACTGGGTGCGCTCTCTGCCGCCGACGGACCCACGCCATTCCGTTCCGACAAAACCTGCCCTAAGCTTCTAATCCTAGTCCTTGAGCATCGGAGTGGAGCCAGTGGACCTCCACGATGACGCCCAACTCCCTAATCTCCCCCGACCAAGCGCTGCGCTGCCGTAACCATCGCCGGAGATCCCCGTTCACGGCCACCGCCTTGGATCGCCTATAAAAGGAGAACCCGAGCTCACCCTCGAACATGCACCACCACTGCACCCCACAGACACCCCGCCAAGCCACTAGGAGGACCTCGAGGAGGTCTCCTCCCCCCGACTCTGGCCGCCTCGTTCCGCCTCGGCCTCCGTCTTGGATTCACTCCGGTGAGAACTCCTCCGCCACCCTACTCTCGCCCGTAACCTCGTACCACCTCCAGAGGTGTAACCCCCTCCCCAATTTGATCTTCACAGCTCTCTCCGACGAGGTCCGCAACCACCCGAACCGCCGTCTGCCGGAGCAAGGCTCGCCATCGATGTGGTGCTCGCCGACCGCCACCACCACCACCAACGATGCGGAGGTACTCTGCGATACAACCGAGGCGGAAGGGCGCCCTGAACACGGAGGTACTCTCCGATCTCCCTGCCTCGCCGTGGATCGCCGCCGGCGACCACCGCGGCTCTCGGGCGCCGACGAGCTTCGTCCCCCGTTTGAAAGTTTAAACCTGACGAGTGGGACCCGCCCGTCAGCCTCTCAGATCTTTTTAAACGAATCGTTTTCTGAAAACGCCTTCGGGCAAAATACGCTTTCCCCTCTGGGCTGGCGTATTCAAGACTGGAACGTTTTCTGTTTTTATAAGCTAGCCCCTGGAAACTTTCTGTTTCATTACAGATGAGTCCCTGGACAAAAACCTTTATAACTTTTAAACAGAAAAGTATTTTTGATTGATTCTTTTTCTGTCCTCTTTAAAATTTTGTCTAGTTTTTTATCAGATTTATTTGAAAAATATTTGGAATACTTTTTGTGCACCTCTTGGTATTTACGATAGCGCATATATTTTCTTTATACCGTAGATACCGAAGGAGGTGACGGAGCCGCGAACTTCACCGAGCTAGGCTCCGACTACTCTGAACCAGGCAAGCATGTTTGAACTTTTGATATGAATGATTGTTTTGGCATGTTTGCATTAAGTAGTTTATGGCATGTTGATGAACATACCGACGAATGTCATGTTACATGCAACGATGAGGCAAGTGAGTTTCGAAAATCCATGAGTGGATGGATGTGAGTATGCATGGCCATGTGTTGGCATGAGGATGGGTAAGATGGCAGTGTTGTAGCATGCCAGGCTTATGCCAGACTATGTGACTTCAATGTCAACTCGTATCATTCCAGTTCCTTCCATTCTCCTTCCCTGTACTACCACATGTTTTCCGCAAGGAATATGGCTTAGTAAGTTGTAAACCGCTTTCCTGGTACACACCAAAAAGGAGAGGCCGTGATGATGGTTCCATGGCCCTGGATTAAAGCCAGTCATCCGGTCAGGGGGCATGGGTGTTTCCGGTTGGGACCGAGAGGGGGGCACCCCTTAGAGCGCGCGTATATAAATTTGATCCCATGCTATTCGAGATTGTGATCTCCCCGTCTCAAAAGTTTTTCTTGGACGATGTCTAGGGTGATTCCTAGCATCGAGAGGTAGGATGGGTGTGTACTGGTTAGCTGTGTTTTCTTCCGAAATACCGTAAACGGAACTAGTCCTTCGTGACTACGGAAATCCGTTGGCTGTGGGAAAATTTTGTACAAACTCTGCAGAGTCATATATTCCTTCGAATCATCTATTCCATGTCCAAGTTCGATATTATCTTATCCTGACCAAATGTCAGTTTTGATGACAGAGACTCCGGTGAATCGCATGAGTGCTAAGTCCGGTTAAATGATTATTCCTGTGGATGGACTAACCCGTTTATTTTCATGAATTGAATGTTTATTATGAGTATTATTTACTTGTGAATAAAAGCCCTTTCTGCGATGTCGCTCAGACGTCCGACTGTGGCATTGTTATATTTTACTTTCAATAAAAGCCCTTTCTGTGATGTCGCTCAGACGTCCGACTGTGGCATTTCTTTTAAAGCCCTTTATGTGGCGTCGCTCAGACGCCCGACTGTGGCATTTCTTTTAAAGCCCTTTATGTGGTGTCGCTCAGACGCCCGACTGTGGCATTTCTTTTAAAGCCCTTTCTGTGTCGCTCAGACGTCCGACTGTGGCATTTCTTTTAAAGCCCTTTATGTTGGCGTCGCTCAGACGCCCGACTGTGGCATTTCTTTTAAAGCCCTTTATGTGGTGTCGCTCAGACGCCCGACTGTGGCATTTCTTTTAAAGCCCTTTATGTGGCGATCGCTTCAGACCCGACTGTGGCATTTCTTTTAAAGCCCTTTATGTGGCGTCGCTCAGACGTCCCGACTGTGGCATTTCTTTTAAAGCCCTTTATGAGGTGTCGCCTAGACGCCCGATTGCGGCGTGATTTATTTATTTATCTTCCTATCGAGGTGTCGCTTCCGACCCCGATTAGGTTTACAGTTATTTTGTTGGGTTTCGAGCGGACTACCGCCGACCCCCTTTTTACCTGTCTTGTTTTTACGAATTAATGTGCCACTGTTAAAATTAATCATGACGCATCCATGCATGCATTTGTTATATCTTACGTCCGAACTGTCTTGCGAGTACTTTCAAAGTACTCACCTGGCTTGTTGATTTGGCCAGATGCTGACGAAGGCGATCTCATGGATGAAGAATTTGATAGCGAGTCCGACGCCTAGAGGAGTCCCAGTCAGTCTCGTGCGACCCTGGATTTGGTCACTGTATTATATCCGCTTCCGCTACCAAATAAATTCATCGAGCCTCACCTCGACGCTCGATGAGATGACAGTTTTAGAGTCTTGTATCTCTCTCCCCGTTGTGTTTTTCCACCACCGCCCTATCCTCGAGTCAGTAGTATGCCTCCACACCACTGTGTCATGTCCGCCATTATGTATAATTATTGGCGTGCTTGTAATAATTTGGTTGAGCAACCGTAGTTCGACCCTGTAATATATTTTATGCTACTGGCTTGTTGTATCAAGAGTTTGTCTACCAGTGAGGAGGATTTTCTCTCGTATTGGACTCAAAAGATTGGTTTCCCAATAAATATTTTTATTGGAAAACCGGTCGTGACAAGCTTGGTACCAGAGCCAGGCTGACTGTAGGAAGCCACTAGGTGCGATCGCTAATTGGTTATTAGCATGATTGAGCCTTTTCATATTTTCTTGATTGTAGTCATTTTCTGTCAGTCAGCATAAATTTATGATCTGACCATGCAGAATTTTTGCCTACTTTTGTAGATGGCCGACAACAGCTGCGAGTCTCAGACCTTCGCCAACGTGCCCGATGGGTTCATCAAGCTTCTTTCCTTCATCGTTCTGGTCGCGATGGGGCCATCTGTGCGCCCAGTCTTCACACTCTGCCAGCATCGAGTCAACGACAGTCTGACCATGCACCAGGCTGCGGTGCAGTTCAAGGGAGGGCGTGGTGAGTTACGCCGCTTCCGGTTCTTGGGAAGAGCCATGCCTACGGAGAGGCATGCTATGCAGATGGCAGCCCGCGAGGCGATAGCTTGTCTCAGGGATGTCCTCCCCGTGATGAAGACTCGTCGTTACCGTTATCTTCCATGCCATGTGCCTTACACCTGTCACTACGCATTCTCCTGCCCCAGAGGAGAACGAGACGAGGCTTTTGAGATGCTCATTGAGTATCTCCGGGCCCTGGAGGCAGCCTTCGACAACCTGGTGGACGACTTCGTGGCTGCCCGCATGGACTCAGTTCATGGCTGTGCTGCCAACAGGAGGGAGCTCCTACCCACCGCACCGCCACTGACTTTTGTCTCGTCCTCAGCATCTTATGCACCTACTCGTTGCCTGCCTTCTACCGAAGAATTCAACCAAGTCATTGCGCCCACTCCAGCGTGCACTGCACCACCCTTCGCACCCACTCCTATTCGTGTTGTTCCGTCCCTGGCGCCCACTCCGTCCACTCAGCGCAACACTACACGTATGGAGCCTATTAGCGAGGAGGAAGTCGAGTCCCCAGCCTCGCTACGCCTCACCCTCGACAGGGCAAAGGAGGTCGTCAACATCTCCGCCTGAGTACGCTTAGCCGCCATGCCATGTACCGCTTTGTATGATATGTTTATATGTACATAGGTTGTGAGAAGTAGCCTGTTTGCGCATCATGTAGGATCTGGAGGAGTGCACTAGCCTAAATAACATGTCAGGATTATGTACGCATATCCTGAGTGATGTATTGTATAATTACCGCTCGCGTGTAAGATATGTAATGAGCAGTCCTTCTCCGTGCGCAAATCGATTTGTTTTTCTTAAGTAAGCTTGGTTATTTAATTTTATTTGCCAGCTTTATGCATTTATGGAATTGTTTTTGCGACTCTTTTTGCTTTTCTTATGGGTTTTACAAAATATATCCCCAGAGTGAAAAATGTCTCGTCCTTGGACTCGTTCCATGCCAACTCCACCAGAGGAAAATTATGATACACAACCCAGCAACAAGTTCACACAAGGACAGTCAAGCCAACAGGGCAATGAATCGGCACTTTCACAAATGTGCCGCCTTTATGAGCAGAGTCAGCAACAACATCGGGAAATGATGAACCAAGTCATCAACATGGGAAATCACCATGGACAGTATCAGCAGCATTCCAAGTTATCTGAGCTACAGAAGACACGTCCCCAAACATTTTCTCATACTGACAAGCCTCTTGAAGCCGAGGATTGGCTTCGAGATATGGAGAGAAAATTAATTATTGCAAAATGTTCAGATCTCGAGAAAGTACTATATGCTCCGCACTATCTCACAGGAGCAGCTGCATCATGGTGGGAGAATTTTCCGCACATGCACCCCAACGAAAATGATATAACCTGGGATGATTTCAAGGAAGGTTTCCGTGGTGCACACATTCCCAAGAGTATTATGAAAATCAAGAAGAGAGAGTTCGATGACCTCAAACAAAGGAACATGACAGTGTCAGAATACAACGGTCAATTTACTCTATTGTCCCGCTACGCCAATGAAGAACGTATGACTGAAAGCAAGAAGATGGAGAAATTCCTTGACGGTCTGGCGCCCACGCTTAAATGCCAACTGGTCGTTCACACTTTTCCAGATTTTAAGACACTAGTGGACAAAGCTATTACTCTGGAAAATGAGAGACGTAGCTTGGAGGATTTACGCAAGCGAAAAAGAGACCAGACTACTCTTGCACGCAACCACCGAAGCAGGACAGATTTTCAGAAAGGTGGGACACACAAACCTACGACAAACATCTCTCGCCCAACCAAGAATTTCCATGCAAGGGACAAAGAGTTCACATATCGCCCAGGCGTTACTTGCTACGCTTGTGGAGAAGAAGGGCACTACGCCAAACAGTGCCCCAAGCCAAGGAACTCGGCCCCGAAGCCAAACAATGGTGGAAATAATTCAGCGCCCAAGCGCAACAATTTCAACCCCAACAACAACCACAGGAAGGGTCATCTAAACCACGTGACCAAAGAAGAAGCACAAAATGCTCTGGATATCGTACTCGGTACGTTTCCTATCAACACAATACCTGCAACGGTTTTGTTTGATTCTGGAGCTTCTCACTCATTCATTTCGAAAAGTTTTGCTTTGCAAAATATTTTTTCGATGTTTCCCTTGGAAAAATCCATGATCATCAAGTCCCCTGGGATTCAGCAAGTTACTCAGAGTTACTGTCAGAATGTGGTTATTGAGTTCGAAGGATTGAAATTTTACGCCAATCTTATTGTGTTGGAAAATAAAGGACTGGATGTCATCCTAGGGATGGACTAGTTAACCACCAACAAAGGTTTTATTGACTGTTTCAACTGGACCGTAATTCTCACGCACCACCATGGGAAGACAATAAAAGTATCAGCCAAGGAAAGAAAAATACCCTGGCAGCCGAGATTGAATAAGGTGGACGTTTCTGAGTTAAGCAAGGTTCCAGTGGTATGTGAATTTCCAGATGTATTTCCCGAAGAACTACCAGGCATGCCACCAGACCGAGAAATAGAATTCAGCATTGAGCTAGCACCAGGAACCACCCCCATATACAAGAAACCATACAGAATGGCACCATCCGAGTTGATTGAGTTGAAGAAACAAATAAAGGAATTACTGGACAAGGGATACATTCGAGCCAGCTCCTCACCTTGGGGATCACCAATTTTATTTGCCAAAAAGAAGGATGGAACACTAAGATTGTGCATAGACTACCGAGCACTTAACATGGTCACAGTCAAGAACAAATACCCGATGCCACGAATAAATGATTTATTTGATCAGCTCGCTCAGGCCAAGGTATTCTCAAAGATTGACTTAAGGTCAGGATACCATCAATTAAAAGTGCGAACAGAAGATATCCCCAAAACAGCCTTCACCTCCAGATATGGACTATATGAGTTCACAGTTATGCCTTTTGGATTAACAAACGCCCCCGCATATTTTGTTCACCTCATGAACAAAGTATTTATGAAGTTTATGGACAAGTTCGTTGTGGTATTTATCGACGATATTCTGATATACTCCAAGACACCAGAAGAGCACGCGGAACATCTCAGGATTGTGCTAGGAGAACTCAGGAAACATCAATTGTATGCCAAGTTCAGCAAGTGCGAATTTTGGCTAAGACAAGTAGGCTTTCTAGGCCACGTGCTGACCCAAGACGGTATCGCAGTGGACCCGGAGAAAGTCAGGGCCATACTTGGCTGGAAGGCACCAGCCAGCGTAACGGACGTACGAAGTTTCTTGGGAATGGCAGGATATTACCGCAGATTTATTGAAGGATTCTCCACCCTAGCCAAGCCAATGACGCAGTTGCTCAAGAAGGACAAGAAGTTTGAATGGACAGAAGCCTGCGAAAAAAGTTTCCAAGAGTTAAAACGGAAATTAACCACAGCACCGGTATTAATTGTGCCAGACATACACAAAAACTTTGAGGTGTATTGTGACGCATCCCGAAAAGGTCTCGGGTGCGTGTTGATGCAAGAAGGCAAGGTTGTCGCATACGCTTCACGACAACTCCGCAAGCATGAGGAAAATTATCCTACTCATGACTTAGAAATGGCAGCAGTCATTCATGCACTTAAGGAATGGAGGCATTTCTTACTTGGAAATCGATGTGAAATATACACGGACCATAAAAGCCTCAAATATATTTTCACACAGCCAGAACTAAACTTGCGGCAACGACGTTGGTTGGAATTGGTAAAGGATTATGATGTTGGTATCCACTATCATCCAGGGAAAGCAAATGTAGTGGCCGATGCTTTAGTCGGAACCCCAGCTCCGATGAAAATAGTCTGCAAAGCTCGAGACCTGAATTCCAACAAGAATTTGCCAAACTCAACTTATTGATGATCGCGGGAGGCACCATATCAAACTTGGAAATAAAGCCCAACCTTGTGGAAAGAATTAAAGAAGCTCAGCCTGGTCACCCCAGCATTGAAGGTATTAAAAGAAAGGTGAGTATGGGCAAGGCCTCGGAGTTCGTCATAGGCGATGATGGAATATTACGGTACGGAGATAGACTCTACGTGCCAAACCTAGAGGACCTCAAACAGAAGATTCTAACTGAAGCACACACCACTCCATATTCGATCCACCCTGGAGGAACCAAAATGTATAAGGATATTCAGGAAAGATTTTGGTGGCACGGTATGAAGAGGGACATAGCCACATTCGTTGCATGTTGCGATTCTTGTCAACGCATAAAAGTTGAGCATCAAAAACTAGCCGGACTACTGCAACCAAACAAAATACCTGAGTGGAAATGGGATGAAATAGGGATGGATTTTATTGTCGGACTACCTCGGTCACGACACGGGAATGATGCCATATGGGTCATCACCGATAGATTAACCAAGGTGGCACATTTCATTCCAGTGAAGACAACCTACAACACTCAGAAGCTTGCCAGGATTTATCTCTCCCGTATAGTTTGTCTGCATGGAGTCCCGAAGACTATAATATCCGACAGAGGCACTCAATTTGTCTCGAGATTCTGGGATCATTTACAACAGGCTCTGGGAACTCAATTGGCCTTCAGTACAGCCTACCATCCCCAGACTGATGGACAGACTGAACGCGTAAACCAAATTTTAGAAGACATGCTGAGAGCATGTGTCCTCACCTATGGAACCAGTTGGGAAGAAAGCCTGCCATATGCCGAGTTCGCATACAACAACAGTTACCAGGCCAGCCTGCAAATGGCACCTTTTGAAGCCCTATACGGACGGAGATGTCGTACCCCGCTAAATTGGTCAGAGACGGAGACAGTGTATTTTCGGCCCAGACATGCTCAAAGAAGCCGAGGAAAAAGTCAAGCTAATCAGGGACCGACTCAAGACCGCTCAAAGCCGACAGAAGAGTTATTACGATCAGAAACATCATGGGATCAATTTTGAACCCGGTGAATTTGTGTACCTACGAGTATCACCTATGAGGGGACTGAACGGTTTAAGATTAAGGGGAAGTTAGCACCAAGATTCATTGGACCATTCTGCATAGTGGCACGAAGAGGCACCGTAGCCTACCAGCTAGACTTACCCGAAGAATTATCCGATGTCCACGACGTGTTCCACATTTCGCAATTAAGGAAGTGCGTAAGCAAACCAGAGAAACAAGTATCCCATGAGAACATTGACGTGCAGCCAGACCTCACTTATCGGGAACGCCCAGTAAAAATATTAGAGGAGTCTGAAAGGAGAACCCGACAGAAAACCATCAAGTTTTTCAGAGTTCAGTGGAGCAATCACACCGAAAGTGAAGCAACTTGGGAAAGAGAGGATTTTCTTCGGACAGAACATCCACACTTATTTAAGGATCAGCTGAAATCTCGGGGACGAGATTTTTCCTAAGGGGATAGGTGTTGTGACACTCCAAAAATTTTAATTTGGTTTTCATCAAAAAAAAACTTTGTTGGATTTTAAAAGAGGGCATTTAAAATTTCTTTTCCAGAAATCCTTCCTCTTAAAAACTTCTTTTCCTTGGCAAGGATTTTTATTTTTCTTCAAACTATGGTGTTTGATCATTTAAAACTTCTTCTCTGTTGGTTCCCTTCTCAAATTATATTTTTGGGAGTTTAATATTTTTCTTTTAAAAAGAAACTCTATGGGAATTGGGGATTTTCATAATCTTGAAAACCACCCATGACTTTGTATTTTTTGCCCATGTGGTAAAACCCCTCCAAAACCTCCCCTCCTCCTTGTAATCAACCTAAGTTCTCTGTCCCAACTAATCCAAACAAGTTTTGGATTTTATTCTAATTATTTTATCTCTCAAATCTTTTCTGCCTTTTATTTGGAGCCTGAGGGATTTTCAAAGCAAGTACCCTATTGCATTTGAGTTTTGACCTAAAACCAACTCCTCTGGATTGTCCTTAGCATCCACAACCCAGAACCATCTTGATCCACTCCTCCTCTTTTCAAATTTTTCAAAATTCAGTCTCTGCAAGTTTGGACCAGATTTGCCAAATTTGGTGAAATTCATATCTACACTTCTCCAAAAATTTCACCAAAAATCAGGCAGCCTACTGGAGCTATGAGAAGCCACTCCACCAAAAATCAGCTCAAGGAAAAATCCCTACATGCCTAGATCATTCTGTCGAACACTTGGCGTGCACTGTTGCTGTTCATATTCAGAAAAATTCAGAGTTCAGTGTCGATCTTTGTCAGAAGTTCAGTCACATGCTCACAGTGCCCTTGGCACGTTCCTCGCCACCTCTTCCTCCTGTCTGGAGCACCACACGCGCGCTTGGCGCCATCCTGGCGTCGGTGGCACCCTGGCCCGCCGGCGCCGGCGTGTCTTACGGCGACCGAACCACCGTAGCGGCTGACAGGGAACAGAACGGCGGCTCAACGCCGTTCGGCGCCGCCCAACGCTCCTCTGCTCTCCGCGTGGCCTCATGCATGCCAGCGCAGCCCCGCTGCACCGTCGCCGTGGCCCGACAGCACTGGGCGCGCTCTCTGCCGCCGACGGACCCGCGCCATTCCGTTCCGACAAAACCTGCCCTAAGCTTCTAATCCTAGTCCGTTGAGCATTGGAGTGGAGCCAGTGGACCTCCACGATGACGCCCAACTCCCTAATCTCCCCCGACCAAGCGCTGCGCCGCCGTAACCATCGCCGGAGATCCCCGTTCACGGCCACCGCCTTGGATCGCCTATAAAAGGAGAACCCGAGCTCGCCCTCGAACACGCACCACCACTGCACCCCACAGACACCCCGCCAGGCCACTAGGAGGACCTCGAGGAGGTCTCCTCCCCCGACTCCGGCCGCCTCGTTCCGCCTCGGCCTCCGTCTTGATTCACTCCGGTGAGAACTCCTCCGCCACCCTACTCTCGCCCGTAACCTCGTACCACCTCCAGAGTTCTAACCCCCTCCCCAATTTGATCTTCACAGCTCTCTCCGACGAGGTCCACAACCACCCGAACCGCCGTCCGCCGGAGCAAGGCTTGCCGTCGACGTGGTACTCGCCGACGACCACCACCACCACCAACCGACGCGGAAGGGCGCCCTGAACACGGAGGTACTCTCCGATCTCCCTGCCTCGCCGTGGATCGCCGCCGGCGACCACCGCGGCTCTCGGGCGCCGACGAGCTTCGTTCCCCGTTTGAATATTCAAACCTGACGGTTGGGACCCGCCCGTCAGCCTCTCAGATCTTTTAAACAAATCGTTTTCTGAAAATGCCTTCGGGCAAAATACGCTTTCCCCTCTGGGCTGGCGTATTCGAGACTGGAGCGTTTTCTGTTTTTATAAGCTAGCCCCTGGAAACTTTCTGTTTCATTATAGATGAGTCCCTGGACAAAAACCTTTATAACTTTTAAACAGAAAAGTATTTTTGATTGATTCTTTTTCTGTCCTCTTTAAAATTTTGTCTAGTTTTTTATCAGATTTATTTGAAAAATATTTGGAATACTTTTTGTGCACCTCTTGGTATTTACGATAGCGCATATATTTTCTTTATACCGTAGATACCGAAGGAGGTGACGGAGCCGCGAATTTCACCGAGCTAGGCTCCGACTACTCCGAACCAGGCAAGCATGTTTGAACTTTTGATATGACGATTGTTTTGGCATGTTTGCATTAAGTGGTTTATGGCATGTTGATGAACATACCGACGAAAGTCATGTTACTTGCAACGATGAGGCAAGTGAGTTTCGAAAATCCATGAGTGGATGGATGTGAGTATGCATGGCCATGCGTTGGCATGAGGATGGGTAAGATGGCAGTGTTGTAGCATGCCAGGCTTATGCCAGACTATGTGACTTCAATGTCAACTCGTATCATTCCAGTTCCTTCCATTCTTCCTTCCCTGTACTACCACATGTTTTCCGCAAGGAATATGGCTTAGTAAGTTGTAAACCGCTTTCCTGGTACACACCAAAAAGGAGAGGCCGTGATGATGGTTCCATGGCCCTGGATTAAAGCCAGTCATCCGGTCAGGGGGCATGGGTGTTTCCGGTTGGGACCGAGAGGGGGGCACCCCTTGGAGCGCGCGTATATATATTTGATCCCATGCTATTCGAGATTGTGATCTCCCCGTCTCAAAAGTTTTTCTTGGACGGTGTCTAGGGTGATTCCTAGCATCGAGAGGTTGGATGGGTGTGTACCGGTTAGCTGTGTTTTCTTCCGAAATACCGTAAACGGAACTAGTCCTTCGTGACTACGGAAATCCGTTGGCTGTGGGAAAATTTTTGTACAAACTCTGCAGAGTCATATATTCCTTCGAATCATCTATTCCATGTCCAAGTTCGATATTATCTTATCCTGACCAAATGTCAGTTTTGATGACAGAGACTCCGGTGAATCGCATGAGTGCTAAGTCCGGTTAAATGATTATTCCTGTGGATGGACTAACCCGTTTATTTTCATGAATTGAATGTTTATTATGAGTATTATTTACTTGTGAATAAAAGCCCTTTCTGCGATGTCGCTCAGACGTCCGACTGTGGCATTGTTATATTTTACTTTCAATAAAAGCCCTTTCTGTGATGTCGCTCAGATGTCCGACTGTGGCATTTCTTTTAAAGCCCTTTATGTGGCGTCGCTCAGACGCCCGACCGTGGCATTTCTTTTAAAGCCCTTTATGTGGCGTCGCTCAGACGCCCGACTGTGGCATTTCTTTTAAAGCCCTTTATGTGGCGTCTCTCAGACGCCCGACTGTGGCATTTCTTTTAAAGCCCTTTATGTGGCGTCGCTCAGACGCCCGACTGTGGCATTTCTTTTAAAGCCCTTTATGTGGCGTCGCTCAGACGCCTGACTGTGGCATTTCTTTTAAAAGCCCTTTATGTGGCGTCGCTCAGACGCCCGACTGTGGCATTTCTTTTAAAGCCCTTTATGTGGCGTCGCTCAGACGCCCGACTGTGGCATTTCTTTTAAAAGCCCTTTATGTGGTGTCGCCCAGACGCCCGACTGTGGCGTGATTTATTGATTTATCTTCCTATCGAGGTGTCGCTTCCGACCCCGATTGGGTTTACAGTTATTTTGTTGGGTTTTCGAGAGAACTACCGCCGACCCCCTTTTTACCTGTCTTGTTTTTACAAATTAATGAGCCCCTGTTAAAAATTAATCATGACGCATCCATGCATGCATTTGTTATATCTTACGTCCGAACTGTCTTGCGAGTACTTTCAAAGTACTCACCTGGCTTGTTGATTTGGCCAGATGCTGACGAAGGCGATCTCATGGATGAAGAATTTGATAGCGAGTCCGACGCCTAGAGGAGTCCCAGTCAGTCTCGTGCGACCCTGGATTTGGTCACTGTATTATATCCGCTTCCGCTACCAAATAAATTCATCGAGCCTCACCTCGACGCTCGATGAGATGACAGTTTTAGAGTCTTGTATCTCTCTCCCCGCTGTGTTTTTCCACCACCGCCCTATCCTCGAGTCAGTAGTATGCCTCCACACCACTGTGTCATGTCCGCCATTATGTATAATTATTGGCGTGCTTGTAATAATTTGGTTGAGCAACCGTAGTTCGACCCTGTAATATATTTTATGCTACTGGCTTGTTGTATCAAGAGTTTGTCTACCAGTGAGGAGGATTTTCTCTCATACTGGACTCAAAAGATTGGTTTCCCAATAAATATTTTTATTGGAAAACCGGTCGTGACACGCAAGCCACCTATGTGCAAAGCACGTCGGGAGAACCGGTCTCGCGTAAGCGTACGCGTATGTGCAAAGCACGTCGGGAGAACCGGTCTCGCGTAAGCGTACGCGTAATGTCGGTCCGGGTCCTCGTCCAACAATACCGCCGAACCAAAGTATGACATGCTGGTAAGCAGTATGACTTATATCGCCCACAACTCACTTGTGTTCTACTCGTGCATATAACATCAACATAAAAACCTAGGCTCGGATGCCACTGTTGGGTTTCGTAGTAATTTCAAAAAATTTCCTACGCACACGCAAGATCATGTGATGCATAGCAACGAGAGGGGAGAGTGTTGTCTACGTACCCTTGTAGACCGCAACGGAAGCGTTGACGCAACGTAGAGGAAGTAGTCGTACGTCTTCCGATCCGACCGATCCAAGCACCGTTACTCCGGCACCTCCGAAGTTCTTGGCACACGTACAGCTCGATGACGCTCCCCGGGCTCCGATCCAGCAAAGCTTCGGGGATGAGTTTCGTCAGCACAACGGCGTGGTGACGATGATGATGTTCTACCGACGCAGGGCTTCGCCTAAGCACTACAATGATATGACCGAGGTGGAATATGGTGGAAGGGGGCACCGCACACGGCTAAGGAACGATCACGAAGATCAACTTGTGTGTTCTAGGGTGTGTTGGGAACGTAGTAATTTCAAAAAATTTCCTACGCACACGCAAGATCATGGTGATGCATAGCAACGAGAGGGGAGAGTGTGATCTACGTACCCTTGTAGACCGACAGCGGAAGCGTTAGCACAACGCGGTTGATGTAGTCGTACGTCTTCACGGCTCCGACCGATCAAGCACCGAAACTACGGCACCTCCGAGTTCTAGCACACGTTCAGCTCGATGACGATCCCCGGACTCCGATCCAGCAAAGTGTCGGGGAAGAGTTCCGTCAGCACGACGGCGTGGTGACGATCTTGATGTTCTACCGTCGCAGGGCTTCGCCTAAGCACCGCTACATATACCGAGGTGGATTATGGTGGAGGAGGGCACCGCACACGGCTAAGAGATCCAAATGATCAATTGTTGTGTCTCCAAGGGGTGCCCCTCCTCCCCGTATATAAAGGAGTGGAGGAGGGGGAGGTCCGACCCTCTCTATGGCGCACCCTAGGAGGAGTCCTACTCCCACCGGGAGTAGGATCCCCCCTTCCAAGTAGTAGGAGTAGGAGGAAGGAGGGGGCGCAGCCCCTCCCCCTAGTCCAATTCGGACTAGGTGTAGACCGACAGTGGAAGCGTTAGCACAACGCGGTTGATGTAGTCGTACGTCTTCACGGCCCGACCGATCAAGCACCGAAACTACGGCACCTCCGAGTTCTAGCACACGTTCAGCTCGATGACGATCCCCGGACTCCGATCCAGCAAAGTGTCGGGGAAGAGTTCCGTCAGCACGACGGCGTGGTGACGATCTTGATGTTCTATCATCGCAGGGCTTCGCCTAAGCACCGCTACAATATTATCGAGGATTATGGTGGAAGGGGGCACCGCACACGGCTAAGAATATGATCACGTGGATCAACTTGTGTGTCTATGGGGTGCCCCCTGCACCCGTATATAAAGGAGTGGAGGATGGGAGGGCCGGCCCTCTCTATGGCGCGCCCTAGGGGAGTCCTACTCCCACCGGGAGTAGGATTCCCCCTTTCCTAGTCCAACTAGGAGTCCTTCCATGTAGTAGGAGTAGGAGTCAAGGCAAGGGAAAAGAGAAGAGAAGGAAGGAGGGGGCGCAGCCCTTCCCCCTAGTCCAATTCGGACTAGGCCTTGGGGGGGGCGCCCAACCTCTCCTATCTCTTTCCCCTAAAGCCCAATAAGGCCCATATACTCCCCGGCGAATTCCCGTAACTCTCCAGTACTCCGAAAAATACTTGAATCACTCGGAACCTTTCCGATGTCCGAATATAGTCGTACAATATATCGATTTTTACGTCTCGACCATTTCGAGACTCCTCGTCATGTCCCTGATCTCATCCGGGACTCCGAACTCCTTCGGTACATCAAAACTCATAAACTCATAATATAACTGTCATCGAAACCTTAAGCGTGCGGACCCTACGGGTTCGAGAACAATGTAGACATGACCGAGACACTTCTCCGGTCAATAACCAATAGCGGAACCTGGATGCTCATATTGGCTCCTACATATTCTACGAAGATCTTTATCGGTCAGACCGCAGAACAACATAAGTTGTTCCCTTTGTCATCGGTATGTTACTTGCCCGAGATTCGATCGTCGGTATCTCAATACCTAGTTCAATCTCGTTACCGGCAAGTCTCTTTACTCGTTTCATAATACATCATCTCGCAACTAACTCATTAGTTGCAATGCTTGCAAGGCTTATGTGATGTGCATTACCGAGAGGGCCCAGAGATACCTCTCCGACAATCGGAGTGACAAATCCTAATCTCGAAATACGCCAACCCAACATTTACCTTTGGAGACACCTGTAGAGCTCCTTTATAATCACCCAGTTACGTTGTGACGTTTGGTAGCACACAAAGTGTTCCTCCGGCAAACGGGAGTTGCATAATCTCATAGTCATAGGAACATGTATAAGTCATGAAGAAAGCAATAGCAACA
Organism: Triticum urartu; assembly: GCF_003073215.2. Lineage (NCBI taxonomy): Eukaryota > Viridiplantae > Streptophyta > Magnoliopsida > Poales > Poaceae > Triticum > Triticum urartu. The sequence continues at coordinate 51,048,530 of NC_053023.1, forward strand.
TACTAAACGATCGTGTGCTAAGCTAATGGAATGGGTCATGTCAATCACATCATTCTTCTAATGATGTGATCCCGTTAATCAAATAACAACTCTTTTGTTCATGGTTAGGAAACATAACCATCTTCGATTAACGAGCTAGTCAAGTAGAGGCATACTAGTGACACTCTGTTTGTCTATGTATTCACACATGTATTATGTTTCCGGTTAATACAATTCTAGCATGAATAATAAACATTTATCATGATATAAGGAAATAAATAATAACTTTATTATTGCCTCTAGGGCATATTTCCTTCAGTCTCCCACTTGCACTAGAGTCAATAAATCTAGTTCACATCGCCATGTGATTCAACACTAATAGTTCACATCACCATGTGATTAACACCCATAGTTCACATTGTCATGTGACCTATACCCAAAGGGTTTACTAGAGTCAGTAATCTAGTTCACATCGTTTATGTGATTAACACCCAAAGAGTACTAAGGTGTGATCATGTTTTGCTTGTGAGATAATTTTAGTCAACGGGTCTGTCACATACAGATCCGTAAGTATTTTGCGAATTCTATGTCTACAATGCTCTGCACGGAGCTACTCTAGCTAATTGCTCCCACTTTCAATATGTATCTAGATCGAGACTTAGAGTCATCCAGATCTGTGTCAAAACTTGCATCGACGTAACTTTTTACGACGAACCTTCTTGTCACCTCCATAATTGAGAAATATTTCCTTATTCCACTAAGGATAATTTTGACCGTTGTCCAGTGATCTACTCTTAGATCACTATTGTACTCCCTTGCTTAACATAGTGTAGGGTATACAATAGATCTGGTACACAACATGGCATACTTTATAGAACCTATGGCTGAGGCATAGGGAATGACTTTCATTCTCTTTCTATCTTCTGCCGTGGTCGGGCTTTGAGTCTTACTCAATTTCACACCTTGTAACACAGCCAAGAACTCTTTCTTTGACTGTTCCAATTTTTGAACTACTTCAAAATATTGTCAAGGTATGTACTCATTGAAAAAAAAACTTATCAAGCGTCTTGATCTATCTCTATAGATCTTGATGCTTAATATGTAAGCAGCTTCACCGAGGTCTTTCTTTGAAAAACTTCTTTCAAAACACTCCTTTATGCTTTGCAGAATAATTCTACATTATTTCCGATCAACAATATGTTATTCACATATACTTATCAGAAATGTTGTAGTGCTCCCACTCACTTTCTTGTAAATACAGGCTTCACCGCAAGTCTGTATAAAGCTATATGCTTTGATCATCTCATCAAAGCGTATATTCCAACTCTGAGATGCTTGCACCAGTCCATAGATGGATCGCTGGAGCTTGCACATTTTGTTAACACCTTTAGGATCGACAAAACCTTCTAGTTGCATCGTATACAACTCTTCTTTAATAAATCCATTAAGGAATTCAGTTTTGTTTATCCATTTGCCAGATTTCATAAAATGCGGCAATTGCTAACATGATTCGGATAGACTTAAGCATAGATACGAGTGAGAATCTCTCATCGTAGTCAACACCTTGAACTTGTCGAAAACCTTTTGCGACAATTCTAGCTTTGTAGATAATAACACTACTATCAGCGTCCGTCTTCCTCTTGAAGATCCATTTATTTTTTATGGCTTGCGGATCATCGGGCAAATCCATCAAAGTCCATACTTTGTTCTCATACATGGATCATATCTCAGATTTCATGGCCTCAAACCATTTCGCGGAATCTGGGCTCATCATCGCTTCCTCATAGTTCGCAAGTTCGTCATGGTCTTGTAACATGACTTCCAGAACAGGATTACCGTACCACTCTGGTGCGGATCTTACTCTGGTTTACCTACGAGATTCGGTAGTAACTTGATCTGAAGTTACATGATCATCATCATTAGCTTCCTCACTAATTGGTGTAGTAGTCACAAGAACAGATTTCTGTGATGAACTACTTTCCAATAAGGGAGAAGGTACAATTACCTTATCAAGTTTTCTACTTTCCTCCCACTCACTTCTTTCGAGAGAAACTCCTTCTCTAGAAAGTTTCCGAATTTAGCAACAAAAGTCTTGCCTTCGGATCTATGATAGAAGGTGTATCCAATAGTTTCCTTTGGATATCCTATGAAGACACATTTCTCCGATTTGGGTTTGAGCTTATCAGGTTGAAACTTTTTCACATAAGCATTGCAACCTCAAATTTTAAGAAACGATAGCTTAGGTTTCTTGCCAAACCATAGTTCATACGGTGTCGTCTCAACGGATTTAGATGGTGCCCTATTTAACGTGAATGTAGCTGTCTCTAATGCATAACCCCAAAACGATAGTGGTAGATCGGTAAGAGACATCATAGATCGCACCATATCTAATAAAGTACGGTTATGACGTTCGGACACACCATTACATTGTGGTGTTCCAGGTGGCGTGAGTAGTGAAACTATTTCACATTGTTTTTAACAGAAGGCCAAACTCGTAACTCAAATACTCTTCTCTACGATCAGATCGTAGAAACTTTATTTTCTTGTTACGATGATTTTTCACTTCACTCTGAAATTCTTTGAACTTTTCAAATGTTTCAAACTTATGTTTCATCAAGTAGATATACTCATATCTGCTCAAATCATCTGTGAAGATCAGAAAATAATGATACCTGTCGCGAGCCTCAATATTCATCGGACCACATACATCAGTATGTATGATTTCCAACAAATCTGTTGCTCGCTCCATTGTTCCGAAGAACGGAGTCTTAGTCATCTTGCCCATGAGGCATGGTTCGCAAGCATCAACTGATTCATAATCAAGTGATTCCAAAAGCCCATCAGCATGGAGTTTCTTCATGCGCTTTACACCAATATGACCTAAACGGCAGTGCCACAAATAAGTTGCACTATCATTATTAACTTTGCATCTTTTGGTTTCAATATTATGATTATGTGTATCACTACGATCGAGATCCAACGAACTATTTTCATTGGGTGTGTAACCATATAAGGTTTTATTCATGTAAACAGAACAACAATTTATTCTCTTACTTAAATGAATAACCGTATTACAATAAACATGACCAAATCATATTCATGCTCAACGCAAACACCAAATAACACTTATTTAGGTTCAACACTAATCCCGAAATTATAGGGAGTGTGCGATGATGATCATATCAATCTTGGAACCACTTCCAACACACATCGTCACTTCACCCTTAACTAGTCTCTGTTTATTCTGCAACTCCCGTTTCGAGTTACTAATCTTAGCAACTGAACTAGTATCAAATACTGAGGGGTTTCTATAAACACTAGTAAAGTACACATCAATAAGATGTATATCAAATATACTTATGTTCACTTTGCCATCCTTCTTATCTGCCAATCACTTGGGGTAGTTCCGCTTCTAGTGACCAGTCCCTTTGCAGTAGAAGCACTTAGTCTCAGGCTTAGGACCAGACTTGGGCTTCTTCACTTGAGCAGCAACTTGCTTGCCGTTCTTCTTGAAGTTCCCCTTCTTCCCTTTGCCCTTTTCTTGAAACTAGTGGTCTTGTTAACCATCAACACTTGATGTTTTTCTTGATTTCTACCTTCGTCGATTTCAGCATCACGAAGAGCTTGGGAATTACTTTTGTCATCCCTTGCATATTATAGTTCATCACGAAGTTCTACTAACTTGGTGATGGTGACTAGAGAATTCTGTCAATCACTATTTTATCTGGAAGATTAACTCCCACTTGATTCAAGCGATTGTAGTACCCACACAATCTGAGCACATGCTCACTAGTTGAGCGATTCTCCTCCATCTTTTAGCTATAGAACTTGTTGGAGACTTCATATCTCTCAACTCGGGTATTTGCTTGAAATATTAACTTCAACTCCTGGAACATCTCATATGGTCCATGACGTCCAAAACGTCTTTGAAGTCCCGATTCTAAGCTGTTAAGCATGGTGCACTAAACTATCAAGTAGTCATCATATTGAGCTAGCCAAACATTCATAATGTCTGCATCTGCTCCTGCAATAGGCCCGTCACCTAGCGGTGCATCAAGGACATAATTCTTCTGTGCAGCAATGAGGATAAACCTCAGATCACGGATCCAATCCGCATCATTGCTACTAACATCTTTCAACACAATTTTCTCTAGGAACATATCAAAATAAACATATGAAAGCAACAACGCGAGCTATTGATCCACAACATAGATATGCTAATACTACCAGGACTAAGTTCATGATAAATTAAAGTTCAATTAATCATATTACTTAAGAACTCCCACTTAGATAGACATCCCTCTAATCCTCTAAGTGATTACGTGATCCAAATCAACTAAACCATGTCCGATCATCACGTGAGATGGAGTAGTTTCATTGGTGAACATCACTATGTTGATCATATCTACTATATGATTCACGCTCGACCTTTCGGTCTCCGTGTTCCGAGGCCATATCTGTACATATGCTAGGCTCGTCAAGTATAACCTGAGTATTCCGTGTGTGCAACTATTTTGCACCCGTTGTATTTGAACGTAGAGCCTATCACACCCGATCATCACGTGGTGTCTCAGCACGAAGAACTTTCGCAATGGTGCATACTCAGGGAGAACACTTCTTGATAATTTAGTAAGAGATCATTCTTATAATGCTACCGTCAATCAAAGCAAGATAAGATGCATAAAAGATAAACATCACATGCAATCAATATAAGTGATATGATATGGCCATCATCATCTTGTGCTTGTGATCTCCATCTCCGAAGCACCGTCTGATCACCATCGTCACCGGCGCGACACCTTGATTCTCCATCGTAGCACGGTTGTCGTCTCGCCAATCTTATGCTTCCACGACTATCGCTACCGCTTAGTGATAAAGTAAAGCATTACAGCGCGATTGCATTGCATACAATAAAGCGACAACCATATGGCTCCTGCCAGTTGCCGATAACTTGGTTACAAAACATGATCATCTCATACAATAAAATTTAGCATCATGTCTTGACCATATCACATCACAACATGCCCTGCAAAAACAAGTTAGACGTCCTCTACTTTGTTGTTGCCAGTTTTACGTGGCTGCTACGGGCTTAAGCAAGAACCATCTTACCTACGCATCAAAACCACAACGATAGTTTGTCAAGTTGGTGCTGTTTTAACCTTCGCAAGGACCGGGCGTAGCCACACTCGGTTCAACTAAAGTTGGAGAAACTGTCACCGCTAGCCACCTTTGTGCAAAGCACGTCGGGAGAACCGGTCTCGCGTAAGCGTACGCGTAATGTCGGTCCGGGCCGCTTCATCCAACAATACCGCCGAACCAAAGTATGACATGCTGGTAAGCAGTATGACTTATATCGCCCACAACTCACTTGTGTTCTACTCGTGCGAATAACATCAACACATAAAACCTAGGCTCGGATGCCACTGTTGGGTAACGTAGTAATTTCAAAAAAATTCCTACGCACACGCAAGATCATGGTGATGCATAGCAACGAGAGGGGAGAGTGTGATCTACGTACCCTTGTAGACCGACGGAAGCGTTATACAACGCGGTTGATGTAGTCGTACGTCTTCACGGCCCGACCGATCAAGCACCGAAACTACGGCACCTCCGAGTTCTAGCACACGTTCAGCTCGATGACGATCCCCGGACTCCGATCCAGCAAAGTGTCGGGGAAGAGTTCCGTCAGCACGACGGCGTGGTGACGATCTTGATGTACTACTTACGCAGGGCTTCGCCTAAGCACCGCTACAATATTATCGAGGACTATGGTGGAGGGGCACCGCACACGGCTAAGAAGATCACTGGATCAACTTGTTGTCTATGGGGTGCCCCTGCCCGTATATAAAGGAGTGGAGGAGGGGGCCGGCCCTCTCTATGGCGCGCCCTAGGGGAGTCCTACTCCCACCGGGAGTAGGATTCCCCCTTTCCTAGTCCAACTAGGAGTCCTCCAGTAGGAGTAGGAGTCAAGGAAGGGAAAGAGAAGAGAAGGAAGGAGGGGGCGCAGCCCCTCCCCCTAGTCCAATTCGGACTAGGCCTTGGGGGGGCGCGCCAACCTCTCCTCTCTCTTTCCCCTAAAGCCCAATAAGGCCCATATACTCCCCGGCGAATTCCCGTAACTCTCCGGTACTCCGAAAAATACCCGAATCACTCGGAACCTTTCCGATGTCCGAATATAGTCGTCCAATATATCGATCTTTACGTCTCGACCATTTCGAGACTCCTCGTCATGTCCTGATCTCATCCGGGACTCCGAACTCTTCGGTACATCAAACTCATAAACTCATAATATAACTGTCATCGAAACCTTAAGCGTGCGGACCCTACGGGTTCGAGAACTATGTAGACATGACCGAGACACGTCTCCGGTCAATAACCAATAGCGGAACCTGGATGCTCATATTGGTTCCTACATATTCTACGAAGATCTTTATCGGTCAACCGCATAACAACATACGTTGTTCCCTTTGTCATCGGTATGTTACTTGCCCGAGATTCGATCGTCGGTATCTCAATACCTAGTTCAATTCGTTACCGGCAAGTCTCTTTACTCGTTTCATAACATCATCTCGCAACTAACTCATTAGTTGCAATGCTTGCAAGGCTTATGTGATGTGCATTACCGAGAGGGCCCAGAGATACCTCTCCGACAATCGGAGTGACAAATCCTAATCTCGAAATACGCCAACCCAACATGTACCTTTGGAGACACCTGTAGAGCTCCTTTATAATCACCCAGTTACGTTGTGACGTTTGGTAGCACACAAAGTGTTCCTCCGGCAAACGGGAGTTGCATAATCTCATAGTCATAGGAACATGTATAAGTCATGAAGAAAGCAATAGCAACATACTAAACGATCGGGTGCTAAGCTAATGGAATGGGTCATGTCAATCACATCATTCTCCTAATGATGTGATCCCGTTAATCAAATGACAACTCATGTCTATGGTTAGGAAACATAACCATCTTTTCAACGAGCTAGTCAAGTAGAGGCATACTAGTGACACTGTTTGTCTATGTATTCACACATGTATTATGTTTCCGGTTAATACAATTCTAGCATGAATAATAAACATTTATCATGATATAAGGAAATAAATAATAACTTTATTATTGCCTCTAGGGCATATTTCCTTCAGTCTCCCACTTGCACTAGAGTCAATAATCTAGTTCACATCGCCATGTGATTTAACAGCAATAGTTCACATCACCATGTGATTAACAACCATAGTTCACATCGATATGTGATCAACACCCAAAGGGTTTACTAGAGTCAGTATCTAGTTCACATCGCTATGTGATTAACACCCAAAGAGTACTAAGGTGTGATCATGTTTTGCTTGTGAGATAATTTTAGTCAACGGGTCTGCACATTCAGATCCGTAAGTATTTTGCGAATTTCTATGTTACAATGCTCTGCACGGAGCTACTCTAGCTATTGCTCCCACTTTCAATATGTATCTAGATCGAGACTTAGAGTCATCCAGATCTGTGTCAACTTTGCATCGACGTAACCCTTTACGGAACCTTTTTGTCACCTCCATATGAGAAACATATCCTTATTCCACTAAGGATAATTTTGACCGCTGTCCAGTGATCTACTCTCTAGATCACTATTGTACTCCCTTGCTTACTGTAGGGTATACAATAGATCTGGTACACAGCATGGCATACTTTATAGAACCTATGGCTGAGGCATAGGGAATGACTTTCATTCTCTTTCTATCTTCTGCCGTGGTCGGGCTTTGAGTCTTACTCAATTTCACACCTTGTAACACAGGCAAGAACTCTTTCTTTGACTGTTCCATTTTGAACTACTTCAAAATCTTGTCAAGGTATGTACTCATTGAAAAAACTTATCAAGCGTCTTGATCTATCTATATAGATCTTGATGCTCAATATGTAAGCAGCTTCACCGAGGTCTTTCTTTGAAAAACTCCTTTCAAACACTCCTTTATGCTTTGCAGAATAATTCTACATTTTTCCGATCAACAATATGTTATTCACATATACTTATCAGAAATGTTGTAGTGCTCCCACTCACTTTCTTGTAAATACAGGCTTCACCGCAAGTCTGTATAAAGCTATATGCTTTGATCATCTCATCAAAGCGTATATTCCAACTCCGAGATGCTTGCACCAGTCCATAGACGGATCGCTGGAGCTTGCACATTTTGTTAACACCTTTAGGATCGACAAAACCTTCTAGTTGCATCGTATACAACTCTTCTTTAATAAATCCATTAAGGAATTCAGTTTTGTTTATCCATTTGCCAGATTTCATAAAATGCGGCAATTGCTAACATGATTCGGACTAACTTGACGAACTATCGTTGTGGTTTTGAGGCGTAGGTAAGAATGGTTCTTGCTCAGCCCGTAGCAGCCACGTAAAACTTGCAACAACAAAGTAGAGGATGTCTAACTTGTTTTTGCAGGGCATGTTCTGATGTGATATGGTCAATACATGATGCTATATTTATTGTATGAGATGATCATGTTTTGTAACAGAGTTATCGTCAACTGGCAGGAGCCATATTGTTGTCGCTTTATTGTATGCAATGCAATCGCCCTGTAATTGTTTTACCTTATCACTAGCGGTAGCGATAGTCGTAGAAGCAATAGTTGGCGAGACGACAATGATGCTGCGATGGAGATCAAGGTGTCGCGCCGGTGACGATGGTGATCATGACGGTGCTTTGGAGATGGAGATCAAAGGCACAAGATGATGATGACCCTATCATATCACTTATATTGATTGCATGTGATGTTTATCCTTTATGCATCTTATTCTGCTTTGTTTGATGGTAGCATTATAAGATGATCTCTCACTAAATTTCAAGGTAGAAGTGTTCTCCCTGAGTATGCACCGTTGCCAAAATTCGTCGTGCCGAGACACCATGTGATGATCGGGTGTGATAAGCTCAATGTTCATCTACAACGGGTGTAAGACAGTTTTACACACGCAGAATACTCGGGTTAAACTTGACGAGCCTAGCATATGCAGATATGGCCTCGGAACACTGAGACCGAAAGGTCGAGCGTGAATCATATAGTAGATATGATCAACATAGTGATGTTCACCATTGGAAACTACTACATTTCACGTGATGATCGGTTATGGTTTAGTTGATATGGATCACGTGATCACTTAGATGATTAGAGGGATGTCTATCTAAGTGGGAGTTCTTAAGTAATATGATTAATTGAACTTAAATTTATCATGAACTTAGTACCTGATAGTATTTTGCTTGTCTATGTTATTGTAGATAGATGGCCCGTGCTGTTGTTCCGTTGAATTTTAATGCGTTCCTTGAGAAAGCAAAGTTGAAAGATGATGGTAGCAATTACACGGACTGGGTCCGTAACGTGAGGATTATCCTCATTGCTGCACAGAAGAATTACGTCCTAGAAGAACCGCTAGGTGCCAAACCCGCTGCAGGAGCAACACCATATGTTACGAACGTCTGGCAAAGCAAAGCTGATGACTACTCAATAGTTCAGTGTGCCATGCTTCACGGCTTAGAACTGGGACTTCAACGACGTTTTGAACGTCATGGAGCATATGAGATGTTCCAGGAGTTGAAGTTAATATTTCAAGCAAATGCTCGGATTGAGAGATATGAAGTCTCCAATAAGTTCTACAGCTGCAAGATGGAGGAGAATAGTTCTGTCAGTGAATATATACTCAGAATGTCTGGGTACCATAATCACTTGACTCAACTGCGAGTTGATCTTCCAGTTGATAGTGTCATTGACAGAGTTCTTCAATCACTGCCACCAAGCTACAAGAGCTTCGTGATGAACTATAATATGCAAGGGATGGATAAGACGATTCCCGAGCTCTTCGCAATGCTAAAGGCTGCAGAGGTAGAAATCAAGAAGGAGCATCAAATATTGATGGTCAAATAGACCACCAGTTTCAAGAAAAAGGGTAAAGGGAAGAAGAAAGGGAACTTCAAGAAGAACGACAAACAAGTTGCTGCTCAAGAGAAGAAACCCAAGTCTGGACCTAAGCCTGAGACTGAGTGCTTCTACTGGAAAGGGACTGGTCACTAGAAGCGGAACTACCCCAAGTATTTGGCAGATAAGAAGGATGGAAAGGTGAATAAAGGTATATGTGATATACATGTTATTGATGTGTACCTTACTAGAGCTCGCAGTAGCACCTGGGTATTTGATACTGGTTCTGTTGCTAATATTTGCAACTCGAAACAGGGACTACGGATTAAGCGAAGACTAGCTAAGGACAAGGTGATGATGCGTGTGGGAAATGGTTCCAAAGTCGATGTGATCGCCGTCAACACGCTACCTCTACATCTACCTTTGGGATTAGTTTTAGACCTAAATAATTGTTATTCGGTGCCAGCGTTAAGCATGAACATTATATCTGGATCTTGTTTGATGCGAGACGGTTATTCATTTAAATCTAAGAATAATGGTTGTTCTATTTATATGAGTAATATCTTTTACGGTCATGCACCCTTGAAGAGTGGTCTATTTGTGTTGAATCTCGATAGTAGTGATACACATATTCATAATGTTAAATCCAAAAGATGCAGAGTTGATAATGATAGTGCAAATTATTTGTGGCACTGCCATTTGGGTCATATTGGTGTAAAGCGCATGAAGAAATTCCATACTGATGGACTTATGGAATCACTTGATTATGAATCAGTTGGTACTTGTGAACCATGCCTCATGGGCAAGATGACTAAAACGCCGTTCTCCGGAACAATGGAGCGAGCAACAGACTTGTTGGAAATCATACATGCTGATGTATGTGGTCCGATAAATGTTGATGCTCGCGGCGGGTATCGTTATTTTCTCACCTTCATAGATGATTTGAGCAGATATGGGTATATCTACTTAATGAAACATAAGTCTAAAACATTTGAAAAGTTCAAAGAATTTCAGAGTGAAGTGGAAAATCATCGTAACAAGAAAATAAAGTTTCTACGATCTGATCGTGGAGGAGAATATTTGAGTTACGAGTTTGGTCTACATTTGAAATATTGTGGAATAGTTTCGCAACTCACACCACCCAGAACACCACAGCATAATGGTGTGTCCGAATGTCATAATCGTACTTTACTAGATATGGTGCGATCTATGATGTCTCTTACTGATTTACCGCTATCATTTTGGGGTTATGCTTTAGAGACAACTGCATTCACATTAAAGAGGGCACCATCGAAATCCGTTGAGACGACGCCTTATGAACTGTGGTTTGGCAAGAAACCGAAGATGTCATTTCTTAAAGTTTGGGGCTGCGATGCTTATGTGAAAAAGCTTCAACCTGATAAGCTCGAACCCAAATTGGAGAAATGTGTCTTCATAGGATACCCAAAGGAGACTGTTGGGTACACCTTCTATCACAGATCTGAAGGCAAGACATTTGTTGCTAAGAATGGATCCTTTCTAGAGAAGGAGTTTCTCTCGAAAGAAGTGAGTGGGAGGAAAGTAGAACTTGATGAGGTAACTGTACCTGCTCCCTTATTGGAGAGTAGTTCATCACAGAAACCGGTTCCTGTGACACCTACACCAATTAGTGAGGAAGCTAATGATGATGATCATGAAACTTTAGATCAAGTTACTAATGAAACTCGTAGGTCAACCAGAGTAAGATCCACGCTGAAGTGGTACGGTAATCCTGTTCTGGAGGTCATGTTACTTGACCATGACGAGCCTACGAACTATGAGGAAGCGGTGATGAGCCCAGATTCCGCAAAATGGCATGAAGTGAGATGGGATCCATGTATGAGAACAAAGTGTGTACTTTGGTTGAGTTGCCCGATGATTGGCAAGCCATCGAGAATAAATGGATCTTCAAGAAGAAGACTGACGCTGACGGCAACGTTACTGTCTACAGAGCTCGACTTGTTGCGAAAGGTTTTCGACAAGTTCAAGGAGTTGACTACGATGAGACCTTCTCACCCGTAGTGATGCTTAAGTCCGTCCAAATCATGTTAGCAATTGCCGCATTTTATGATTATGAAATTTGGCAAATGGATGTAAAGACTGCATTCCTGCATGGTTTTCTGGAAGAAGAGTTTTATATGATGCAACCTGAAGGTTTTATCGATCCAAAGGATACTAACAAAGTGTGCAAGCTCCAGCGATCCATTTATGGACTGGCGCAAGCCTCTCGAAGTTGGAATAAACGTTTTGATAGTGTGATCAAAGCATATGGTTTTATACAGACTTTTGGAGAAGCCTGTATTTACAAGAAAGTGAGTGGGAGCTATGTAGCATTTCTAATATTACATGTGGATGACATATTGTTGATTGGAAATGATATAGAATTTCTGGATAGCATAAAAGGATACTTGAATAAGAGTTTTTCAATGAAAGACCTCGGTGAAGCTGCTTATATATTGGGCATCAAGATTTATAGAGATAGATCAAGACACTTAATTGGACTTTCACAAAGCACATACCTTGATAAAGTTTTGAAGAAGTTCAAAATGGATCAAGCTAAGAAAGGGTTCTTGCCTGTGTTACAAGGTGTGAACTTGAGTAAGACTCAATGCCCGACCACTGCAGAAGATAGAGAGAAAATGCAAAGTGTTCCCTATGCTTCAGCCATAGGCTCTATCATGTATGCAATGCTGTGTACCAGACCTGATGTGTGCCTTGCTATTAGTTTAGCAGGGAGGTACCAAAGTAATCCAGGAGTGGATCACCGGACAGCGGTCAAGAACATCCTGAAATACCTGAAAAGGACTAAGGATATGTTTCTTGTTTATGGAGGTGACAAAGAGCTCGTCGTAAATGGTTACGTCGATGCAAGCTTTGACACTGATCCGGACGATTCGAAATCGCAAACCGGATACGTGTTTATTTTGAACGGTGGAGCTGTCAGTTGGAGCAGATCTAAACAAAGCGTCGTGGCGGGATCTACGTGTGAAGCGGAGTACATAGTTGCTTCGGAAGCAGCAAATGAAGGAGTCTGGATGAAGGAGTTCATATCCGATCTAGGTGTCATACCTAGTGCATCGGGTCCAATGAAAATCTTTTGTGACAGTACTGGTGCAATTGCCTTGGCAAAGGAATCCAGATTTCACAAGAGAACCAAGCACATCAAGAGACGCTTCAATTCCATCCGAGATCAAGTCCAGGTGGGAGACATAGAGATATGCAAGATACATACGGATCTGAATGTTGCAGACCCGTTGACTAAGCCTCTTCCACGAGCAAAACATGATCAACACCAAGACTCCATGGGTGTTAGAATCATTACTGTGTAATCTAGATTATTGACTCTAGTGCAAGTGGGAGATTGAAGGAAATATGCCCTAGAGGCAATAATAAAGGTATTATTTATTTCCTTATTTCATGATAAATGTTTATTATTCATGCTAGAACTGTATTAATCGGAAACATAATACATGTGTGAATACATAGACAAACATATTGTCACTAGTATGCCTCTACTTGACTAGCTCATTGATCGAAGATGGTTAAGTTTCCTAGCCATAGACATGAGTTGTTATTTGATCAACAGGATCACATCATTAGGAGAATGATGTGATTGACTTGACCCATTTCGTTAGCTTAGCACTTGATCGTTTAAGTTTACTGCTATTGCTTTCTTCATGACTTATACATGTTCCTATGACTATGAGATTATGCAACTCCCGAATACCAGAGGAACACTTTGCGTGCTACCAAACGTCACAACGTAACTGGGTGATTATAAAGGTGCTCTACAGGTGCCTCCGATGGTGTTCATGGAGTTGGCATAGATCAAGAATAGGATTTGTCACTCCGATTGTCGGAGAGGTATCTCTGGGCCCTCTCGGTAATGCACATCACTATAAGCCTTGCAAGCAATTTGACTAATGAGTTAGTTGCGGGATGTTGCATTACAGAACGAGTAAAGAGACTTGCCGGTAACGAGATTGAACTAGGTATTGAGATACCGACGGTCGAATCTCGGGCAAGTAACATACCGATGATAAGGGGAACAACGTATGTTGTTATGCGATTTGACCGATAAAGATCTTCGTAGAATATGTAGGAACCAATATGAGCATCCAGGTTCTGCTATTGGTTATTCACCAGAGACGTGTCTCGGTCATGTCTACATAGTTCTCGAACCCGTAGGGTCCGCATGCTTAAAGTTCTGTGACGATCGGTATTATGAGATTTTGTGTTTTGATGTACCGAAGGTAGTTCGGAGTCCCGGATATGATCACGGACATGAAAAGGAGTCTCGAAATGGTCGAAACATAAAGATCGATATATTGGAAGGTTATATTCGGACACCGGATGAGTTCCGGGGGTTATCGGATAAATACCGGAGAACCGGGAGGTCACCGGAACCTCCAGGGGGGTGTATTGGGCCTTATGGGCCCAAGTGGAGGAAGAGGAGAGGCGGGCAGCTAGGGGCGCGCGACCCCCTAGCCCAAACCAAATTGGACTAGGGGGCGGCCCCCTTTCCTTCTTCTTCTCCTCCCCTTCCTTCCCCTCTCCTACTAGGACTAGGAAAGGGGGGAATCCTACGTGGAGTATGATTGCCCCCCGACGTCTCCTACGTATCTATAATTTTTGATTGCTCCATGCTATTATATTGTTTGTTTTGGATGTTAATGGGCTTTATTTTACACTTTTATATCATTTTTGGGACTAACCTACTAACCGGAGGCCCAGCCCAAATTGTTGTTTTTTTTGCCTATTTTAGGGTTTCGAAGAAAAGGAATATCAAACGGAGTCCAAACGGAATGAAACCTTCGGGAACATGATTTTCTCAATAGACGTGATCCACGAGACTTGGAGTGGGCGTCAAGAAACGATCAAGGAGGACACGAGGCAGGGGGCGCGCCTACCCCCCTGGGCGCACCCTCCACCCTCGTGGGCCCCTCGTTGCTCCACCGACGTACTTCTTCCTCCTATATATATCCACGTACCCCCCAAACATCCAGGAGCACCATGAAAACCTAATTCCACCGCGGTAACCTTCTGTACCCGAGAGATCCCATCTTGGGGCCTTTTCCGGAGCTCCGCCGGAGGGGGCATTGATCACGGAGGGCCTCTACATCAACTCCACGGCCTCTCCGATGACGTGTGAGTAGTTTACTTCAGACCTACGGGTCCATAGTTATTAGCTAGATGGCTTCTTCTCTCTCTTTGGATCTCAATACAAAGTTCTCCTCGATCTTCTTGGAGATCTATTCGATATAATCTTCTTTTGCGGTGTGTTTGTCGAGATCCGATGAATTGTGGGTTTATGATCAAGTTTATCTATGAACAATATTTGAATCTCCTCTGAATTCTTTTATGTATGATTGGTTTATCTTTGCAAGTCTCTTCGAATTATCAGTTTGGTTTGGCCTACTAGATTGATCTTTCTTGCAATGGGAGAAGTGCTTAGCTTTGGATTCAATCTTGCGGTGCTCGATCCCAGTGATAGAGAGGGAAATGACACATATTGTATTGTTGCCATCGAGGATAAAAAGATGGGATTTATATCATATTGCATGATTTTATCCCTCTACATCATGTCATCTTACTTAAATCATTACTATGTTCTTATGAACTTAATACTCTAGATGCATGCTGGATAGCGGTCGATGTGTGGAGTAATAGTAGTAGATGCAGAATCGTTTTGGTCTACTTGTCACAGACGTGATGCCTATATACATGATCATACCTAGATATTCTCGTAACTATGCTCAATTCTATCAATTGCTCAACAGTAATTCGTTTACCCACCATAATACTTATGCTCTTGAGAGAAGCCACTAGTGAAACCTATGGCCCCGGGGTCTATCTTCCATCATATTAATCTTCCAACACTTAGTTATTTCTATTTCCATTTATTTTACTTTGCATCTTTATTTCTCTTTATCATAAAAATACCAAAAATATTATCTTATCATATCTATCAGATCTCACTCTCGTAAGTGACCGTGAAGGGATTGACAACCCCTTTATCGCGTTGGTTGTGAGGTTCTTATTTGTTTGTGTAGGTGCGTGGGACTCGAGTGTGATCTCCTACTGGGTTGATACCTTGGTTATCAAAAACTGAGAGAAATACTTACGCTACTTTACTGCATCACCCTTTCCTCTTCAAGGGAAAACCAACGCAGTGCTCAAGAGGTAGCAAGAAGGATTTCTGGCGCCGTTGCCGGGGATATTCGCGCCAAGTCAAGTCAAGATTTGACTCCCAACAATGAGCCATCTCTGGCACCGTTGCTGGAGTCTACGCACAAGTCAAGACATACCAAGTACCCATCACAAACTCTTATCCCTCGCATTACATTATTTGCCATTTACCTCTCATTTTCCTCTCCCCCACTTCACCCTTGCCGTTTTATTCGCCCTCTATTTTCCGCTCACCTTTCTTTGGCCATGTCGGAATAAAAAAGGGTTGGGGGTTCTCTCCCGAGTTTTAGTACTTTGGACAATCCTTCTATTCTCTCTAAACTCATAAATAATGATGCTATGGAAAGTCCTACCGGAGTTATCAATGAGAATCTTAATAATTTTGATGAAGATGATTCCGGAATTTTTCATTATTTACTCTATGAATCTTTGAAAGATGCTTGGGATAGACTATTAAGGATCCGGGCCAGCTATGTGCCCCAATACCAAATTGAAATTTACTTAAAGAGCTTTTATGTTGCCCTACCTTCTTCGTTTAAGCATGTCTTAGATTCTATATTTGAAGAAGTTTTTCTTGAAGGGGATGCCGTAGATACTTATGAAAATATTAAAATCATATTTGGGCACCCCATGAATGAGAAGGTTGAATCCACATCTCTTTTGCTCTCCTACCAAAACGAATCTATCAAAGAGATGCAAATTTCTGTAAAATGCTTAATATTTCTTCTACCATTAACGGACATGTGCTTTATCAAAATAGAAATATTAATTCCATAGATAATAAGTTTGCTCTTTTCTTCCCTAAAACCAAAGATGGCAATACCTAGATCTATCCTTGCTTTTATGCCTAGCTAGGGGCGTTAAACGATAGCGCTTGTTGGGAGGCAACCCAATTTTTTTATTCCTTGATTTTTGCTCCTGTTTAGTGATAAATAATTTATCTAGCCTCTATTTTGGTTGTGTTTTTTGTGTTTAATTAGTGTTTGTGCCAAGTAGAACCGTTGGGAAGACTTGGGGAAAGTCTTTTTGATCTTGCTGTAAAAACAGAAACTTTAGCGCTCACGAGAATTGCTGTAATTTTTATTTGGAAAGCGATATTTAGTTAATTATTTTTGAAGATGATTAATAGATAAATTACTCACGTCCAGCAATTTATTTTAGAATTTTTGGGGTTCCAGAAGTTACGTTAGCTACAGATTACTACAGACTGTTCTGTTTTTGACAGATTCTGTTTTTCATGTGTTGTTTGCTTATTTTGATGAATCTATGGCTAGTAAAAGAGTTTATAAACCATAGAGAAGTTGGAATACAGTAGGTTTAACACCTATGTAAATAAAGAATGAGTTCATTACAGTACCTTGAAGTGGTGTTTTGTTTTCTTTCGCTAACGGAGCTCATGAGATTTTCTATTTAAGTTTTGTGTTGTGAAGTTTTCAAGTTTTGGGTAAAATTTTGATGGATTATGGAACAAGGAGTGGCAATAGCCTAAGCTTGGGGATGCCCAGGCACCCCAAGGTAAAATTCAAGGACACCAAAAAGCCTAAGCTTGGGGATGCCCTGGAAGGCATCCCCTCTTTCGTCTTCGTCCATCGGTAACTTTACTTGGAGCTATATTTTTATTCACCACATGATATGCGTTTTGCTTGGAGCGTCTTGTATGATTTGAGTCTTTTCTTTTTAGTTTACCACAATCATCCTTGCTGTACACAACTTTTGAGAGAGACTCACATGATTTGAAATTTATTAGAATACTCTATGTGCTTCACTTATATCTTTTGAGCTATATAGTTTTTGCTCTAGTGCTTCACTTATACTCCCTCCATTCCGAATTACTTGTCGCTGGTATAGATGTATCTAGATGTATTTTAGTTCTAGATACATCCATTTTTGCGATAAGTAATTTGGAACGGAGGGAGTATCTTTTAGAGCACGACAGTGGTTTTATTTTATAGAAATAATTGATCTCTCATGCTTCACTTATATTATTTTGAGAGTCCTTTAGAACAACATGGAAATTTGCTTTTAGGCATAACAAAAACTTTCATATAAGTGCATTGAATACTAAGAGAAGTTTGATACTTGATGATTGTTTTGAGATATGGAGACAGTGATATCAAAGTTGTACTAGTTGAGTAGTTGTGAATTTGAGAAATACTTGTGTTGAAGTTTGCAAGTCCCGTAGCATGCACGTATGGTAAACGTTGTGTAACAAATTTGAAACATGAGGTGTTATTTGATTGTCTTCCTTATGAGTGGCGGTCGGGGACGAGCGATGGTCTTTTCGTACCAATCTATCCCCCTAGGAGCATGCACGTAATACTTGGTTTTTGATGACTTGTAGATTTTTTCAATAAGTATGTGAGTTCTTTATGACTAATGTTGAGTCCATGGATTATACACACTTTCACCCTTCCATCATTGCTAGCCTCTTCGGTACCGTGCATTGCCCTTTCTCACCTTGAGAGTTGGTGCAAACTCGCCGGTGCATCCAAATCCCGTGATATGATACGCTCTATCACACATAAACCTCCTTATATCTTCCTCAAAACATCCACCATACCTACCTATTATGGCATTTCCATAGCCATTCCGAGATATATTTCCATGCAACTTTCCACCGTTCCATTTATTATGACACACATCATCATTGTCATATTGCCTTGCATGATCATGTAGTTGACATCGTATTTGTGGCAAAGCCACCGTTCATAATTTTTTCATCAACGAGGCTAATCAATGAGCTATGGAGATGCCCATCAATTGATGTTAATGCAAGGAGTAGGGATTGCCATGCAACGGATGCACTAGAGCTATAAGTATATGAAAGCTCAAAAAGAAACTAAGTGGGTGTGCATCCAACTTGCTTGCTCACGAACACCTAGGGCATTTTGAGGAAGCCCATCTTTGGAATATACAAGCCAAGTTCTATAATGAAAGATTCCCACTAGTATATGAAAGTGACAACATAGGAGACTCTCTATCATGAAGATTATGGTGCTACTTTGAAGCACACGTGTGGTAAAAGGATAGTAGCATTGTCCCTTCTCTCTTTTTCTCTCATTTATTATTATTATTATTATTATTATTTTATTTGTGCCTTCTCTTTTGTATGACATTTCTCTCTTTTTTTCCTCACTTGGGACAATGCTCTAATAATGATGATCACCACACTTTTAGTTACTTACAACTCAAGAATTACAACTCGATACTTAGAAGAAGATATGACTCTATATGAATGCCTCCGGCGGTGTATCGGGATTGCGATGAATCAAGTGTGACATGTATGGAAAATTATGAACGGTGGCTTTGCCACAAATATGATGTCAACTACATGATCATGCAAAGCAATATGACAATGATGATGCGTGTCATAATAAACGAAACGGTGGAAAGTTGCATGGCAATATATCTCAGAATGGCTAGGAAATGCCATAATAGGTAGGTATGGTGGCTGTTTTGAGGAAGATATAAGGAGGTTTATGTGTGAAAGAGCGTATCATATCACGGGGTTTGGATGCACCGGCGAAGTTTGCACCAACTCTTAATGTGAGAAAGGGCAATGCACGGTACCGAAGAGGCTAGCAATGATGGAAGGGTAAGAGTGCGTATAATCCATGGACTGAACATTAGTCATAAAGGACTCACATACTTATTGCAAAAATCTACAAGTCATCAAAAACCAAGCATTATGCGCATGCTCCTAGGGGGATAGATTGGTAGGAAAAGACCATCGCTCATCCCTGACCACCACTCATAAGGAAGACAATCAAATAAAACCTCATGTTTCAAATTTGTTACACAATGTTTACCATATGTGCATGCTACGGGACTTGCAAACTTCAACACAAGTATTCCTCAAATTCACAACTACCCAACTAGCACAACTTTGATATCACTATCTCCATATATCAAAACAATCATCAAGTATCAAACTTCTCTTAGTATTCAACGCTCTTATATGAAAGTTTTTATTATATCCCTCTTGGATGCCCATCATATTAGGACTAAATTCATAACCAAAGCAAATTACCATGCTGTTTAGGACTCTCAAAATAATATAAGTGAAGCATGAGAGTTCAACAATTTCTATAAAATAAAACCACTACTGTGCTCTAAAAGATATAAGTGAAACACTAGGGCAAATGACAAACTACTCCGAAAGATGTAAGTGAAGATCAATGAGTACTCGAATAATTATGCAACTATGTGAAGACTCTCTAAAGTTTAAGAATTTCAGATCTTGGTATTTTATTAAAACAGCAAGCAAAACAAAATAAAATAAAATGACGCTCCAAGCAAAACACATATCATGTGGCGAATAAAAATATAGCTCCAAGTAAAGTTACCGATGAACGAAGACGAAAGAGGGGATGCCTTCCGGGGCATCCCCAAGCTTAGGCTCTTGGTTGTCCTTGAATATTACCTTGGTGTGACTTGGGCATCCCCAAGCTTAGGCTCTGGCCACTCCTTGTTCCATAGTCCATCGAATCTTTACCCAAAACTTGAAAACTTCACAACACAAAACTTAACAGAAAACTCGTAAGCTCCGTCGGCGAAAGAAAACAAAACACCACTTCAAGGTACTGTAATGAACTCATTCTTTATTTATATTGGTGTTAAACCTACTGTATTCCAACTTCTCTATGGTTTATAAACTATTTTACTAGCCATAGATTCATCAAAATAAGCAAACAACACACAGAAAACAGAATCTGTCAAAAACAGAACAGTCTGTAGTAATCTGTAACTAATGCAAACTTATGGAACCCCAAAAATTATAAAATAAATTTCTGGGCGTGAGGAATTTATCTATTAATCTTCTGAAAAAATAATTAACTAAATATCACTCTCCAATAAAAAATGGCAGCAATTCTCGTGAGCGCTAAAGTTTCTGTTTTTTACAGCATGATCGCAAAGACTTTCCCCAAGTCTTCCCAACGGTTCTACTTGGCACAAACACTAATTAAAACATAAAAACTCAATCATTACAGAGGCTAGATAAATTAT
Source organism: Triticum urartu (assembly GCF_003073215.2). Taxonomy (NCBI): domain Eukaryota; kingdom Viridiplantae; phylum Streptophyta; class Magnoliopsida; order Poales; family Poaceae; genus Triticum; species Triticum urartu. Next base: position 51,069,624 of record NC_053023.1, read on the forward strand.
TTATTACTAAACAGGAGCAAAAAGCAAGGGACAAAAATAAATTTGGGTTGCCTCCCAACAAGCGCTATCGTTTAACGCCCCTAGCTAGGCATGATGATTTCAATGATACTCACATAAAAGATAAGAATTGAAACATAAAGAGAGCATCATGAAGAATACGACTAGCACATTTAAGTCTAACCCACTTCCTATGAATAGGGATTTTGTGAGCAAACAACTTGTGGGAACAAGAATCAACTTGCATAGGAAGGTAAAACAAGCATAACTTCAAAACTTTAAGCACATAAAGAGGAAACTTGATATTATTGCAGTTCGTACAAGCATATGTTCCTCCCTCATAATAATTTTCAGTAGCATCATGAATGGATTCAACAATGTAACTATCACATAAAGCATTCTTTTCATGATCTACAAACATATAAATTTTATTACTCTCCACATAAGCGAATTTCTTCTCATGAATAGTAGTGGGAGCAAACTCAACAAAATAACTATCATGGGATTGAAAATTGAAGTCAAGATGACAAGTTTAATTGTTATCATTATTCTTTAAAGCATACGTGTCATCACAATAATCATCATAGATAGAAGGCATGATTTCATCATAATAAATTTGCACATCAAAACTTGGGAGACTACAAATATCATCTTCATTAAACATAGCTTCCCCAAGCTTGTGGCTTTGCATATCATTAGCATCATAGATATTCAGAGAATTCATACTAACAACATTGCAATCATGCTCATCATTCAAATATTTAGTGCCAAACATTTTCATGCATTCTTCTTCTAACACTTTGGCACAATTTTCCTTTCCATCATACTCACGAAAGATATTAAAAAGATGAAGTGTATGAGGCAAACTCAATTCCATTTTTTGTAGTTTTATTTTGTAAACTAAACTAGTGCTAAAACAAGAAACAAAAAGATTCGATTGCAAGATCTAAAGATATACCTTCAAGCGCTAACCTGCCCGGCAACGGCACCAGAAAAGAGCTTGATGTCTACTACACAACCTTCTTCTTGTAGACGTTGTTGGGCCTCCAAGTGCAGAGGTTTGTAGGACAGTAGTAAATTTCCCTCAAGTGGATGGCCTAAGGTTTATCAATCCGTAGGAGGCGTATGATGAAGATGGTCTCTCTCTCAAGCAACCCTGCAACCAAATAACAAAGAGTCTCTTGTGTCCCCAACACACCCAATACAATGTTAAATTGTATAGGTGCACTAGTTCGACGAAGAGATGGTGATACAAGTGGTATATGGATGGTAGATATAGGTTTTTGTAATATGAAAATATAAAAACAGCAAGGTAACTAATGATAAAAGTGAGCGTAAACGGTATTGCAATGCTAGGAAACAAGGCCTAGGGCTCATACTTTCACTAGTGCAAGTTCTCTCAACAATAATAACATAATTGGATCATATAAATATACCTCAACATGCAACAAAGAGTCACTCCAAAGTCACTAATAGCGGAGAACAAACGAAGAGATTATGGTAGGGTACGGAACCACCTCAAAGTTATTCTTTATGATCGATCTATTCAAGAGTCCGTAGTAAAATAACATGAAGCTATTCTTTCCATTCAATCTATCCTAGACTTCGTACTAGAATAACACCTTAAGACACAAATCAATCAAAACCCTAATGTCACCTAGATACTCCAATGTCACATCAAGTATCTGTGGGTATGATTATACGATATGCATCACACAATCTCAGATTCATCTATTCAAACCAACACAAAGTACTTCAAAGAGTGCCCCAAAGTTTCTACCAGAGAGTCAAGACGAAAACATGTGCCAACCCCTATGCATAGGTTCATGGGCGGAACCCGCAAGTTGATCACCAAAACATACATCAAGTGGATCAATAGAATAACCCGTTGTCACCACGGTTATCCCACGCAAGACATACATCAAGTGTTCTCAAATCCTTAAAGACTCAATCCGATAAGATAACTTCAAAGGGAAAACTCAATCCATTACAAGAGAGTAGAGGGGGAGAAACATCATAAGATCCAACTATAATAGCAAAGCTCGCGATACATCAAGATCGTACCACCTCAAGAACATGAGAGAGAGAGATCAAACACATAGCTACTGGTACATACCCTCAGCCCCGAGGGAGAAGTACTCCCTCCTCGTCATGGAGAACACCGGGATGATGAAGATGGCCACCGGAGAGGGATTTCCCCCTCTGGCAGGGTGCCGGAACGGGTCTAGATTGGTTTTCGGTGGCTACGAAGGCTTCTGGCGGCGGAACTCCCGATCTATTATGCTCCCTGATGGTTTTAGGGTATAATGGTATATATAGGAGGAAGAAGTACGTCGATGGACCTCCTGGCTGTCCACGAGGCAGGGGGGCGCGCCCAGGGGGGTGGGCGCGCCCCCACCCTCGTGGGCAGCCCGGGACTCTCCTGGTCCAACTCCGATACTCCATGGGCTTCTTCTGGTCCAAAAAATAAGTTCCGTGAAGTTTCAGGTCAATTGGACTCCATTTGATTTTCCTTTTCTGCGATATTCTAAAACAAGGGAAAAACAGAAACTGGCACTCGGCTCTGGGTTAATAGGTGTTGGAAATATGCCCTAGAGGCAATAATAAAATGGTTATTATTATATTTCTTTGTTCATGATAATTGTCTATTGTTCATGCTATAATTGTGTTATCCGGAAATCGTAATACATGTGTGAATACATAGACCACAACACGTCCCTAGTGAGCCTCTAGTTGACTAGCTCGTTGATCAAAAGATAGTCATGGTTTCCTGACTATGGACATTGGATGTCATTGATAACGGGATCACATCATTAGGAGAAGGATGTGATGGACAAGACCCAATCCTAAGCATAGCTCAAAGATCGTGTAGTTCGTTTGCTGTAGCTTTTTTGAATGTCAAGTATCATTTCCTTAGACCATGAAATTGTGCAACTCCTGGATACCGTAGGAATGCTTTGGGTGTGCCAAACGTCACAACGTAACTGGGTGACTATAAAGGTACATTACAGGTATCTCCGAAAGTGTCTGTTGGGTTGGCATGAATCGAGACTGGGATTTGTCACTCCGTATGACGGAGAGGTATATCTGGGCCCACTCGGTAATGCATCATCATAATGAGCTCAATGTGATCAAGTGGTTGATCACAGGATCATGCATTACGGTACGAGTAAAGTGACTTGCCAGTAACGAGACTGAACAAGGTATTGGGATACCGACGATCGAGTCTCGAGCAAGTAACGTACCGACTGACAAAGGGAATTGTATACAGATTGATTGAATCCTCGACATCATGGTTCATCCGATGAGATCATCGTGGAGCTTGTGGGAGCCAACATGGGTATCCAGATCCCACTGTTGGTTATTGACCGGAGAGGCTTCTCGGTCATGTCTGCATGTCTCCCGAACCCGTAGGGTCTACACACTTAAGGTTCGGTGACGCTAGGGTTGTAGAGATATTAGCACACGGTAACCCAAAAGTTGTTCGGAGTCCCGGATGAGATCCCGGACGTCACGAGGAGTTCCGGAATGGTCCGGAGGTAAAGGTTCATATATAGGAAGTCCAGTTTCGGCCATCGGGAAGGTTTCGGGGGTCACCGGTATTGTACCGGGACCACCAGAAGGGTCCCGGGGGTCCACTGGGTGGGGCCACCTATCCCGGAGGGCCCCATGGGCTGAAGTGGGAGGGGAACCAGCCCCTAGTGGGCTGGTGCGCCCCCCTTGGGCCTCCCCCTATGCCTAGGGTTGGGAACCCTAGGGGTGGGGGGCGCCACCCTTGCCTTGGGGGGCAAGGCACCCCCTTTGGCCGCCGCCCCCCTAGGAGATTGGATCTCCTAGGGCCGGCGCCCCCCTAGGCACCCTATATATAGTGGGGGGGAGGGAGGGCTGCCCACCCAAGCCCCTGGCCTCTCCCTCTCCCTCCCGTGACACTCCTGCGTCTCCCTGCGCTTGGCGAAGCCCTGCCGAGATCACCGTTGCTTCCACCACCACGCCGTCGTGCTGCTGGATCTTCATCAAACTCTCCTTCCCCCTTGCTGGATCAAGAAGGAGGAGACGTCTCCCAACCGTACGTGTGTTGAACGCGGAGGTGCTGTCCGTTCGGCACTTGGTCATCGGTGATTTGGATAACGTCGAGTATGACTCCATCAACCCCGTTCTCTTGAACACTTCCGCGCGCGATCTACAAGGGTATGTAGATGCACTCCTCTCTCCCTCGTTGCTAGATGACTCCATAGATTGATCTTGGTGATGCGTAGAAAATTTTAAAATTCTGCTACGTTCCCCAACAGTGGCATCATGAGCTAGGTCTATGCGTAGTTACTATGCACGAGTAGAACACAAAGTAGTTGTGGGCGTCGATATTGTCAATTATCTTGCGGTTACTAGTCTTATCTTGATTCGGCGGTATTGTGGGATGAAGCGGCCCGGACCAACCTTACACGTACGCTTACGTGAGACCGGTTCCACCGACTGACATGCACAAGTTGCATAAGGTGGCTGGCGGGTGTCTGTCTCTCCCACTTTAGTCGGATCGGATTCGATGAATAGGGTCCTTATGAAGGGTAAATAGAAATTGGCAATTCACGTTGTTGTTTTGGCATAGGTAAGAAACGTTCTTGCTAGAAACCTATAGCAGCCACGTAAAAACTTGCAACAACAATTAGAGGACGTCTAACTTGTTTTTGCAGCAAGTATTTTGTGATGTGATATGGCCAGAGGATGTGATGAATGATATATGTGATGTATGAGATGATCATGTTCTTGTAATAGGAATCATGACTTGCATGTCGATGAGTATGACAACCGGCAGGAGCCATATGAGTTGTCTTTTTTTATTTATGACCTGCGTGTCAACATAAACGTCATGTAATTACTTTACTTCATTGCTAAAGCGTTAGCCATAGTAGTAGAAGTAATAGATGACAAGACAACTTCAAGAAGACACGATGATGGAGATCATGGTGTCATGCCGGTGACAACGATGATCATGGAGCCCCGAAGATGGAGATCAAAAGGAGCAAATGATATTGGCCATATCATGTCACTGTTTGATTGCATGTGATGTTTATCATGTTTTACATCTTATTTGCTTAGAACGACGGTAGCTTAAATAAGATGATCCCTCGTAATAATTTCAAGAAAGTGTTCCCCCTAACTGTGCACCATTGCGAAGGTTCGTTGTTTCGAAGCACCACGTGATGATCGGGTGTGATAGATTCTAACGTTCGAATACAATGGGTGTAAGCCAGATTTACACACGCAATACACTTAGGTTGACTTGACGAGCCTAGCATGTACAGACATGGCCTCGGAACACAGAAGACCGAAAGGTCGAGCATGAGTCATATAGAAGATACGATCAACATGAAGATGTTCACCGATGTTGACTAGTCCGTCTCACGTGATGATCGGACACAGCCTAGTTAACTCGGATCATGTTATACTTAGATGACTGGAGGGATGTCTATCTGAGTGGGAGTTCATTGAATAATTTGATTAGATAAACTTAATTATCATGGACTTAGTCTAAAATCTTTACAATATGTCTTGTAGATCAAATGGCCAATGTTGTCCTCAACTTCAACGCGTTCCTAGAGAAAACCAAGCTGAAAGACGATGGCAGCAACTATACGGACTGGGTCCGAAACCTGAGGATCATCCTCATAGCTGCCAAGAAAGATTATGTCCTAGAAGCACCGCTAGGTGACGCACCCATCCCACAGAACCAAGACGTTATGAACGCTTGGCAGACACGTGCTGATGATTACTCCCTCGTTCAGTGTGGCATGCTTTACAGCTTAGAACCGGGGCTCCAAAAGCGTTTTGAGAGACACGGAGCATATGAGATGTTCGAAGAGCTGAAAATGGTTTTTCAAGCTCATGCCTGGGTCGAGAGATATGAAGTCTCCGACAAGTTCTTCAGCTGTAAGATGGAGGAAAATAGTTCTGTCAGTGAGCACATACTCAAAATGTCTGGGTTGCATAACCGCTTGACTCAGCTGGGAGTTAATCTCCCGGATGACGCGGTCATTGACAGAATCCTTCAGTCGCTTCCACTGAGCTACAAGAGCTTTGTGATGAACTTCAATATGCAGGGGATGGAAAAGACCATTCCTGAGGTATATTCAATGCTGAAATCAGCAGAGGTAGAAGTCAAAAAGGAACATCAAGTGTTGATGGTGAATAAAACCACTAAGTTCAAGAAAGGCAAGGGTAAGAAGAACTTCAAGAAGGACGGCAAGGGAGTTTCCGCGCCCGGTAAGCAAGCTGCCGGGAAGAAGCCAAAGAATGGACCCAAGCCCGAGACTGAGTGTTTTTATTGCAAGGGAAGTGGTCACTGGAAGCAGAACTGCCCCAAATACTTAGCGGACAAGAAGGCCGGTAACACTAAAGGTATATGTGATATACATGTAATTGATGTGTACCTTACTAGTACTCGTAGTAGCTCTTGGGTATTTGATACCGATGCAGTTGCTCACATTTGTAACTCAAAGCAGGAGCTGCGGAATAAGCGGAGACTAGCGAAGGACGAGGTGACGATGCGCGTCGGGAATGGTTCCAAGGTCGATGTGATCGCCGTCGGCACGCTGCCTCTACATTTACCTACGGGATTAGTTTTAAACCTCAATAATTGTTATTTAGTGCCAGCTTTGAGCATGAACATTGTATTAGGATCTCGTTTAATTCGAGATGGCTACTCATTTAAATCCGAGAATAATGGTTGTTCTATTTATATGAGAGATATGTTTTATGGTCATGCTCCGATGGTGAATGGTTTATTCTTAATGAATCTCGAGCGTAATGCTACACATATTCATAGTGTGAATACCAAAAGATGTAAGGTTGATAATGTTAGTCCCACATACTTGTGGCACTGCCGCCTTGGTCACATAGGTGTCAAACGCATGAAGAAGCTCCATGCAGATGGACTTTTAGAGTCTCTTGATTACGAATCATTTGACACGTGCGAACCATGCCTCATGGGTAAGATGACCAAGACTCCGTTCTCAGGAACAATGGAGCGAGCAACCAACTTATTGGAAATCATACATACTGATGTGTGCGGTCTAATGAGTGTTGAGGCTCGCAGTGGCTATTGTTATGTTCTCACCCTCACTGATGACTTGAGTAGATATGGGTATGTCTACTTAATGAAACACAAGTCTGAGACCTTTGAAAAGTTCAAGGAATTTCAGAGTGAGGTTGAGAATCAACGTGACAGGAAAATCAAGTTCTTGCGATCAGATCGTGGGGGAGAATACTTGAGTCACGAATTTGGCACACACTTAAGAAAATGTGGAATAGTTTCACAACTCACGCCGCCTGGAACACCTCAGCGTAATGGTGTGTCCGAACGTCGTAATCGCACTCTATTGGATATGGTGCGATCTATGATGTCTCTTACCGATTTACCGCTGTCATTTTGGGGCTATGCTTTAGAGACTGCCACATTCACTTTAAATAGGGCTCCGTCGAAATCCGTTGAGACGTGATACGTCTCCAACGTATCTATAAATTTTGATTGCTCCATGCTACTTTATCTACTGTTTTGGACTATATTGGGCTTTATTTTCCACTTTTATATTATTTTTGGGACTAACCTATTAACCGGAGGCCCAGCCCAGAATTGCTGTTTTTTTGCCTATTTCAGTATTTTGAGGAAACAGAATATCAAACGGAGTCCAAACGGAATGAAACCTTCGGGAACGTGATCTTCTCACCGAACGTGATCCAGGAGACTTGGACCCTACTCCAAGAAGTTTCCAGGGAGGTCACGAGGGTGGAGGGCGCGCCCCCCCTGGACGCCCCCCTGCCTCGTGGGCCCCTTGTGGCCCCCCTGACGTACTTATTCCGCCTATATATCTCCATATACCCTAAAAACATCCAGGAGCAACATAGATCGGGAGTTCCGCCGCCAGAAGCCTCCGTAGCCACCGAAACTCAATCTAGACCCGTTCCGGCACCCTGCTGGAGGGGGCAATCCTTCTCCGGTGGCCATCTTCATCATCCCGGTGCTCTCCATGACGAGGAGGGAGTAGTTCTCCCTCGAGGCTGAGGGTATGTACCAGTAGCTATGTGTTTGATCTCTCTCTCTCTCTCGTGTTCTTGAGATGATACGATCTTGATGTATCGCGAGCTTTGATATTATATTTGGATCCTATGATGTTTCTTCCCCCCTCTTCTCTCTTGTAATGAATCGAGTTTCCCCTTTGAAGTAATCTTATCAGATTGAGTCTTTAAAGACTTGAGAACACTTTATGTATGTCTTGCCATGGATATCTATGGTGACAATGGGATACCACGTGCCACTTGATGTACGTTTTGGTGACCAACTTGCGGGTTTCGTGACATTGGGAACCTATGCATAGGTGTTGGCACACGTTTTCGTCGTGATTCTCCGGTAGAAACTTTGGGACACTCTTTGAGGTTCTTTGTGTTGGTTGAATAGATGAATTGAGATTGTGTGATGCATATCGTATAATCATGCCCACGGATACTTGAGGTGACATTGAAGTATCTAGGTGACATTAGGGTTTTGGTTGATTTGTATCTTAAGGTGTTATTCTAGTACGAACTCTAGGGCTGTTTGTGACACTTATAGGAATAGCCCAACGGATTGATTGGAAAGAATAACTTTGAGGTGGTTTCGTACCCTACCATAATCTCTTCGTTCGTTCTCCGCTATTAGTGACTTTGGAGTGACTCTTTGTTGCATGTTGAGGGATAGTTATGTGATCCAATTATGTTAGTATTGTTGAGGGAACTTACACTAGTGAAAGTATGAACCCTAGGCCTTATTTCCTATCATTGCAATACCGTTTACGCTCACTTTTATCATTAGTTACCTTGCTGTTTTTATATTTTCAGATCACAAATACCTTTATCTACCATCCATATTGCACTTGTATCACCATCTCTTCGCCGAACTAGTGCACCTATACAATTTACCATTGTATTGGGTGTGTTGGGGACACAAGAGACTCTTTGTTATTTGGTTGCAGGGTTGCTTGAGAGAGACCATCTTCATCCTACGCCTCCTACGGACTGATAAACCTTAGGTCATCCACTTGAGGGAAATTTGCTACTGTCCTACAAACCTCTGCACTTGGAGGCCCAACAACGTCTACAAGAAGAAGGTTGTGTAGTAGACATCAAGACGACACCGTATGAATTATGGTTTGGGAAGAAACCTAAGCTGTCGTTTCTAAAAGTTTGGGGATGCGATGCTTATGTCAAGAAACTTCAACCTGAAAAGCTCGAACCCAAGTCGGAAAAATGCGTCTTCATAGGATACCCTAAAGAAACTGTTGGGTATACCTTCTACCTCAGATCCGAGGGCAAGATCTTTGTTGCCAAGAATGGGTCCTTTCTAGAGAAATAGTTTCTCTCGAAAGAAATAAGTGGGAGGAAAGTAGAACTTGATGAAGTATTACCTCTTGAACCGGTAAGTGGCGCAGCTCAAGAAAATGTTCCTGAGGTGCCTGCACCGACTAGAGAGGAAGTTGATGATGATGATCATGAAACTTCAGATCAAGTTGCTACTGAACTTCGTAGGTCCACAAGGACACGTTCCGCACCAGAGTGGTACGGCAACCCTGTCTTGGAAATCATGTTGTTAGACAACGGTGAACCTTCGAACTATGAAGAAGCGATGGCGGGCCCGGATTCCGACAAATGGCTGGAAGCCATGAAATCCGAGATAGGATCCATGTATGAAAACGAAGTATGGACTTTGACTGACTTGCCCGATGATCGGCGAGCCATAGAAAATAAATGGATCTTTAAGAAGAAGACAGACGCGGATGGTAATGTGACCATCTATAAAGCTCGACTTGTCGCTAAGGGTTATCGACAAGTTCAAGGGGTTGACTACGATGAGACTTTTTCACCCGTAGCGAAGCTGAAGTCCGTCCGAATCATGTTAGCAATTGCCGCATTCTATGATTATGAGATATGGCAAATGGACGTCAAAACGGCATTCCTTAATGGTTTCCTTAAGGAAGAATTGTATATGATGCAGCCTGAAGGTTTTGTCGATCCTAAGAATGCTGACAAGGTGTGCAAGCTCCAACGCTCGATTTATGGGCTGGTGCAAGCATCTCGGAGTTGGAACATTCGTTTTGATGAGATGATCAAAGCGTTTGGGTTTGTGCAGGCTTATGGAGAAGCCTGCATTTACAAGAAAGTGAGTGGGAGCTCTGTAGCATTTCTCATATTGTATGTGGATGACATACTGTTGATGGGAAATGATATAGAATTCTTGGAAAGCATAAAGGCCTACTTGAACAAGTGTTTTTCAATGAAGGACCTTGGAGAAGCTGCTTATATATTAGGCATCAAGATCTATAGAGATAGATCGAGACGCCTCATTGGTCTTTCACAGAGTACGTACCTTGACAAGATATTGAAGAAGTTCAAAATGGATCAGTCAAAGAAGGGGTTCTTGCCTGTATTGCAAGGTACGAGATTGAGCACGGCTCAATGCCCAACCACGGCAAAAGATAGAGAAAAGATGAGTGTCGTCCCCTATGCCTCGGCCATAGGGTCTATCATGTATGCTATGCTGTGTACCAGACCTGATGTAAACCTTGCCGTAAGTTTGGTAGGAAGGTACCAAAGTAATCCCGGCATGGAACACTGGACAGCGGTCAAGAATATCCTGAAGTACCTGAAAAGGACTAAGGAAATGTTTCTCGTTTATGGAGGTGACGAAGAGCTCGTCGTAAAGGGTTACGTCGATGCTAGCTTCGACACAGATCTGGATGACTCTAAGTCACAAACTGGATACGTGTATATTTTGAATGGTGGGGCAGTAAGCTGGTGCAGTTGAAAGCAAAGCGTTGTGGCGGGATCTACATGTGAAGCGGAGTACATGGCAGCCTCGGAGGCAGCACAAGAAGCAGTCTGGGTGAAGGAGTTCATTACCGACCTAGGAGTCATACCCAATGCGTCGGGCCCGATGACTCTCTTATGTGACAACACTGGAGCTATTGCCCTTGCCAAGGAGCCCAGGTTTCACAGGAAGACCAGGCATATCAAGCGTCGCTTCAACTCCATTCGTGAAAGTGTTCAAAATGGAGAAATAGAGATTTGTAAAGTACATACGGACCTGAATGTGGCAGATTCATTGACTAAACCTCTCCCTAGAGCAAAACATGATCAACACCAGAAATGCATGGGTGTTCGATTCATCACAATGTAACTAGAATATTGACTCTAGTGCAAGTGGGAGACTGTTGGAAATATGCCCTAGAGGCAATAATAAAATGGTTATTATTAAATTTCTTTGTTCATGATAATTGTCTATTGTTCATGCTATAATTGTGTTATCCGGAAATCGTAATACATGTGTGAATACATAGACCACAACACGTCCCTAGTGAGCCTCTAGTTGACTAGCTCGTTGATCAAAAGATAGATAGTCATGGTTTCCTGACTATGGACATTGGATGTCATTGATAACGGGATCACATCATTAGGAGAAGGATGTGATGGACAAGACCCAATCCTAAGCATAGCTCAAAGATCGTGTAGTTCGTTTGCTGTAGCTTTTCTGAATGTCAAGTATCATTTCCTTAGACCATGAAATTGTGCAACTCCCGGATACCGTAGGAATGCTTTGGGTGTGCCAAACGTCACAACATAACTAGATGACTATAAAGGTACATTACAGGTATCTCCGAAAGTGTCTGTTGGGTTGGCATGAATCGAGACTGGGATTTGTCACTCCGTATGACGGAGAGGTATCTCTGGGCCCACTCGGTAATGCATCATCATAATGAGCTCAATGTGATCAAGTGGTTGATCACAGGATCATGCATTACGGTACGAGTAAAGTGACTTGCCGGTAACGAGACTAAACAAGGTATTGGGATACCGACGATCAAGTCTTGGGCAAGTAACGTACCGATTGACAAAGGGAATTGTATACGGATTGATTGAATCCTTGACATCGTGGTTCATCCGATGAGATCATCGTGGAGCTTGTGGGAGCCAACATGGGTATCCAGATCCCGTTGTTGGTTATTGACCGGAGAGGCTTCTCGGTCATGTCTGCATGTCTCCCGAACCCGTAGGGTCTACACACTTAAGGTTCGGTGATGCTAGGGTTGTAGAGATATTAGCACACGGTAACCCGAAAGTTGTTCGGAGTCCCGGATGAGATCCCGGACGTCACGAGGAGTTCCGGAATGGTCCGGAGGTAAAGGTTCATATATAGGAAGTCCAGTTTCGGCCATCGGGAAGGTTTCGGGGGTCACCGGTATTGTACCGGGACCACCGGAAGGGTCCCGGGGGTCCACCGGGTGGGGCCACCTATCCCGGAGGGCCCCATGGGCTGAAGTGTGAGGGGAACCAGCCCCTAGTGGGCTGGTGCGCCCCCTTGGGCCTCCCCCTGCGCCTAGGGTTGGAAACCCTAGGGGTGGGGGGCGCCACCCTTGGCTTGGGGGGCAAGGCACCCCCTTTGGCCGCCGCCCCCTAGGAGATTGGATCTCCTAGGGCCGGCGTCCCCCCTAGGCACCCTATATATAGTGGGGGGAGGGAGGGCTGCGCACCCAAGCCCCTAGCCTCTCCCTCTCCCTCCCATGACACTCCTCCGTCTCCCTACGCTTGGCGAAGCCCTGCCGAGATCACCGTTGCTTCCACCACCACGCCGTCGTGCTGCTGGATCTTCATCAAACTCTCCTTCCCCCTTGCTGGATCAAGAAGGAGGAGACGTCTCCCAACCATACGTGTGTTGAACGCGGAGGTGCTGTCCGTTCGGCACTTGGTCATCGGTGATTTGGATCACGTCGAGTATGACTCCATCAACCCCGTTCTCTTGAACACTTCGGCGCGCGATCTACAAGGGTATGTAGATGCACTCTTCTCTCCCTCGTTGCTAGATTACTCCATAGATTGATCTTGGTGATGCGTAGAAAATTTTAAAATTCTGCTACGTTCCCCAACAATAGGTTAGTCCCAAAAATCATATAAAATAGCATATAAATGCATATAAAACATCCAAGGTTGATAATATAATAGCATGGAACAATAAAAAAAATATAGATACGTTGGAGACGTATCATGGGCCCCTCATTGCTCCACCGACGTACTTCTTCCTCCTATATATATCCACGTACCCCCAAACATCCAGGAGCACCACGAAAACCTAATTCCACCGCCGCAACCTTTTGTACCCGAAAGATCCCATCTTGGGGCCTTTTCCGGAGCTCCACCGGAGGGGGCATTGATCACGGAGGGCCTCTACATCAAATCCATGGGCTCTCCGATGATGTGTGATTAGTTTACTTCAGACCTACGGGTCCATAGTTATTATCTAGATGGCTTCTTCTCTCTCTTTGGATCTCAATACAAAGTTCTCCTCGATCTTCTTGGAGATCTATTCGATATAATCTTCTTTTGCGGTGTGTTTGTCGAGATCCGATGAATTGTGGGTTCATGATCAAGTTCATCTATGAACAATATTTGAATCTCCTCTGAATTCTTTTATGTATGATTGGTTTATCTTTGCAAGTCTCTTCGAATTATCAGTTTGGTTTGGCCTACTAGATTGATCTTTCTTGCGATGGGAGAAGTGCTTAGCTTTGGATTCAATCTTGCGGTGCTCGATCCCAGTGATAGAAAGGGAAACGACACGTATTGTATTGTTGCCATCGAGGATAAAAAGATGGGGTTTATATCATATTGCATGAGTTTATCCCTCTACATCATGTCATCTTACTTAAAGCATTACTCTGTTCTTATGAACTTAATACTCTACATGCATGCTGGATAGCGATCGATGTGTGGAGTAATAGTAGTAGATGCAGAATCGTTTTTGGTCTTCTAGTCGCGGACGTGATGCCTATATACATGATCATACCTAGATATTCTCATAACTATGCTCAATTCTATCAATTGCTTGACAGTAATTCGTTTACCCACCGTAATACTTATGCTCTTGAGAGAAGCCACTAGTGAAACCTATGGCCCCCGGGTCTATCTTCCATCATATTAATCTTCCAACACTTAGTTATTTCTATTGCCGTTTATTTTACTTTGCATCTTTATTTCTCTTTATCATAAAAATACCAAAAATATTATCTTATCATATCTATCAGATCTCACTCTCGTAAGTGATCGTGAAGAGATTGACAACCCCTTTATCGCGTTGGTTGCGAGGTTCTTATTTGTTTGTGTAGGTGCGTGGGACTCGAGCGTGATCTCCTACTGGATTGATACATTGGTTCTCAAAAACTGAGGGAAATACTTACGCTACTTTACTGCATCACCCTTTCCTCTTCAAGGGAAAACCAATGCAGTGCTCAAGAGGTAGCAGGCGCCTCCTCCTCCTTGAACGCCCCTCCTCCTCTTCCTCCTTTATATACAGGGAGGGGGGCACCCCTTGGAGATACAACAATTGATCTGTTGATCTCTTAGCTGTGTGCGGTGCCCCCCTCCACCATAACCCACCTCGGTTATATCGTAGCAGTGCTTAGGCCAAGCCCTACATCGGTAGCTTCATCAACATCGTCATCACGCCGTCGTGCTGACGAAACTCTTCCCCGAGCTCTACTGGATTGTGAGTTCGCGGGACGTCATCGAGCTGAACGTGTGCTGAATGCGGAGGTGCCGTACGTTCGGTGCTGAGGATCGGTCAATCGTGAATATGTATGACTACATCAACTGCGTTGTTTTACGCTTTCGCTTAACGGTCTACGAGGGTACGTGGACGACACTCTCCCCTCTCGTTGCTATGCCTCACCATGATTTTGCGTGTGCATAGGAATTTTTTTGAAATTACTACGTTCTCCAACATTTATGGACCTGAAAATTATGTTATACTTAAATATTGCTATGAGAATTATGAATATAATGCTGATATTAATGAGTTTATTGAGAAAGTCTCCGTTGTCCAAAAAGAGACTAATATATTGCAGGAATCTATGGAAAAAGAAATTTTTGACACTGTGAGCTCATTAGATGAAAAAGACGAGGAGAGCGAAGAACAAAAGGAGGAAGAGCGGATTGATCACTTGTGCCCACCTGCTAATGAGAGTAACTCTTTATCCCATACATTGTTTAATTTCCCTTCGTGCTCACCGAAGGATAAATGCTATGATAATTGCTTTGATCCCTTGGATTCGTTTGAAATATCTCTTTTTGATGAACTTGATGCTTGCTATGCTTGTGGCCATGATGCCAATATAAATTTCGAAAACAGTTGAGTATATAAATAAATTCAAATTTTTTAAAAATATGAATTTGACAGGGACTGGCTAGAAACCAGTCGATAGAAATAACATTTTGGGTCACTCGATCATTTCCAGTCGTCTGATGCACATCCAACGGGCTTGACGCCTTCTTCTACTTCAAGTGTTTTCCTATTCATTGTATACCTCTGGCCGCCAAATACCACCAGCCTAACCGCCTCCCGCCGGCACCCGCAGTTGGCGATGCTCCCGCTCGTGCCTCGTAAACCCCTCCACTGCTGCTACCACTATGCTACGACCACCCTTGGCCATCCCTCAAACCCAGATGACGAACATATTTTTTCGGCAAGCATACACCACCCCCACACCCCTATCCTAAGATTGATTGTCGGCGGGCATGCCACCCTAATATAGATGGTCGGTGGCCGCTCCTTCCTTCCTCCAGCGAGCTTGCTTCTTCTTCCAAAAATCGACCGACGCAAATTGCAAATTCATGCAACTAACATATAGCTATTGTGAATTTTTAAAGAGTTCATGGATTTTGAAAAAGGAAGTTCATAAAATTGTATAATATAATCCCGGAAATGGAAATGTTCATGGATTTCAAGAAAGTTCACGGTTTTTAAAAACAAATTCATGGGTTTTGAAAAAAGTTCATAATTTGAAAAAACATTGACAATTTTTTTAAAAAAATCAAAATAATTTGAAAACTACTTTGTACATTTTGAATTTTTTTGTGAATTTGAGAAAAGTTGATGAAAATGAAATAAAAAGCAAGAAAAAATAATTAAAAAAGATAAACGAATTTTTGAAAAGTTCAAAAGGTTTTAAAATTCTTATGAATTTGAAAAATATTTATCAATTTCTGAAAAGGTAATGATTTGGAAACAAATGTTGTGATTTTTGAAAAAGAATGAAAAATGGAAAAATAATGGGGAAAAAACTTACAAAACTCGTCTGGGAAAAAACCAAGGAGAACCGCTCCTGAAAAAACCAACGGAACCTTTTAGAAGGTACCTAAAACTAGTGAGAAAAAACTATTACCTCTGTAGTGATCCAAACCCTTTTATATTTCTTTACGGAGGAAGTACATGAAAAGGTTGAACATCTATGAAGTGTTACATGACCGATCCCAAGGTGTAATTGGGGTGCGCTGGTTTCCCCAAACATCTAACGTTTCACTCAGGGAATCCCTGCCTGAGAGTTCCTATGCGCCGCTCGTTGCGGCGAATTGCCAAGCGGACGCACATGCGCGACTCTAGCTGGGCCGGCCCATTAGCGTAAAACAGTGAAAAATCCTCAAAAAGTGTCCTCGAGGGAGGGATCGAACAAGGGACCTCTTGTTGCTTATGCGCGAGACTAGCCAACGGGATACATGAGTTTCTTGGTTTACAATGGGGCGCCAAGCTAAAGGTAATATAGATCCGTGCATTTTGTCAAATTCTGAACACGAAAATTATTTTGGAAATATGTTTTTTTAAAGCGAACAATTTTCAACTTTGAGAAGAAGAAAAAAAGTTCGAACATTTCTTGAATATCCGAAGAAGTTTTTGATAAACTGAACATTTTTTTTTGAAAATCATGAACATTATTGAATATGTGAACAATTTTTTGTTAAAGGCAACATTTTTTGAAACTCTGCACAATAATTTGGAAATGCGAATAGTTTTGGAATACATCAACAATTTTTGAAACAAGAACTTTTTTTAAACTCAGTACAAAGTTTGAAAATGAAAGACATTTTTATAAATTTTCGAACGTTTTTGAGAAATATGAACAGTTTTATCAAATCAAGAACATTTTTTAGAACTGTGAAATATTCTAAAAAGGAAAGAGGAACAGGAGAAAATAAGCAGAAAAAACAAGAAAAGAAGATGAACAATTATCAAATTCGCTAGCATTTTTAAAAAAAACCGGACATTTTTTAAACTCCCTAACAAAATTAGAAACAGACACATTCTTGAAAATTGCGAACAAAATTTGAAATAGAAACAATTTTCGAAACTACTGAACAAAATTGGAAAACACGAACATTTTTCTTAAATTTCCGAATGAATTTTGAAAGAGGAACATTTTTTCAAACTCCTAAACAAAATTTGAAAAGGAGAACATTTTTTGAATTTTGTGAACAAAATTTGAGAACTATGAATATTTTGAATTTGTGAACAAAATTTGAGAACTGGAATAAATTTTGAAAGACAGGAGTTTTGATAGCATGAACATTTTTTAAAACTGAAGAACAAATTTGAAAATTTAGAACCTTTTAAAAATCTCAAACAAGTTTGGAAATTCGAACATTTTTTCAATACATGAACACTATTTTTAAAACCCGAACATATTTTTCAATAAGCGAACAATTTTTTACACTTCGAACATTTGTGTAAAGAACGAATATTTTTTACATGCAAACAAAATTAGAATTGTTTGAATATTTTTAAAATTGTAAAAAATAGAAAAAGTGGAGAGGAGGAAAAATAAAGAAAATAAACAGAAAGAAAAAAGGTGAAAAGTAGAAAAGGAATGAAAAGGAAAACATAGAGAAGAAAAAATAAACAGGAGAAAGGAAAACAAAAAAAAGAAACAGAAAAAAAGTGTTAGGAAGCTCCTAGAAGGTTTGCAAAATCGGAAAAACCGGCTGGGAACAGGCGAGAAGGTTCCGAAAACTGAAATCTTCGAAACATTTTACGGCCCGGCCCACGCGCGAACCCTCGATCGATTTCCCTGTGCGTCCGCCCGACAACTTGCCGCAGCGAGCGGCAAATAGGATATTCCTCCCTGCCTGTGTCGGCTCTGCACGCTGGGAAACGACACAGCGCACCTATTTGGGCCGGCCCATGTCCGCCGGCCTGTTATTCAATTTTCGTTCTTGATTTTTTGTTTCCTTTTTTGTCTTAGTTTTTCTAGTTTAAATAATTTGGGAATTTAAAAAAGTTTCGAAAATAAAAAAATGAAATTTTAAATATATTTTTAACACTTTATAGATGTTTGTAGATTCAGAACTGGTTCACTTTTTTTAGAAAATGTTCGATATTTTGAAAACAAATGTTCGGGAAATCAAAAAGTGTTATGATATTTTTTAAAATTCCATCTATTAGAAAGTGTTAATGAAATCAAACAAAATTTTGCAAATTGAAAAAAGAATCATGAATTGAAAAATATCCTAAAAATTGCAAAACTCGTGACTTATAAAATAGTTTAATGATAAAATGTTCCGGAATTCAAAAAAAGATCATGCATTTCAAAAAATGTTTGTTAAATAAAAAAATGTCCATGAAATTTCAAAAATTGTTCCACCAATTTCTAATAGAAATATTCATCGATTCTAGAAATGTTCGGATATTCAAGAAAAATGCTTTAAAAATGTTCACAATTTATGAAAATTGTTTGCTAATAGTATAAAATGTTCAGGGATTCAATATTTTTCATGATTTTAGAAAATGTGTTAAAATCTGTAAAAATATTCATGGAATTGAACAATGTTCATGATTTCAGATATGTTCATGAGTTTAAAAAAATGTTCATGATTTTGAAAAATTGTGCATGATTTTCACGGAAATGAGAGTGATAGTGTATCTTAGTGATGTAGCAAAATATGATCATGGCCATTGAAGATTATAATTTTTTTTCTCCCCTTGCAATGCACGGGTCATTTTGCTAGTATAACTAATGCTTAAGACGCTAAATACGGTTTGTGGCGGCAACAAGGATCGTCGGTTAAAATAAACAACTTCTCCTTATAGTCTCACGCTCATAACATGTGGCTTGTCTACTTCCTTTTTTTTAGCAAAAGAGGGTTTCCCCTCCGATTTCCACTAAAGAAACCATCACAATCCAGTACAGGCTAAAAGAATACATACCCAACCAACGCCAGCTAGAGTATCATCCAGCCACACCCAGCAACTACATCTTGCTAAGAAGAGAAAACACAACATTCATCTCTTACTTTCTTATAGTCTAGATTTTTAGGCTATTCATCGTCTTGGCTTCGGCGGTGAAGATGACGGCTCTGAATAAAGATTCTTCAGATCTTTCCCTGACGAGGCCATCGGTCCTATGGTTGGGGATGGATTTGGAAACCAGTCTGTTCAAGCGAGGATGGCCTGGTGGTGACGGTATCATCGTGGTCAACCTGTGTCCTCGGGCTTCGCCGTTGCGACGGCGTTTGCTCCAGTGTCGGCATGGAGCTTGGGAGTTAGTCCAGGAGCGGATGCAGATTGTGGTCTGCATCGACGACATCTGGAAGACGGAGCATGTGCTGGGCTCGTGGTTCGTGGATGACAGGTATGGTTTCCTCCTTGGGCGTCTTAGTTGTGGTGGGGTGCCAGATCTGGAGTTCGATGGCGTGTCCGGGGTATTGCCCCCGTCTGATTCGTTCAACGGCAATGACTTCATTTTTGGTGAGCCACCTTGGAGGTCCGCAAAGCTGCATATCAGCGGTGGAGCCGCGTCGAGCTCGGGTGAGGAGGTGATCCGTCATTCTTTTCTTTGGTGGTTCCTGTGGTGGTGCCGGAGGCAGGTGATTGGCGTTGGTGTCAAACTCAGAGATATTCTGCTGTCTTTTTCAGTTTTGTCATATCGGTCCTTACGTGACTTGTACTTTGTTCTTTATGATATGAATGAGACACGTATTACCATGCAAAAAATCTATTACATCCAAAAGAAAGACATGCATCTAGGAGAGACAACTACGTGAGAGTTTCCTTCCGAAGGAGCGCGCCATCACAACTGTAGCCGCAGTACTCCAAATCGCCGCCCTTGAGCTGCCTTGTAGATTTCACTTGCCATCTCTATGAGCCTTGCTCCCAACATCAACATTTTTTCTTCTGAGTCCTTTCTCTGCAAAACAATCCATTCAGTAATCCAATTACACATCCTTTTAATTATCCCCATTGGGTCATTACCTTTTTCCTTGTAAAAAATAATGTCATTTCTGCAAATCCAAATCGCCCATAGTAAGGCAGAAGTGCCAGTCAACACCATCCATTTATCATTTTTTCTAAATTTGTTAAGCCAGTTCCCAAAGAAATCATTTAGGTCGCCTGGAACCTGTTTTAGATCAAAAGTGTTGGAAATATGAGCAATTTACCAAATGATTTTATTAACAGAAATACTAGATAAAGCATGACTAATATAGTAGAGATAAAACAAGTCATGCAATCTGACGGAGAGAAGGTAAATAGCATCTGCATATATGAACTGTAGCCAAACATATCTAGAGCAGATAGTAGAGCAAAGTGCATATATGAAGTAGAACCTAACATATCTAGGGAAAACACTAGAACAAGGAACTATGGTAGGACCTCGAACAGGAAGAAGAACACATACGTGACAGCAACAGTAGAAGCACTGGACTTGGGGTTGGTGTCCTTGCTAGCCATGTCGTCGAGGAGGTTGTCGACGTCGGGGAAGAAGTCGTCGTCGGGGAAGTAGTCGTTGGAGTCCGGGGCGTCCGTGACGAAGAATTCAGTAGTCACGCAGAGCGCTCCCCAAAAACCTTATCACCCTTCTCCCGTACAGGACTCTAAGAGGTGCGGTTCCGGAGGCCTACTGTCCCGACCTACGGTGCACGCCGCAAGCCAAGATGGGGAAGAACGTAGCAGCAACGCAGTGCTCAGGAACTCGATGGCGAGAGGAAGAGAGTCTTCTAGTGCGTCTCTCTGAGAGGAGAGACCTCCCTTTTATGGGCGCAAGAGAAGGAGGCAAGAGGCTGCGCCGGGAGCTGAAGGGAACGAGGGACACGATACGAACATGCGACAACCGAAGTGTTGGGGATATAGCTATTGGGTATGACCCGCCCAGAGGAGCCGAGTTATCCCAAGGGCGGTTCATCAAGATGAAGCCCATGAAGATGTTGAAGATGGCGGTTCATGAAGCAGGCTACTAGGACCCAAAGCCCAAAGGCGGCTTAAGGCCCTTAGGTATAAACCGCCATATGTGTATTACTTGTATTGTAAGGCAAGCTAGTTAGTCACCGAGCCGGACACGTTGTGTATGAGCCGGCCGGGACTCCGTGAGCCGCGGGGCGTCAACCTGTGTATATAAAGGGATGACCCGGCGTCAGCTTAGGACAAGAAACAAGAGAGATCGAAAGCTAGGTTAAGCGTATTCACTCCCTGGTAATCAAAACCCAAGAAATACCACCTCAACTGGAGTAGGCTTTTACCTTGATAGCAAGGGGTCGAACCATTATAAACTTCTGTGTCCTTTGTCTCGTTTAACCCCTTTAAGCTAACCTAGTTGCGATGGCTCCACGACTAAGTCCTTTCGCTAGGACATCTGCCTTGACAATTCCATGATAGTTGGCGCCCACCGTGGGGCCAGTGCACGGTGGTTTCGAGTTCTTGAAGGGCAGCTTTGAAGGGATCAAGGGATACGCTATGGGCCGGATGACCAAGAGCCGTTGCGGCAAGCTCTACATCGACGATGCAGGCTGGGGCCCCGAGGCCGGCTCAATTGAGTACGGGTATCGGGTCCCCTTCGGCGGAATCCACGTCTTCATCGGCAAAGTCGGCGAATCGGGCCCTGAGCCGGACACCTGCACCGACATCGTCGAGACGGCTCAGCGTGCACGACCCGCCCGTGTTCAACCTGCCGTGAAGCGCGCCTTTGTTGGAGTTATCCATGGAGCAGAATTTGAGGAAGGATCTGTGTCTGGTGGTGAGAGGGCCATCTACTCTGATGGTGAGTCATCCGCAGGCGAGACTAATTCATTGTATCAACTGCAAGACGGTCGGCTTGGGGCTGTTCCGATGGCGATACTATTCCAGACCCCTATGAGCCGCCGAACCGGGTTGCGATCTTCATGGCCGGTACACAGCCGGTACTTGGTTCATCAACCACCGCGGCCATGACCTCCAGTTCAATGGCTGCGGCGGCTGGTGCTAGCGGCTCTGCGTGCCCACCGGCTCAAGTTCTCACTAGGTTATTGGAGGATCTGACGACTTTAATGGGGGTAGAGGTGACCCCGGACAACCAGGAACAGCATAAGGTCGAGGTGACGAAACTGCGAGATGAGATCGCTCAAGCCAAGCAAGATCTGGGGGCTGAGAACGCCGGGATGGCTGCAGAACGGGCCGTTTTGCACGCCCAGGCGCAGCAGATTCAAGCGGATTCCTTCCGGCTTACATTGGATTAGAACGCTTCAGATGAAATCATGAGGAGGAGGCATCAGACTCGTCTACCTTCGGTTTATGAGGCGAGAAACCTCTTTAACACGCCTGGAGCGGGGACCAGTAACCTGCCGGTGGTGAGCCGGGCGGCCGAAGCACCTGGAACTGGAGCGCCGGTTCAGCCAGGGGCGGTTGACCCGCCACATTTGAATAATACTCCACCTCAGTATGTTCCGACACCTCCGGGTCATTATTCTAACCCGTTGCATAATATGATTGCTGTGGCAACACGACCGGCGGCTCTACCAGTTGACGGTGAGTCCCCAACGATAATAGAGACGCGGAGGGCCAAAGAGCTTTTTCAGACGGCGTTGGAGCAGCAAGCAGCTTATTCTTACAGTCGTGAGCGAGTTCATTCAACTCCTCGTCCAAGCCGTAGTTATAGCAGACACATTGACTCCCCGGTGGTCTCAAGCAGTGAACGACGCCGTAACCCACCCCATGGACATGACCCGGCATGCCGTGGTGCTAATGCTCATACTTTGGTGGATCAAGGTCGAGCGCATCGGGAGGCTGAGCTGGCGGCTCAGTACGCGGCTCATCAACATTCTCCGGCTTATCCAAGGACTTTAGTAGAGGCAGGCGTAACCTCCAGAACCTTGGGTGTGCCATGTTTAGTGCCGGCTCTACAAAACGAGCGTTTGCCCAAGGATTTCAAGGGTCCTCGTAAAGTGCCTAACTACACAGCTGACTTGCCCCCTGAAGCGTGGGTTGAGAGTTATGAGATGGCCATGGAACTGTTGGATGTTAGCGATGCTGCGTGTGCTAAATATTTCACCATGATGCTGGATGGAATGGCCCGTACTTGGTTAAAAGGGCTGCCTGCCAACTCCATTCGATCATGCGCCGAGTTGAAAGCCTGGTTTATCCAGAATTTTAAAGATACATGCAAGCAGCCTATGTCGATTGTGGATCTAGATTCCTGTGTCCAAGAAGAAGGCGAGTCAACGACCCATTGGGTGCGCCGAGTCTCAACTATCCTGCACTCATCGGACCGTATCAACGCCGGTTCAGCGGTTTTGATGTTAGAGAAGAATTGTCGTTTTATGCCCCTTAAGCAGAAGCTAGAGCGGCTCAAGCGCCACTGCAGTAACATGGGGGAGCTGATGGCAGCTCTAGTTAAGTATGTTGACTCTGATGGTACCAAGGACCCCGAGTCTAATGATGAAAAGCCAGGAAAGGGAAAGAAGAGTAGCAACACCAAAGGGCAGCAGTATAACCCGGCGAGTCAGGGAGGCAACGATAAGCGTAAGGCTGATAATAGTTTGGATTTTGTGGCTAACACCAATACGCAGAATAATGGTCAGCATCGCAAGGGAAAGCCGCCTCCTCAGTTTGTAGAGCCAAGTTTCAATCTTGAGCAGCTGCTGAATCAGCCTTGCCCGAAGCATAGCACGCAGGAAAGGCAAGCCCCTCACCCCTGGAAGGATTGCTTCATTATGAAGGAGTACAAAAATTCCAATCTTTTTCAAAACAATCATGGGCTGGGTGGCAGCTCAGGTTCCGGCTCTCACGGTCCGGGTTACGGCGGTGGCGGTTCTAATTCCGGTTTCCAGGGTCAAGGCAATCAAGGTGGCTTTAATCAAAAGTCTGGTCAGGGGAATCAGCAGCAGCAGTCTGGTTATCAGAGCAACCCGAAGCAATTGAATAGTGGGCAGTATCATATTTTCACCACGAGTTTGTGCAAGCGGGATCAGAAGCTCGATAAAATGGCAGTGAACGCCGTTGAGCCGGCGGTTCCCCGTTACTTGCGATGGTTTGAGCAGCCCATTGTGTGGAGTCGTGAGGATCACCCGCCCTGGGTTGATAATCCGGGTCACTTGGCGCTGGTGGTGGCACCTCAGGTCGGAGGTACAAATTTACTAAGGTACTCATGGATGGAGGCATCAACATCAATATCCTTTACTATGATTCTTTCCATCGCATGGGATTAACTGACAAAAATCTTAAACCGTCCAATACTATTTTCCATGGAGTGGTGCCTGGTAAGTTGGCATACCCGATGGGCAAGATCGCTTTGGAAGTAGCCTTTGGGGATGAGTTCCAAAGCGGAGACTTTAACATTTGAAGTTGTTAAGATCCAGAGCCCGCATCATGCTCTGTTTGGACGGCCGGCTTATGCAAAATTTATGACGAGGCCGTGTTATGTTTATTTGCAGCTTAAGATGCCGGGTCACGAGGGCACTATCACGGTGCATGGAAGTCGCAAGATAGCCTTGGAGTGTGAAGAAGGCAATGCTACTTACGCTGAGTCTGTTTGTGCAACAGAGGAATTGAAATTTTACAAGGATAATGTTGACCCGACAGATATGACGTCTTTGAAGAAGCCAACCCTAGAGCATGACTGAGGGAGTCCTGGATTAGGGGGTCTCCAGATAGCCGGACTATATCCTTTGGCCGGACTGTTGGACTATGAAGATACAAGATTGAAGACTTCGTCCCATGTCCGGATGGGACTTTCCTTGGCGTGGAAGGCAAGCTTGGTAATATGGATATGTAGATATCCTCTCTTGTAATCGACTCTGTGTAACCCTAGCCCCCTCCGGTGTCTATATAAATCGGAGGGTTTAGTCCGTAGGACAACAACAATCATACCATAGGCTAGCTTCTAGGGTTTAGCCTCTACGATCTTGTGGTAGATCAACTCTTGTAATACTCATATCATCAAGATCAATCAAGCAGGACGTAGGGTATTACCTCCATCAAGAGGGCCGGAACCTGGGTAAACATCATGTCCCTCGCCTCCTGTTACCATCTGCCTTAGACGCATACTTCAGGACCCCCTACCCGAGATCCGCCGGTTTTGACACCGACATTGGTGCTTTCATTGAGAGTTCCACTGTGTCGTCATCATAAGGAGGGATGGCTCGTCTCGTTGTTAAGAACAACATCACCTCTGGGGGAGCCCTGGTTATAGGCCAAACTCTCCGACTAGGCGGCTTCGTCATGACCGCCCGCTCGGCTGCTGCGCCGATGATGACTTCTTGGGTCATCGAAAATAGCCTCCACATCGGCTCGAAATTCACCGAGCAGATGGATCCAATGGAGCTTTCCTCTTTGAATGAGCTCTTGGATTGCATCGCCGCTCTGGGGGTCGCTACGGACTACGATCGGATTGGGCTTAAACCCGACCAAAGGGAGATTAACTCTCCGCCGGTCACCCATCAGATAGCAGTGGTAGAGGAGCAATGCGGCGATTCTTCCTCTATCCTGAGGACGAACTATGTCCAGATTCCCGAGCTCTTTGAGCTGGATACCTGTCCACGGGAGGACATCGCCCTAAACCTGAACCTAGAATCAGGCTGCATGCCGAACCTGTAGGGCAACATCCCGGAGCCTGAACTTCCAAGATCGGAAACTCCTCCGCCCCTGTGTCTCAGATTGGGTCAAGGTCTGGACTTAAATCCACCCACCCACCCAGATATAAACGATCTTTCCCACATTAGGCAAGAGCCCCAAGAGACAATACATCACTATTGGGCCAGATTCCTCCTTGTAATGAACAAGGTTAAGGACTGTCGCGAGGAAGATGCAATTTTGTTCTTCTGTAACAATTGCACGGACAAGGGAATCCTCAATGCCATAAGTCGCCGTGACATTTCACACTTCACTGACTTGGCAACCATATACGGAAGTACTGTGTGATGGAAAGTGCCTGGAAAACCCAAACAAAATTTTGGGATAATCCGGCTCTGACAAAACTCCTAGTCTGAACTAAAAGGGTGCACTCTCATAAGTCGCTCGACTCAATTACAAAGAAGCAAAAGCCCACTACAGTGCGTGGAACTGTATTGGAGGGATGGCTTAATGGGCCCTGCAAAATTCATAGTATAGCGGATACCATACCAACACACGGCCTTAGAGCATGTTGGATACTCCGGCAGGTGGCCAAGAGCGGTGAGGATCTCCTCATTCAAAACACCGCAGAGCACCATTCAGTGGATAACAATACAATATTGACAGTCTTCGAGACCTTCGCCTTAAATAATAGGCGTAAGCGAGCACTCCGCAGCCTTGCCGAAGTCTGCCACGTGGCATCAATAAATCCATGGAGCGACACGGCTATCACCTTCAATGCCAGTGACGAACCTAAATTCCGAACAGCCCGAGCACCAGCCGCCTTAGTCCTCAGTCCAATTGTGGACGGCTTTCGGCTTACTAAAGTGCTCATGGACGGCGGCGGCGGATTAAACCTCATTTATGAGGAGACTCTTCAAAAAATGGAAATAGACAGAAACCGTATTGAGCAAAGCAGCACGACCTTCCGAGGAATCATCCCTAGTCGGGAGGCACGTTGCGCTGGGAAAATCACACTAGATGTGGTATTCGGCACTCCGGAGAATTACAGGTCCGAAGAAATTACATTCCAAGTGGCCCCATGGGTACCACGCCCTTCTAGGGCGGGAGGCATTCACGATCTTCCAAGCCATACCCCATTACGGGTACATGAAGCTCAAAATGCCCAGGCCCAATGGAATCATCACTCTAGCTAGTGATCCGGACATAGCACTCCACGCCGAGAACAAAACAGCCGCACTGGCCCTCAAGGCATTATCCGAAGCCCTTGTGGCGGAGGAATTAACCGCGCTGCGCTCTACAGTGGACAGGGACGACGTGATACTCGACAAAAGATCCAAGTCCACCTCTTTTAAACCAGCGGATGAAATAGTCAAATTCCAAGTCCATCCAATAGACCCCACAAAAACAGCATCCATCGGGGCACAGTTAAACCCCGCTGTAGACGCTGCAGTACGGGAGTTCCTGCATGAGAATTGGGACATATTCGCCTGGCATCCATCAGACATGCCAGGAATCCCACGCAGGCTGGCCGAGCATAGCCTTAACATTCTAAAGGGATTCAAGCCGGTCAAGTAGACTCTTTGACATTTCTTCGAACCTAAGCGACAAGCCATGGGAGAGGAGCTAGCCAATTTACTGGAGGCCGGATTCATTAGAGAAATAAAGCATCCGGACTGGCTAGCAAACCTGGTGATGGTACCAAAGAAGGACAAATCCTGGCGCCTATGCGTCGACTTCAATGACCTTAATAAGGCTTGCCCAAAGGATCCCTTCCCCCTCCCTCGCATCGATCAAATTATCGATGCTACCGCAGGACATGACTCATTGTGCTTCCTCGACACATACTCCGGTTACCACCAAATTAAGATGGCGGAGTCCGATCAAGCTGCAACGGCATTTATCACTCCATATGGCCCCTTCTGTTTTAACACAATGCCCTTCGGGCTCAAAAACGCCGGCGCAACGTATCAGCGCATGATTCAGACATGTCTGGAAAAGCAGATCGACAAAACAGTGGAGGCATATGTCGACGATGTGGTCGTTAAAACCAGACACGTCGACTCCTTAATAGACGACTTGAGGCTCATGTTCGACAATCTCCAAACATACGACATCAAGCTCAATCCGGAAAAATGCGTTTTCGGCGTACCCGCCGGAAAGCTCCTGGGCTTCATCATCTCCAGTAGAGGAATTGAAGCAAATCCGGCTAAAATCCAAGGTCTGTCGCAGTTGGCTATCCCAACTGACCTCAAGCAAATCCAGAGGTTAACTAGATGTGTGGCGGCCTTAAGCCACTTTATCTCCCAATCAGGAGAAAAGGCACCCCCTTTATCGCCTTCTTCGGCGCACCGAACACTTCGAGTGGATGGACGCAGCCACGGCCGGATTGGAAGAAATAAAAGCCATCCTGGCCACCAACCCAATCTTGGCCACGCCAAACGTCGGCGAACCAATGCTGTTATATATAGCGGCAACTCACCAAGTTGTAAGCGCAGTGCTCGTCATCGAACGAGAGACGGACGGACATAAATTCCCACTTGAAAAGCCGGTATATTATGTATCCACTATACTCACTCCATGCAAATCATGGTACCCACATTATCAAAAGATAGCATACGCGGTATTCATGGCATCCCAGAAATTACGACACTACTTTCAAGAGTGTTCAATTACGGTGGCCTCAGAAGTACCACTCAACGACATAATAACCAACCGCGATGCCACGGGCCGCATTGCCAAATGGGCTATCGAGCTCCTCCCGTTCGACATAACATATAGACCACGGCGAGCCATTAAGTCGCAAGTACTGGCCGATTTCATCGCCGAGTGGACAGAAGCCGAACTCCCTAAAGAGTACGGCGCGTACTCCAATTGGATCATGCACTTTGACGGCTCTAAAATGCTGGCTAGTCTGGGGGCTGGCGTCGTCCTGACGTCCCCCACCGGAGATACAGTCCAATACGTACTGCAAATACTATACACAGACTCCAACAACGCAGCCGAATACGAGGCCCTATTACACGGTCTCCGGATGGCAGTTTCCATGGGCATTCAACGCCTGGAGGTGCGTGGGGACTCGAACCTCGCAATATCTCAAATAAATGGAGACTTCGATGCCAAGGATCCGAAAATGGCGGCATATCGCAACGCCGTCCTCAAAATGTCAGCTCGGTTCGAGGGGCTTGAATTCCACCATGTGGCTCGGGAAAACAATCAGGCGACGGATATCCTCGCCCGTATCGGCGCTAAGCGCGATCCTATCCCACCTAACATCTTCTTGGAAAGGCTGTTTAAGCCATCCGTGGTATGGGAAGGGACACCGGTAACAATATTCCGGACCCGACCACAACACCAGATACCGAACACTCTGACACAATCGGAGGCTCTGGCATCGAAATAACACCTTCAGCCCACGTGATAATGGCCGTTAATCGCCCCATGGACAAAACCATCCCTGGCCTACCTAACCAGGCAGGAACTACCCGAGGACCAAAATGAGGCACGCTGCATAGTGAGGCGATCTAAAGCCCACAAGGTCCACGAGGGAGAGCTTTATAAGAAAAGCACTATCGGAGTCCTTCAAAGGTGCATCTCTGAAGAGGAAGGGCGGAAGCTTTTGGCAGAAATCCATGCTGGAATCGGCGGCCACCACGCCGCAGCCCGGGCCCTTGTAAGAGGCATTCCGTATAGGTTTCTATTGGCCGACGGCCCGAGCAGATGCACAATATCTGGTCCAACATTGCGTCGGTTGCCAGCCTTTTGCAAACCAAAGCCATATGTCGCCTACCGCTCTCCAAATAATCCCCATTACTTGGCCCTTTGCGGTCTGGGGGCTTGATATGGTCGGACCCCTTAAAGGGGGAACCCATAAGAAAAAAATACTTACTGGTCATGGTGGATAAATTCACCAAATGGATAGAAGCCAAACCCGTTAAAACGTCTGAATCCGGACCGGTGATAGACTTCCTATCTGGGGTTGTGCACCGTTATGTCATCCCCCACAGCATCATCACTGACAACGGCACGAACTTTACAGCTGACGAGGTAAAACTTTGGTGCAGCAACATGGGCATCAAGCTCGATTATGCTTATGTCTATCACCCGCAAACTAACGGTCAAGTCAAGTGAGCAAATGGTATTATCATGAGCGGCATCAAACCCAGATTAGTGCGGTCCTTAAAGGAATCAAACACGCACTGGGTAGAGGAGCTCGACTTCGTACTATGGGGGCTGCGGACCACGCCAAATCGCACTACCGGATACACACCGTTTTTATGGTGTACGTCGCAGAGGCGGTTCTGCCTTGCGACATAATTCATGACTCACCTCGAGTGCGCATGTATGAATAAAAAGAGGCCGAGCTCGATCGGCAGGACAGTTTGGACGCCCTGGAGGAGGAGCGCGACGTAGCAAAAGCTCGTTCCGCATTCTATCAGCAACAGTCTCGAAGGTATCAAAGCAGAAAAGTACGGGCCAAAACCTATAACGTCGGCGAACTAGTTCTACACCTGCCGAAGAAGAAAAAGAACAAGCTCAAGCCCAAATGGGAAGGTCCCTTCATTATTGACCAGGTTCTGACCGGTGGAGCGTACCGTCTGCGGGATGCATCGTACAATTGACTCGAGCAAACCCATGGAACACAGCCAGACTCCGAAGATTCTACGCCTAGTGCCAGACTCTATGTTCGTCTCCTTACCTCCGTCAATTTTTTGCATATCAATTATCTGTCTTTTCTCTCTCTTTCTCTCTTATTTTTTCTTCTCCTCAAGGACTTAAAAGGCTAACTTGTGTCTTGGTTACACAATCTTGACGCGCCAACCGCGCTCATTATACATGGGGGCTTCTTATACAGAAGCTTAATATAACTATTTTTCTGGGCTTTATGCCCCGCACATGTGTCATTCTTCCACATGTACCTTTTTTCGCCATTATATGCATCGATATGACTGAAGTTTTGGCCATGCTGGGTTGCCTGGCTCTTGTATTTATGCCCTACGTTCCCGTTAATTCGGCTAGGGCATAAGGGGAGCACCTTCGTGATTGTTGCTGCCGGGTCAGCCGGATGTGTACCTCAGACTGGGTGAAGCCAAAAGCTAGCGTTCTTAAGGGAATATTCGGTCGGTGAACAAAAGATGACTTTTATTTATTTTGATACATGCCCCCAGATGTTTATAGCCTGCGTCTCTTTTCGTAGTTCGGACATGCACATTAGGGCATGCGTACCCAGGGAAAGGAACCCTTAACGAAACTATTCTCCCTGGAAGAAGTTTCTTACTATCCATGTAATATAACATAGCTAGTTGGGTACTTGTCTGTTCAAGCACTTATGACCCCTACGCCTGGTTTCCACGCATACCCCGGTTTTTACATAACCGAGCGGGCATTCGGATACACTCCGGACTATTGGGTCTAGAGGCCAAAGCGAAAAGGTCCGCCATGACAAATGATTTACAATCTGGCTAGGGACATTATACATGTCACTTAAAGTACACAGTCACTAAGACTGACCAAATTCTTCTTCTATACCATCCAACAGGCTATCTAGCCTACAATCCTGTTGGGAATACTTTGCGGCTAATTCTACTTGGTCATACACCAAACTGACGGGGATCTCTTTCCCATCAGGCCCCATAGGTCCGACCTCGGCCATGTGGTTTGGGTCAGCTTTGGTATATCGCGTCTTCACCATGGCCCAGGCTTCCCTTGCACCTTGTCGGCAGGCTGATATCTTCCATAATCGGAAGCGCCGCCGCGCTCCCTTGAGCTTCTCTATAAGCTCCCCCATGCCTCCTGGCGGGGAGGAGGATGGCCACAAGGCTTGGGCAATACCCTGCATCACCTACCGAACTTGTTCGTGCAGTTGTGAGAGCTCTGGTAGAAAATCACCCGCAGACCCGAGCATCTCCTCCACGGGACGACCCGTCAACATACCTGCAGACATAACTTTGTTAGCCGGCTTCTTCACCGAACTCTTTCAAAAGTTCCTTCAAGCACTTACTGAAAATGCCGCGTCGAAGCCGCTTATTCTCCTTCATGGAGTCCGCAAGTTGGGCTCGGACATCTTTCAGTTCCACGCCCAGCCGGATATTGGCGTCCTGAAGATTATTTTTCTCCTGCCTGACCCGCGTAAGCACGCGCTCGCCAGCATTTAGCTGTCGATTAGCACGTTGCGCATTCTCCGGCACGGCCTCCGGATTCACTCCGGAGTCATCTGCAACATCTATTGTTAGATTTGCATGCCTGCCGCATACTATCTGGTACCTGTCATTCTTTGCAATGAAAACAAGTGTCACCAGAGGGGGCCTTCTCGGACTCCTTCAACGCGGCAACCGCGGCCGGTAGCTGGGCTTTGCACTCTCCCAGCTCTTGAGACAATTGGGAATTCTTCTCTGTAAGAACCTGCACAAATATTGATCCTTAAATCAGTTGTGTCAACTGTTTCAAGTCTCAAGGGCTACTGATATATATAATCGTCACATTTTCTTACCCGTATATCCTTTACATACTGGTCTGTGGCTCTGGCAAGACCGTTTTGAGCAGCACAGATGTACGTGTCTCCTGAGTTGAAGGCATCAAACGCCTCTTGGGAGAAACAAGCGTCACGAAGTACGGCCCGGCGACGCCTGTGATTCATGGCGCTCTCCACTTCAGAATTTGTAGCGGATAATCTATCCGCATCCTATGTAGGAGGAGCATCCGGCGTTCGCCCCGTGTTAGATTCCGCCTCTATGTCCGGCCCTGGAGCCCGACTAGTGGAGGCGTGATCGGCAACCTCTCCGGATATAGTCCGGTGAGCGTTTTTCCTACTAGGAAACATGGACGTCATTATATTTTAAGAAAGACGACAACCACGGAGCGAGGTTCTGTATCATACCTCTGCGCCGGCGTCTCAGTCCTGACCGCCTTCCTTTTTGGCCTTCCCGGCTTTAGTGTCCCTTGTTGGCGAGTCACTACGGGTTCGGCATGGCGTCCCGAGGGCCTTCCCTGTAAAACACCATATGTGTACGGTAGGTGAAGTGCATTAAAGGGGATCCTTCTCGGAAGTTGGGGCTCCGGTTTTTCTTACATGCGATGCGGGGAGTAGCCCAGGATAGTCGGCTATGATGGCCACCATGGCATCATCACAGCTCAGTTGATAGAATGTCCTGTCGATCACCTCCACAAATATGTCCGGATCCTCTTCGAGTCCGGGATCGAGGGCCCGATCAGGGTCCTCCGGTTGTGGAGGTGGGCAGTTGACCTCCCCTACTGTTCGGGAACGTAGTAATTTCAAAAAATTTCCTACGCACACGCAAGATCATGGTGATGCATAGCAACGAGAGGGGAGAGTGTGATCTACCTACCCTTGTAGACCGACAGCGGAAGCATTGTGACAACGCGGTTGATGTAGTCGTACGTCTTCACGATCCGACCGATCCAAGCACCGTTACTCCGGCACCTCCGAGTTCTTGGCACACGTTCAGCTCGATGACGATCCCCGGGCTCCGATCCAGCAAAGCGTCGGGGAGGAGTTCCGTCAGCACGACGGCGTGGTGACGATTTTGATGTTCTACCGTCGCAGGGCTTCGCCTAAGCACCGCTAAAATATGACCGAGGTGGAATATGGTGGAGGGGGGCACCGCACACGGCTAAGGAACGATCACGAAGATCAACTTGTGTCTCTAGGGGGTGCCCCTGCCTCCATATATAAAGGTTCAAGGGAGCGGGGCTGGCCGGCCAGGAGAGGCGCGCCAGGAGGAGTTCTACTCCTTCTGGGAGTAGGACTCCCTCCTTTCCTAATTGGAATAGGATTCGCGGAGGGGGGAAAAGAGAGAGAGAGAAGGAGGGGGGCGCCGACCCCCTCTCTCCTTGTCCTATTCGGACTAGGGGGGAGGGGCGCGCGGCCCAGCCCTGGCTGCCTCTCCTCTTCTTCCACTAAGGCCCATTAAGGCCCATATAGCTCCCGGGGGGTTCCGGTAACCTCCCGGTACTCCGGTAAAATCCCGATTTTACCCGGAACACTTCCGATATCCAAACATAGGCTTCCAATATATCAATCTTTATGTCTCGACCATTTTGAGACTCCTCGTCATGTCCGTGATCACATCCGGGACTCCGAACAACCTTCGGTACATCAAAATGCATAAACTCATTATATAACTATCATTGTAACCTTAAGCGTGCGGACCCTACGGGTTCGAGAACAATGTAGACATGACCGAGACACGTCTCCGGTCAATAACCAATAGCGGAACCTGGATGCTCATATTGGCTCCTACATATTCTACGAAGATCTTTTATCGGTCAGACCGCATAACAACATACGTTGTTCCCTTTGTCATTGGTATGTTACTTGCCCGAGATTCGATCGTCGGTATCCTATACCTAGTTCAATATCGTTACCGGCAAGTCTCTTTACTCGTTCTGTAATACATCAACCCGCAACTAACTCATTAGTCGCAATGCTTGCAAGGCTTAAGTGATGTGCATTACCGAGAGGGCCCAGAGATACCTCTCCGACAATCGGAGTGACAAATCCTAATCTCGAAATACGCCAACCCAACATGTACCTTTGGAGACACCTGTAGAGCTCCTTTATAATCACCCAGTTACGTTGTGACGTTTGGTAGCACACAAAGTGTTCCTCCGGCAAACGGGAGTTGCATAATCTCATAGTCATAGGAACATGTATAATCATGAAGAAAGCAATAGCAACATACTAAACGATCGGGTGCTAAGCTAATGGAATGGGTCATGTCAATCAGATCATTCACCTAATGTTGTGATCCCATTAATCAAATAACAACTCTTTGTCCATGGTTAGGAAACATAACCATCTTTGATTAACGAGCTAGTCAAGTAGAGGCATACTAGTGACACTCTGTTTGTCTATGTATTCACACATGTATTATGTTTCTGGTTAATACAATTCTAGCATGAATAATAAACATTTATCATGATATAAGGAAATAAATAATAACTTTATTATTGCCTCTAGGGCATATTTCCTTCATCTATAGCCTTTCATAGTTCCTTCCATGAAACGGCAAGGTGAGTATTTATGACGAAGAATGCGGGAAGGTTGGGAGTAAAAAGTGACAGCTCACCTAGCTTGGAGGGTTGTACATGGAGAATCCATCCCGTGGCTTAATATGGGTGAACTCCTCTTCCTCTCCCTTGAACAGATTGGACAGAATTTTTGCTAGAGCAGCAACTGAGTCCGGTCCCTTACGCCCGCAGCGGGTGGTATCATCTTCCCCGTTAAAACGCCACATGGGGTGCCCTCGATATTGAAGTGGTTGCACCCCCGCATTATACATATGGACATAACTTCGGTTATTGTCAGTCCTGATTGAGCCAGCACTTTTATCCAGCCCATCAGGTAAAGGACTTCTCCGTCATCTTCCTCCTGAGGGCTCCGTGGGTGCCAGCTTCGGTGTTTCTTCAAAGGGGCATTGTTGAACTCGGGAAGACCCATCCGAATAGGATCTGGAAGGGGGACGTCCTCCATGTAAAACCACTCCGAAGGCCAGTCTTCGGACATCTTCTTCAGGGTACCGGACAGGTATTCGGTCCCAGTGATGCGCCATATTTCAGATCCGCCCATTTGACATATTGACCCCTCCTGTGTGCAGGGCACAAGGCAGAATAGCCTCTTCCATAGCTCGAAATGAGCTTCATAGCCCAGAAATAGCTCACAAAGGGCAACATAACCAGCGATGTGTAATATGGAAGTGGGGGTGAAATTATGCAACTGGAGGCCATAAAACTCCAGGAGCCCGCGGAGGAACAGATGGATTGGAAATCCAAGTCCCCTTAGTAAGTAAGGGACAAGTCATACCCGCTCTGTCGGTGTCAAAACCGGCGGATCTCGGGTAGGGGGTCCTGAACTATGCGTCTAGGCCAGATGGTAACAGGAGGCAAGGAACACGATGTTTTACCCAGGTTCGGGCCCTCTTGATGGAGGTAAAACCCTACGTCCTGCTTCATTAATATTGATGATATGGGTAGTACAAGAGTGGATCTACCACGAGATCAAGGAGGCTAAACCCTAGAAGCTAGCCTATGGTATGATTGTTGTATGATGAAGTTCTCCTACGGACTAAAACCCTCCGGTTTATATAGACACCGGAGAGGGTTAGGGTTACACAAAGTCGGTTACAATGGTAGGAGATCTTGAATATCCGCATCGCCAAGCTTGCCTTCCACGCCAAGGAAAGTCCCATCCGGACATGGGACGAAGTCTTCAATCTTGTATCTTCATAGTCCTGGAGTCCGGCTGAAGGTATAGTCCAGCTACCCGAACACCCCTAATCCAGGACTCCCTCAGTATCCCCTAAACCAGGCTTCAATGACGACGAGTCCGGCGCGTAGATTGTCTTCGGCATTGCAAGGTGGGTTCCTCCTCCAAATTCTTCATAAAAGTTTGTAAACACCAAGAGTAGTGTCCGGCTCTGCAAAATAAGTTTCCACGTATTGCCACAGAGAGAATAATATTAACACAAATCTAATCTGCTGACGTATTCCGCAGCGCGACATCACACTACGGCCAAGCCTTTATTCGAATCATTTTCACTTTTCCACCTCAGCGTGTTTTGCGAGGCGCCGGCCCCCTCTCTCCTTGTCCTATTCGGACTAGGGGGGAGGGGCACGGCCCAGCCCTGGCTGCCTCTCCTCTTCTTCCACTAAGGCCCATTAAGGCCCATATAGCTCCCGGGGGGTTCCGGTAACCTCCCGGTACTCCGGTAAAATCCCGATTTCACCCGGAACACTTCCGATATCCAAACATAGGCTTCCAATATATCAATCTTTATGTCTCGACCATTTCGAGACTCCTCGTCATGTCCATGATCACATCCGGGACTCCGAACAACCTTCGGTACATCAAAATGCATAAACTCATAATATAACTGTCATCGTCACCTTAAGCGTGCGGACCCTACGGGTTCAAGAACAATGTAGACATGACCGAGACACGTCTCCGGTCAATAACCAATAGCGGAACCTGGATGCTCATACTGGCTCCTACATATTCTACGAAGATCTTTTATCGGTCAGACCGCATAACAACATACGTTGTGCCCTTTGTCATTGGTATGTTACTTGCCCGAGATTCGATCATCGGTATCCTATACCTAGTTCAATCTCGTTACCGGTAAGTCTCTTTACTCGTTCTGTAATACATCATCCTGCAAGTAACTCATTAGTCGCAATGCTTGCAAGGCTTAAGTGATGTGCATTACCGAGAGGGCCCAGAGATACCTCTCCGACAATCGGAGTGACAAATCCTAATCTCGAAATACGCCAACC
The DNA here is from genome assembly GCF_003073215.2 of Triticum urartu. NCBI lineage: Eukaryota > Viridiplantae > Streptophyta > Magnoliopsida > Poales > Poaceae > Triticum > Triticum urartu. Next base: position 51,106,573 of record NC_053023.1, read on the forward strand.
CAACATGTACCTTTGGAGACACCTGTAGAGCTCCTTTATAATCACCCAGTTACATTGTGACGTTTGGTAGCACACAAAGTGTTCCTCCGGCAAACGGGAGTTGCATAATCTCATAGTCATAGGAACATGTATAAGTCATGAAGAAAGCAATAGCAACATACTAAACGATCGGGTGCTAAGCTAATGGAATGGGTCATGTCAATCAGATCATTCACCTAATGATGTGATCCCGTTAATCAAATAACAACTCTTTGTCCATGGTTAGGAAACATAACCATATTTGATTAACGAGCTAGTCAAGTAGAGGCATACTAGTGACACTCTGTTTGTCTATGTATTCACACATGTATTATGTTTCCGGTTAATACAATTCTAGCATGAATACTAAACATTTATCATGATATAAGGAAATAAATAATAACTTTATTATTGCCTCTAGGGCATATTTCCTTCAGTCTCCCACTTGCACTAGAGTCAATAATCTAGTTCACATCACCATGTGATTTAACACTAATAGTTCACATCTTTATGTGATTAGTTCACATCTTCATGTGACCAACACCCAAAGGGTTTACTAGATTCAGTAATCTAGTTCACATCGCTATGCGATTAACACCCAAAGAGTACTAAGGTGTGATCATGTTTTGCTTGTGAGAGTAGTTTAGTCAACGGGTCTGCCACATTCAGATCCGTATATATTTTGCAAATTTCTATGTCAACAATGCTCTGCACAGAGGTACTCTAGCTAATTGCTCCGACTTTCAATATGTATCCAGATTGAGACTTAGAGTCATCTGGATTAGTGTCAAAACTTGCATCGACGTAACCCTTTACGACGAACCTTTTTGTCACCTCCATAATCGAGAAACATATCCTTATTCCACTAAGGATAATTTTGACCGCTGTCCAGTGATCTACTCCTAGATCACTATTGTACTACCTTGCCAAAATCAGTGTAGGGTATACAATAGATCTGGTACATAGCATGGCATACTTTATAGAACCTATGGCTGAGGCATAGGGAATGACTTTCATTCTCTTTCTATCTTCTGTCGTGGTCGGGTTTTGAGTCTTACTCAATTTCACACCTTGTAACACAGACAAGAACTCTTTCTTTGACTGTTCTATTTTGAACTACTTCAAAATCTTGTCAAGGTATGTACTCATTGAAAAAAAACTTATCAAGCGTCTTGATCTATCTCTATAGATCTTGATGTTCAATATGTCAGCAGCTTCACCGAGGTCTTTCTTTGTAAAATTCCTTTCAAACACTCCTTTGTGCTTTGCAGAATAATTCTACATTATTTCCGATCAACAATATGTCATTCACATATACTTATCAGAAATGTTGTAGTGCTCCCACTCACTTTCTTGTAAATACAGGCTTCATCCCAAGTCTGTATAAAACTATATGCTTTGATCAACTTATCAAAGCGTATATTCCAACTCCGAGATGCTTGCACCAGTCCATAGATGGATCGCTGGAGCTTGCATATTTTGTTAGCACCTTTAGGATTGACAAAACCTTCTGGTTGTATCATATACAACTCTTCTTTAATAAATCTATTAAGGAATGCAGTTTTGTTTATCCATTTGCCAGATTTCATAAAATGCGGCAATTGCTAACATGATTCGGATAGACTTAAGCATAGATACGAGTGAGAAACTCTCATCGATAGTCAACACCTTGAACTTGTCAAAAACCTTTTGCGACAATTCTAGCTTTGTAGATAGTAACACTACTATCAGCGTCCGTCTTCCTCTTGAAGATCCATTTATTCTCAATTGCTTGCCGATCATCGGGCAAGTCAACCAAAGTCCATACTTTGTTCTCATACATGGATCCCATCTCAGATTTCATGGCCTCAAGCCATTTTGCGGAATCTGGGCTCACCATCGCTTCTTCATAGTTCGTAGGTTCGTCATGGTCAAGTAGCATGACCTCTAGAACAGGATTACCGTACCACTCTGGTGCGGATCTCACTCTGGTTTACCTACGAGATTCGGTAGTAACTTGATCTGAAGTTACATGATCATCATCATTAGCTTCCTCACTAATTGGTGTAGTAGTCACAGGAACAGATTTCTGTGATGAACTACTTTCCAATAAGGGAGAAGGTACAATTACCTTATCAAGTTCTACTTTCCTCCCACTCACTTCTTTCGAGAGAACCTCCTTCTCTAGAAAGGATCCATTCTTAGCAACGAATGTATTGCCTTTGGATCTGTGATAGAAGGTGTACCCAACAGTAACTTTTTGGGTATCCTATGAAGACACACTTTTCCGATTTGGGTTTGAGCTTATCAGGATGAAACTTTTTCACATAAGCATTGCAACTCCAAACTTTAAGAAACGACAACTTTGGTTTCTTGCCAAACCATAGTTCATACGGTGTCGTCTCAACAGATTTAGATGGTGCCCTTTTAACGTGAATGCAGCTATCTCTAATGCATAACCCCAAAACGATAGTGGTAGATCGGTAAGAGACATCATAGATTGCACTATATCCAATAAAGTACGGTTATGACGTTCGGACACACCATTATGCTGTGGTGTTCCATGTGGCATGAGTTTGTGAAACTATTCCACATTGTTTTAATTGAAGACCAAACTCGTAACTCAAATATTTGTCTCCACGATCAGATCGTAGAAACTTTATTTTCTTGTCACGATGATTTTCCACTTCACTCTAAAATTCTTTGAACTTTTCAAATGTTTCAGACTTATGTTTCATCAAGTAGATATACCCATATCTGCTCAAATCATCTGTGAAATTCAGAAAATACGATACTTGCCATGAGCCTTAACACTCATCGGACCGCATACATCAGTATGTATTATTTCCAATAAGTTAGTTGCTCGCTCCGGAGAACGGAGTCTTAGACATCTTGCCCATGAGGCATGGTTCGCAAGCATCAAGTGATTCATAATCAAGTGATTCCAAAATCCCATCAGCATGGAGTTTCTTCATGCGCTTTACACCAATATGACCTAAACGGCAGTGCTACAAATAAGTTGCACTATCATTATTAACTTTGCATCTTTTGGTTTCAATATTATGATTATGTGTATCACTACGATCGAGATCCAACGAACTATTTTCATTGGGTGTGTAACCATATAAGGTTTTATTCATGTAAACAGAACAACAATTTATTCTCTTACTTAAATGAATAACCGTATTACAATAAACATGATCAAATCATATTCATGCTTAACGCAAACACCAAATAACACTTATTCAGGTTCAACACTAATCCCGAAAGTATAGGGAGTGTGCGATGATGATCATATCAATCTTGGAACCACTTCCAACACACATCGTCACTTCACCCTTAACTAGTCTCTGTTTATTCTGCAACTCCCGTTTCGAGTTACTAATCTTAGCAACTGAACTAGTATCAAATACTGAGGGGTTGCTATAAACACTAGTAAAGTACACATCAATAACATGTATATCAAATATACTTATGTTCACTTTGCCATCCTTCTTATCTGCCAATCACTTGGGGTAGTTCCGCTTCCAGTGACCAGTCCCTTTGCAGTAGAAACACTTAGTCTCAGGCTTAGGACCAGAGTTGGGCTTCTTCACTTGAGCAGCAACTTGCTTGCTGTTCTTCTTGAAGTTCCCCTTCTTCCCTCTGCCCTTTTCTTGAAACTAGCGGTCTTGTCTACCATCAACACTTGATGTTTTTCTCTATTTCTACCTTCGTCAATTTCCGCATTATGAAGAGCTTGGGAATCGTTTCCGTTATCCCTTGCATATCATAGTTCATCACGAAGTTCTACTAACTTGGTAATGGTGACTAGAGAATTCTGTCAATCACTATCTTATCTGGAAGATTAACTCCCACTTGATTCAAGCGATTGTAGTACTCAGACAATCTGGGCACATGCTCACTAGTTGAGCGATTCTCCTCCATCTTTTAGCTATAGAACTTGTTGGAGACTTCATATCTCTCAACTCGGGTATTTGCTTGAAATATTAACTTCAACTCCTGGAACATCTCATATGCTCCATGACGTTCAAAACGTCTTTGAAGTCCCGATTCTAAGCCATTAAGCATGGTGCACTAAACTATCAAGTAGTCATCATATTGAGCTAGCCAAACGTTCATAACGTCTGCATCTGCTCCTGCAATAGGTCCATCACCTAGCGGTGCATCAAGGACATAATTCTTCTGTGCAGCAATGAGGATAAACCTCAGATCACGGATCCAATCCACATCATTGCTACTAACATCTTTCAACACAATTTTCTCTAGGAACATATCAAAATAAACACAGGGAAGCAACAACGCGAGCTATTGATCTACAACATAATTTGCAAAATAATACCAGGACTAAGTTCATGATAAATTTAAGTTCCATTAATCATATTACTTAAAGAACTCCCACTTAGATAGACATCTCTCTATTCCTCTAAGTGATTACGTGATCCAAATCAACTAAACCATGTCCGATCATCACGTGAGATGGAGTAGTTTCATTGGTGAACATCACTATGTTGATCATATCTACTATATGATTCACGCTCGACCTTTCGGTCTCCGTGTTCCGAGGCCATATCTGTATATGCTTGGCTCGTCAAGTATAACCTGAGTATTCCGCGTGTGCAACTGTTTTGCACCCGTTGTATTTGAACGTAGAGCCTATCACACCCGATCATCACGTGGTGTCTCAGCACGAAGAACTTTCGCAACGGTGCATACTCAGGGAGAACACTCCTTGATAATTTAGTGAGAGATCATATTATAATGCTACCGTCAATCAAAGCAAGATAAGATGCATAAAAGATAAACATCACATGCAATCAATATAAGTGATATGATATGGCCATCATCATCTTGTGCTTGTGATCTCCATCTCTGAAGCACCGTCATGATCGCCATCGTCACCGGCGCGACACCTTGATCTCCATCGTAGCATCGTTGTCGTCTCGCCAATCTTATGCTTCCACGACTATCGCTACCGCTTAGTGATAAAGTAAAGCATTACAGCGCGATTGCATTGCATACAATAAGGCGACAACCATATGGCTCCTGCCAGTTGCCGATAACTTGGTTACAAAACATGATCATCTCATACAATAAAATTTAGCATCATGTCTTGACCATATGACATCACAACATGCCCTGCAAAAACAAGTTAGACGTCCTCTACTTTGTTGTTGCAAGTTTCACGTGGCTGCTACGGGCTTAAGCAAGAACCAATCTTACCTACGCATCAAAACCACAACGATAGTTTGTCAAGTTGGTGCTGTTTTAACCTTCGCAAGGACCGGGCATAGCCACACTCGGTTCAACTAAAGTTGGAGAAACTGTCACCCGCAAGCCACCTATGTGCAAAGCACGTCGGGAGAACCGGTCTCGCGTAAGCGTACGCGTAATGTCGGTCCGGGCCGCTTCATCCAACAATACCGCCGAACCAAAGTATGACATGCTGGTAAGCAGTATGACTTATATCGCCCACAACTCACTTGTGTTCTACTCGTGCATATAACATCAACACATAAAACCTAGGCTCGGATGCCACTGCTGGGGAACGTAGTAATTTCAAAAATTTTCCTACGCACACGCAAGATCATGGTGATGCATAGCAACGAGAGGGGAGAGTGTGATCTACATACCCTTGTAGACCAACAGCGGAAGCGTTGTGACAACGCGGTTGATGTAGTCGTACATCTTCACGATCCGACCGATCCAAGCACCGTTACTCCGGCACCTCCGAGTTCTTGGCACACATTCAGCTCGATGACGATCCCCGGGCTCCGATCCAACAAAGCGTCGGGGAGGAGTTCTGTCAGGACGACGGTGTGGTGATGATTTTGATGTTCTACCGTCGCAGGGCTTCGCCTAAGCACCGCTACAATATGACCGAGGTGGAATATGGTGGAGGGGGGCACCGCACACGGCTAAGGAACGATCACGAAGATCAACTTGTGTCTCTAGGGGGTGCCCCTGCCTCCGTATATAAAGGTTCAAGGGAGGGGGGCTGGCCGGCCAGGAGAGGTGTGCCAGGAGGAGTTCTACTCCTTCTAGGAGTAGGACTCCCCCCTTTCCTAATTGGAATAGGATTCGCGGAGGGGGGAAAAGAGAGAGAGAAGGAGGGGGCGCCGACCCCCTCTCTCCTTGTCCTATTCGGACTAGGGGGGAGGGGCGCGCGGCCTAGCCCTGGCTGCCTCTCCTCTTCTTCCACTAAGGCCCATTAAGGCCCATATAGCTCCCGGGGGGTTCCGGTAACCTCCCGGTACTCCGGTAAAATCCCAATTTTACCCGGAACACTTCCGATATCCAAACGTAGGCTTCCAACATATCAATATTTATGTCTCGACCATTTCGAGACTCCTCGTCATGTCCGTGATCACATCCGGGACTCCGAACAACCTTCGGTACATCAAAATGCATAAACTCATAATATAACTCCGGTCAATAACCAATAGCGGAACCTGGATGCTCATATTGGCTCCTACATATTCTACGAAGATCTTTTATCGGTCAGACCGCATAACAACATACATTGTTCCCTTTGTCATTGGTATGTTACTTGCCCGAGATTCGATCATCGGTATCCTATACCTAGTTCAATATCGTTACCGGCAAGTCTCTTTACTCGTTCTATAATACATCATCCCGTAACTAACTCATTAGTCGCAATGCTTGGAAGGCTTAAGTGATGTGCATTACCGAGAGGGCCCAGAGATACCTCTCCGACAATCGGAGTGACAAATCCTAATCTCGAAATACGCCAACCCAACATGTACCTTTGGAGACACCTGTAGAGCTCCTTTATAATCACCCAGTTATGTTGTGACGTTTGGTAGCACACAAAGTGTTCCTCCGGCAAACGGGAGTTGCATAATCTCATAGTCATAGGAACATGTATAAGTCACGAAGAAAGCAATAGCAACATACTAAACGATCGGGTGCTAAGCTAATGGAATGGGTCATGTCAATCAGATCATTCACCTAATGTTGTGATCCCATTAATCAAATAACAACTCTTTGTCCATGGTTAGGAAACATAACCATCTTTGATTAACGAGCTAGTCAAGTAGAGGCATACTAGTGACACTCTGTTTGTCTATGTATTCACACATGTATTATGTTTCTGGTTAATACAATTCTAGCATGAATAATAAACATTTATCATGATATAAGGAAATAAATAATAACTTTATTATTGCCTCTAGGGCATATTTCCTTCATCGACAGCCTTTCGTAGTTCCTTCCATGAAACGGCAAGGTGAGTATTTATGATGAAGAATGCGGGAAGGTTGGGAGTAAAAAGTGACAGCTCACCTAGCTTGGAGGGTTGTAGATGGAGAATCCATCCTGTGGCTTAATACGGGTGAACTCCTCTTCCTCTCCCTTGAACAGATTGGACAGAATTTTTGCTAGAGCAGCAACTGAGTCCGGTCCCTTACGCCCACAGCAGGTGGTATCATCTTCCCCGTTAAAACGCCACATGGGGTGCCCTCGATATTGAAGTGGTTGCACCCCCGCATTATGCATATGGACATAACTTCGGTTATTGTCAGTCTTGATTGAGCCAGCACTTTTATCCAGCCCATCAGGTAAAGGACTTCTCCGTTATCTTCCTCCTGAGGGCTCTGTGGGCGCCAGCTTCGGTGTTTCGGCATTGTTGAACTCGGGAAGACCCATCCGAATAGGATCTGGAAGGGGGACGTCCTCCATGTAAAACCACTCCGAAGGCCAGTCTTCGGACATCTTCTTCGGGGTACCGGACAGGTATTCGGTCCCAGTGATGCGCCATATTTCAGATCCGCCCACTTGACATATTGACCCCTCCTGTGTGCAGGGCACAAGGCAGAATAGCCTCTTCCATAGCTCGAAATGAGCTTCATAGCCCAGAAATAGCTCACAAAGGGCAACATAACCAGCAATGTGTAATATGGAAGCGGGGGTGAAATTATGCAACTGGAGGCCATAAAACTCCAGGAGCCCGCAGAGGAACGGATGGATTGGAAATCCAAGTCCCCTTAGTAAATAAGGGACAAGTCATACCCGCTCTGTCGGTGTCAAAACCGGCGGATCTCGGGTAGGGGGTCCTGAACTGTGCGTCTAGGCCGGATGGTAACAGGAGGCAAGGAACACGATGTTTTACCCAGGTTCGGGCCCTCTTGATGGAGGTAAAACCCTACGTCCTGCTTCATTAATATTGATGATATGGGTAGTACAAGAGTGGATCTACCACGAGATCAAGGAGGCTAAACCCTAGAAGCTAGCCTATGGTATGATTGTTGTATGATGAAGTTGTCCTACGGACTAAAACCCTCCGGTTTATATAGACACCGGAGAGGGTTAGGGTTACACAAAGTCGGTTACAATGGTAGGAGATCTTGACTATCCGCATCGCCAAGCTTGCCTTCCACGCCAAGGAAAGTCCCATCCAGACACGGTACGAAGTCTTCAATCTTGTATCTTCATAGTCCTGGAGTCCGGCTGAAGGTATAGTCCGGCTACCCGAACACCCCCTAATCCAGGACTCCCTCAGTAGCCCCTGAACCAGGCTTCAATGACGACGAGTCCGGCGCGTAGATTGTCTTCGGCATTGCAAGGCGGGTTCCTCCTCCAAATTCTTCATAAAAGTTTGTAAACACCAAGAGTAGTGTCTGGCTCTGCAAAATAAGTTTCCACGTATTGCCACAGAGAGAATAATATTAACACAAATCTAATCTGCTGACGTATTCCGCAGCGCGACATCACACTATGGCCAAGCCTTTATTCGAATCGTTTTCACTTTTCCACCTCAGCGTGTTTTGCGAGGCGGTTTCCTTGGCACGTCTTGTCAAAGCAGAGATCGTGTCCCCCATTTACGGGGTTCTCATCAATACGGACGTGGGTAACCCAACCGTGCCATTTATCACGACGCTTGGGAGGCAAGCGAGTTTTACTAGGCTGGTGGGGACGCATAGTCGCATCCGCTCATATAAGGGGATAAGGATGCACCTTTTTACCTACGCCTTCTTCCTCCTTTGCCTATCCATCTTCTGCGCACCCGAGCTCCAGCGCCCAAGCCCGCACTTCCTACCTCAACCTTCTCCAACAATGTCCGGAGCGGGAGGCAAGTGGGTGGTCTCCTCCATCATGGAGGGCCATGTCAAAAGGCTAAGGAAGGCCGGATACCTGTCCAAAGACATCGCGCACCGGCTTCCTGAGGAGGGGCAGCTTCTCCCCACCCCAAGGCTCCATGAGAGGGTAGTATTTCTTCCCCACTTCCTCCGCGGACTAGGTTTTCCTCTCCACCCATTTGTCCGCGGGCTCATGTTCTACTATGGCCTAGATTTCCACGATCTGGCCCCGAACTTCATCCTCAATATCTCGGCATTTATTGTCATGTGCGAGGCTTTCCTCTGCATCCGCCCCCATTTCGGCCTCTGGCTCAAGACTTTCAATGTCAAGCCAAAGGTGGTGCGCAGCAACCAGGCGGAGTGCGGAGGTGCCATGGAGGGCAAAATAGCCAACGTCCTATGGCTCGAGGGCTCCTTTGTGGAGACCTTGAAGGGGTGGCAGTCAGGGTGGTTTTACATCACTGAGCCACACGATCCGAAGTGGATCACAGCCCCTGAATTCTGATCCGGACCCCCTACGTGGCTCACGTCCTGGAAGGAGACGGGCTTGTCATGGGGCGACGAAGAAGAGGTGACCGGACTGCAAAAAATGCATCCAGTCCCTGGTGAACAAGCAACTCAAGCTTGTCAACGTAGTCCAGGTCATGCTCGTCCGCCGGATCCTTCCGTGTCAAGAACGGGACTTTAATTTGTGGGAGTTCAACCCGGCGCAGCATCGAACTCTGAGCAGGCTCTTCGACACGACGTACGAAGATGTCTGGAAGGGGCTAACCAAAGGCGCCGAGGCTCCCACATCCGCCTTCAAAGACCGCGGATTCAGCTCGCAGCGTCCTGCTGGCGAGGTAAAATATTTTCACCTTTTACAGGATGTTAAGTTTTCTTCATAGTTCGATTCTATGCGGGATCTAAACTCCCTCACCTTTGATAGGGTTGGCAGGCGAAGTCCGGACTGATTAACTGTCTGGCTCCCTTGCCCGAAGACCCAGCCCCTGCTCTCTTAGTGAAGCTGCTGGTTCCGGCACCTTATGTGGTGCCGGAGAAGAAGGCCAAGAAGAAGAAGGCCACGGGGACTCGAAAGAGTTCCCGGCATATGGTGGTGTCGGACTCGTCGTCCGATGAGTCCGAGACGCACTCCTCCCGTGAAGACGAGGAGGAGGAAGAAGAGACCTCTCCCCCTCCAGCGGGGGGAGGAAAGAAGAGGAAGGCCGCCCTAGTAGGGGGGGCCGAAGGGTCCAAGAAGAGGAAAACCCCTCCACCGGACTACGCCCCCGACGCCGACGAGGACGAAGAGGAGTGGCCGGACAGGGCCAAGCGTCCGGCGAAATCGTAAGTGTTCGGATACCAGAGTAACTCATGATATTCCTTTTGTTGCGCAACTTTCACTAATGTCAAATATAATCATGCAGCCCGCCCAAGGACGGGCTCGACGAGTCGTCGAGCGGCTCCCTGGATTCATCAGACGTGAATTCAGTTCCGCCCGCTGCCTCCCCCTGTGCTGCGGATGACGCCGAAGTGGCGTCGCGACAAGCCCCGGAGCAAGAGGAGGTGGTCCAGGAGGAGCCGCGAGGCGACCTCCCGGACTCGAGGAGTGAAGGGGACAAGACCCCCCAGGGCTCCAAGTCCAGCTTTAAGCCGGACACTGTGCCGGAATCATCAACGGTTCCGGACCGCGGCAGGCGAACTCCTGCCAAGAGGAGCAAGCCTATTGAGCCGGCGTCCTCTGTCCAACCGGAGGCGCCGGACAATCTGCTGGAGGTGCTTAAGGGCGCCTCCATCGACGAGGAGCACCGTGCCATCATGAGTACGGTGGTCTAGAAGGTTCGGTCTTCCCAAAGCGGACTTACTGAAGCTTGTACTAGCCTTTTAACAGGCTTCGAGGTAAGTAGAAATATGTAAAAATATTACCGCATTGAGAGTAGCCCCTGATGCTCTGTTTGGCGTTCGGAAAGAAAAGCCGAATAGAGGATCTATTAAATATCACAGGAGTCTAACTAAAAAGGAGTCAATATACGTATGCAGGCTTCGCTGCTGGCCACCGCCGCACTGACTGCGGAGGTGGGTGCCCTGAAGCAGGGCCTCGAGCGGACTGAGCAAGAGCTCGGCCTTGCCAAACGACAGCTCGAGGAGAAAGAAGGTAAGAGATACCTTATAGAAAAATGCCTATAAGAAGACGCAATTGCAAAAAATGACAGGAGTATACTGCTTATTGTAGGGGCCACAACTGAGGTGGCGACCCTCAAGAAGGCGCTGTCCGAGGCCAAGAAGAGAGCGGCCACGGAGCGCACCGAGCGGGAGAAATTTGAGGCGCAGGTTGGTGAGGTGCAGCAAGAGCTTCAGGCTCTCATGAAAAAACATGAGAGTTTGGAGCTCGACTCGAAGACGCGAGCGTCCGAGCTTGCTGCGGCCCTTAAAACTTCCAAATCTGCAAAGGCCGAAGCCCAGAAGGCCCTCCAAGAATTGGATGCGGTGAAAAATATAGCGGTGGGTAAGGCATTCTCTATGCAAAGCAGACATATAAAAGTAAACTACTTGTTACTTACCCGAATCCGGAGCTCTCCAGGGGCATTCGCAGATATTCCCCGTAGCGTATCCAATGCCGCCGCATTCTACCGAGCCGAGGAAGGCAGCTCAATGGAGAAGGTGTTCTGGTCTCAGTACGCTGAGGCCGGACACCCTGTGCCCTTGAGCGACCAGCTGAAGCAGCTGGTCGAGCTCCACAAGGCGGCCGAACAGGCCCTGAAGGGCTTCATAGTTCGGCTGTGGCCTAGAGAGGCCCTGCCTGGGAGCTACTTCGGACTAGTGCGGCGGCTGGTGGAGGCTTGTCCAAGGCTCGAGGTCATCAAGCGCTCCGTCTGCATCGAAGGTGCCCGTAGGGCCCTTGCCCATGCAAAGGTGCACTGGGGTAAGCTGGACGGTGAGAAGCTTGTGAGGGACGGGCCGCCACCAGGGAAGGAGCATCGCAAGCCCGAGAACTATTACAAGGATGTTCTGTCCGGTGCCCGTCTTATGGCGGATGAATGCACCAAGGATGTAATTTTTGAATGAACTCGCTCGTGTTATCCTGTGCGCTGAAAACTTGTTCATATGCGCTAAGCAATGCTTGAATTTAAAATATTACTTTCTGTGCGGCCGTTTATCAAAAAATTGAGAGATGGCCAATCGTCGGCTTCTGCCCCCATGCCACTAGTGCTGGGGTGTTTAGGATAAACCTGAGTGCTCTTTTCCCCATGATTGGGTCCGTCGAGGGAGGCGCTCAGCACAACAAACAAGGCAATCGGACTATAATGCTTGAACACTCTCACTTAGCCATAAAACTCTATAATTTTAAATTTCGGCGAAGCCCCTAGTATTCGGAAGACCGAGTTCGGGGCGCTATCCACGCCTTGGCCGGACAAAGCCGGTTCCTCGCTCGAAGCGGCATAAGTCTTTAAGGACTCGAAAAACCTCTCGAACATCGACCGGTCTCTCGCCTCATCATGACAGTCAGTTTTAGCTTTCTCTACTGAGGTGCTCAGCCCAGCTCAATTGGGGCACAATCGCAGTAGTTCTCCTAGTGCTACCTTAGCCGATATAGCGGAACGTAAGGCACCAAAACATAGGAGCCGGGCAAACCCAACTATTGACCCAAATCATGATTCGGAGCCGATGCGTATAGTGCTATAAGTTCGGGGTGCCGCACTTGTGAAAGTGTACGGACTTCTCACGCCATATTGATGGGTACTGAAGCCCCTGGCTATTTTTGCCGTACCACAGTGTATGGATGCAACATGTTATCGATAAACATATATATAAAAAGAGGATAATGCAAAAAATAGACAAAAAGTTATGCATTGTTTATAGAAAGGCTGCTATGAAAGCGGAACGATACAAATAGTGCGATAAGCAAAAGAAATTGGACTATTTGACATGTCCTGGCCAGGGGCAGGCCGCGGAATTGTATTAAAAAACAGGTATACTGCTCGCAATAGAGACCACCTGGGAGTTCCATAATGCGGCGTGGCTTGTCTGCTTTCCTGGATCTTGCATCGTTTGTGCGGCAGTTGAATTGCCGAACGGGTCATCCGAAGTATGGAGTCCTGAGAGTAAGAGAAAAAAGGAAAAAGGAATCCGGCAGCCCCTGGTGCGGTTTAAGCCGTATTTCGGGCGTGCCGTGATGGTGCCCCTTCCCCTGTGCCCATGGTATTTCAAGAGCGTAATTATGTACGCGAAGCACTGGTTTCGCTATATCGCGAGGGCTAGGGTTGGGGCCGCATTGCTACGCTAGCTCAGAACGTGCCAGGCGGTCTTGTTGTAGGGTACTCCGGGCGCGCTTGACAGTGTCTGGCTTTTTGAAGGCCGAACTGGAGAACTGCCTAGAGAGGCTGCCTTGTACTTCTGCTGCGAGTGCTGCCGTGTGCTCCTCCGTTCGGAGGGAGCGTTCAGTGTTCCCATTGACCGTGATTACTCCTCTAGGGCCTGGCATCTTGAGCTTGAGGTATGCATAGTGCGGTACTGCGTTGAATTTTGCGAATGCGGTTCGCCCGAGCAGTGTGTGATAGCCACTGCGGAACGGGACTATGTCGAAGATTAACTCCTCGCTTCGGAAGTTATCCGGAGATCCGAAGACCACTTCCAGTGTGACTGAGCCTGTACAGTTGGCTTCTACACCTGGTATGATGCCTTTAAAGGTCGTTTTGGTGGGCTTGATCCTCGAGGGATCTATGCCCATTTTTCGCACTGTATCCTGGTAAAGCAGGTTCAGGCTGCTGCCGCCGTCCATGAGGACTCTTGTGAGATGAAATCCGTCAATGATTGGGTCTAGAACCAATGCGGCGAAGCCGCCGTGGCGGATGCTAGTGGGGTGGTCCCTTCGATCAAAGGTGATCGGGCAGGAGGACCATGGGTTGAACTTTGGGGCGACTGGCTCTATCGCATACACGTCTCGTAACGCACGCTTCCGCTCCCTCTTGGGGATGTGGGTTGCGTATATCATGTTCACCATCCGCACTTGCGGGGGAAATCCCTTCTGTCCACTGTTGTTCGGCGGCCTGGGCTCCTCCTCGTCGTCGCTATGCAGCCCCTTGTCTTTGTTTTCGGCTCTTAACTTGCCTGGCTGCTTAAACACCCAACAGTCCTTGTTGGTGTGATTGGCTGGCTTTTCGGGGGTGCCATGTATCTGGCACAAGCGGTCGAGTATTCAGTCCAAACTGGACGGGCCCTGAGTATTTCTTTTGAATGGCTTTTTCCGTTGACCGGATTTGTAGCCTCGGAATCCGGCATTAACTGCCGTATCCTCGTTGCTGTCGCTATTAACGCGACGCTTTTGTTTGTTCCGACGTGACCTGTCGCTTTTGTCCTTGGTATTCGAATTACCAGGGTTCTTGGTTAAATTGTTGCTGCGAGCTAGCCAGCTGTCTTCTCCCGCGCAAAAGCGGGTCATGAGTGTCGTGAGGGCTGCCATAGATTTCAGCTTTTCCTGTCCCAGGTGCTTGGCAATCCACTCGTCACGGATATTATGCTTGAAGGCCGCTAAGGCCGCTGCGTCCGGACAGTCGACTATCTGGTTTTTCTTTGTTAGGAACCGTGTCCAGAATTGCCTGGCCGATTCCTCTGGCTGCTGAATTATGTGGCTTAGGTCATCGGCGTCCGGTGGTCGCACATAAGTGCCCTGGAAGTTGTCAAGGAATGTGGCTTCCAGGTCCTCCCAAGAACCGATTGAGTCTGCTGGCAAGCTGTTAAGCCAATGCCGGGCCGGTCCCTTAAGTTTGAGTGGGAGGTATTTGATGGCGTGTAGATCATCACCGCGGGCCATGTGGATATGAAGGAGATAATCCTCGATCCATACCGCAGGATCTGTTGTGCCATCGTACGATTCGATGTTTACGGGTTTGAAGCCCTCAGGGATTTTATGATCCATTACTTCATCTGTGAAGCATAGTGGGTGTGCGGCGCCTCTGTATTGGGCTATATCACGACGCAGCTCGAAGGAGTTTTGTCTGTTGAGTTCAGCCCGGCCGGATTCATTGCATCCAGAGTGACGATCACCGTCATGTGCCGTGGGGCGCCTGCGCGATCCGTAGATCGATCTTGTTTGCCTTGCCTTGTCCTCCAGTATGTCGCACAGGTCGGGCGCATTTTCCCGTGCCTTAGTATGCTTGACGCGGCGCCGGGGTATGGCTTGAGTGGAGGGCCGAGAGGCCTCTCTGTCGCGGCCACGAGGTGGCCGGTCGGCCATGTCATGCACTGGTGATGTAGGTGCTTCCTCCTCTAGTCGGGGTAGCAGCCCGCGCTTTGGGTAACTCTTGGAGGGGCGTTCGAGTTCATACTCTTCGGCCGCAAGGACTTCAGTCCATCTGTCAGCTAGCAAATCCTGATCAGCTCTAAGCTGTTGCTGCTTTTTCTTGAGGCTGCTTGCCATGGCCATAAGCCTGCATTTAAAACGCTCTTGTTCGGCGAGATCCTCTGGCACGACGAACTCGTCGTCGTCGAGGCTTGCCTCGTCTTCGGAGGGAGGCGTATAATTATCGTCCTCAACCTCTTGGTCCGCCGCCCTCTCGTGAGGGCTGGCTTCTCTATCCTCCTGTGCTAAATCTTGCTAGAGGGGGTGTTCTTCGGCGCTATCCGGAGTAGTATTATCTCCCGTGCCAGAATCACCGTTTTTTGCTTTGGCGGGATTTAGAGCGGCGCCGCTGACGCTGGCGCTTGGGCTATTTCTTAGAGGTATCGTCCCCCGCTGTTCCATCGCCATCTCCATCCTTTGGAGTGTCCACCATATATATGTCATATGACGAGGTGGCCTTCCAGCGCCCTACAGGTGCTGGTTCTTGTTCGTCTCCTGCATCGTCGTCCATGCCGTCGATGTCTTTGGAGTCGAAGTCAAGCATGTTGGTTAAGTCGTCGACAGTGGCTACGAAGTGGGTGGTGGGTGGGTTTTGAATTTCTTCATCGTCCGTATCCCAACCTTGCTGACCGTAGTCCGGCCAGGGCTCTCCTGATAAAGAGAGAGATTTTAGAGAATTCAGGATGTCGCCGAAGGGCGAGTGCTGAAAGATGTCCGCGATGGTGAACTCCATTATCGGCGCCCAATCAGATTCAATCGGCAGGGGCGCGGGGGGCTCGGAGTTCGGAGAGGAATCCGGCTCCTTGGAGTCACGGGCCATGCGGAGTGCAGAGCTGGAGTTCAGCTCGATCGCCTCTGAGATCGCAGCCCCTGAGGCAGCGTCCAACCGCTGATCCTCGATCAGCGCAGTAGGCTCCGAATCAATGGTCGGAACCGATGCGTGTGCGGCCTCCAAGGCGCTGTTCGGCGGCAGAGCTATATCATGCCCATCGAGACAGTGCGGTGCGCTTGGCTGTGGCTCGAATCCATCGAAGATCAAGTTCCCGCGGATGTCAGCCGTGTAGTTTAGGCTTCCAAACCTGACCTGATGGCCAGGGGCGTAGCTTTCGATCTGCTCAAGGTGGCCAAGCGAATTGGCCCGCAGTGCGAAGCCGCCGAAGACGAAGATCTGTCCGGGGAGAAAAGTCTCACCCTGGACTGCATTGCTGTTGATGATCGAAGGAGCCATCGGGCCTGAAAGCGACGACACAGAGGAACTCTCAATGAAAGCACCAATGTCGGTGTCAAAACCGGTGGATCTCGGGTAGGGGGTCCCGAACTGTGCGTCTAGGCCGGATGGTAACAGGAGGCAAGGAACACGATGTTTTACCCAGGTTCGGGCCCTCTTGATGGAGGTAAAACCCTACGTCCTGCTTGATTAATATTGATGATATGGGTAGTACAAGAGTGGATCTACCATGAGATCAAGGAGGCTAAACCCTAGAAGCTAGCCTATGGTATGATTGTTGTATGATGAAGTTGTCCTACGGACTAAAACCCTCCGGTTTATATAGACACCAGAGAGGGTTAGGGTTACACAAAGTCGGTTACAATGGTAGGAGATCTTGAATATCTGCATCGCCAAGCTTGCCTTGCATGCCAAGGAAAGTCCCATCCGGACACGGGACGAAGTCTTCAATCTTGTATCTTCATAGTCCTGGAGTCCGGCTGAAGGTATAGTCTGGCTACCCGAACACCCCCTAATCCAGGACTCCCTCACGCTCCCCCTTGGAGGGATTGGGGAAACTCTCCGCTTGCTCCCTCTATTGTAGGTGGCGAGCCCGGCTCGAACTAGGACCATATACGCTGGAGGGAGAAATCCCTGGGTCTGTAACTCTACTAATTGGCTGTGCGGGACGGAACACTTCTCCCAATCACCGGGCTTAGGGATACGGGAGCGAGAGGAGGAGTTGCGATGGCCGGCCATGTTGGAATGGATTTTTCCGAGCGTGCTCCGATGGATACTTGCCGTGGGAGGATGGTGCGGTCAGGATCTAAGAATCCCCGTCTCTTTAATATACAGTTTACTTACATGGCTAGGGTGGCAAATGTCAAAATGCCCTGGCTCCTCGCATTCGCTCGACACATGGAAGATATCCCTTATTGGGCGCAGAAGCCAAGAAGTGCAACATTTATGGGGAGCCGGACACTACTCAACAGATATTCAGAATTTGGAGAAGAACCCACCTTGCAATGCCAAAGACAAATCTGCGCGCCGGACTCATCGTCATTGAAGCCCGGTTCGGGGGCTACTGAGGGAGTCCTGGATTAGGGGGTCTCCAGATAGCCGGACTATATCCTTTGTCCGGACTGTTGGACTATGAAGATACAAGATTGAAGACTTCGTCCCGTGTCCGGATGGGACTTTCCTTGGCGTGGAAGGCAAGCTTGGTAATATAGATATGTAGATCTCCTCCCTTGTAACTGACTCTGTGTAACCCTAGCCCCCTCCGTGTCTATATAAACCGGAGGGTTTAGTCCGTAGGACAACAACAATCATACCATAGGCTAGCTTCTAGGGTTTAGCCTCTATGATCTCGTGGTAGATCAACTCTTGTAATACTCATATCATCAAGATCAATCAAGCAAGACGTAGGGTATTACCTCCATCAAGAGGGCCCGAACCTGGGTAAACATCGTGTCCCCCGCCTCCTATTACCATCCGCCTTAGACGCACAGTTCGGGACCCCCTACCCGAGATCTGCCGGTTTTGACACCGACAATGACCCTTTGTTAAAATTTAAGTCGGCAAATGACACTAAGTTAGTTGATTTTGTTCCTGGCGATTCATCCAAGCAGCTCAGCATCAGTGCTAATCTGGATCCCAAATAGGAAAGCGCGCTCATCGAGTTCATCCGTGAGAACCGGGACATCTTTGCATGGAAACCTTCTAATATGCCAGGTGTACCGAGGGAACTCGCTGAGCACACTCTTAATATTGATCCGAAGTTTAAACCGGTCAAGCAATTCCTTTGTCGCTTTAATGAAGAGAGGCGTAAGGCCATTGGTGAAGAAGTGGCCCGGCTTTTGGCGGCTGGTTTCATTGTTGAAGTTTTTCATCCTGAGTGGTTGGCTAACCTGGTGCTTGTACTTAAGAAGAATGGCGCTTGGCGTATGTGTGTGGATTACATAGATTTAAACAAGGCTTGTCCGGCTAATCCTTTTGCTCTCCCCCGTATTGATCAAATTATTGATGCTACGACGGGTTATGAGCATTTGAGCTTTCTGGATGCTTATTCTGGTTATCATCAGATCAAGATGGCGGTTAAAGACCAGGAGAAGACAACTTTCATCACTCCCTTTGGAGCCTTTTGTTATGCATCGATGCTTTCTGGGCTCAAGAGTGCCCAGGCGACTTACCAGCAATGTGTGCAAAATTGCCTTCATGACCAGATTGGACGCAATGTTCATGCTTACGTGGATGATATTGTGGTGAAATCCAGGAAGAAGGAGACCCTGATAGATGATTTGAAGGAGACCTTTGACAATCTCCGGGTCTACAATATGATGCTTAACCCGGCCAAGTGTGTTTTTGGTGTGCTAGCAGGCAAGCTCTTGGGCTTTCTAGTTTTCGAGTGGGGTATTGAAGCTAACCTGGAGAAAATCAAGGCTATTACTTCTCTGGCTAAGCCGGCGTGCATTAATGATGTTCAGCGCCTGGCGGGTCATATTACGGCCTTAAGCTGGTTCATCAGCCGGTTGGGTGAGAAGGCTATCCCTTTGTACCAGATGATGAAGAAGACAAATCACTTTGTTTGGAGTGATGCTGGTAATCAGGCGTTTGAGGCCTTGAAGAAACAGTTGGCTGAGCCGCCGGTTCTTGCTGATCCCATTGATAAGGAGCCCTTGTTGTTATACGTAGTTGCCAATAGCTGAGCTGTCAGCGTAGCCATTGTGGTGGAAAGGAAGGAATCAGGCAAGGAGCATCCGGTTCAGCGACCGGTTTATTACATCAGTGAGGTACTTATTGAGTCCAAGCAGAGGTATCCACATTGGCAGAAGCTTGTATATGGGGTATTTATGGCTAGCTGGAAGCTCAAGCAATATTTTCTGGGTCATCCCATCACTTTGGTTAGTTCTGCCCCCCTAGGGGATATTATTCAAAACAGAGAAGCCATAGGTCGGATATCCAAGTGGGCCATTGAGCTTGGACCCCATGGTTTGAAGTATATGCCTCGCACAACCATCAAGTCTCAAGCACCTGTGGATTTTATCAATGATTGGACAGAGCTACAGATGCCTGAGGAGAAGCCGGATAGCACATATTGGACTATTCACTTTGATGGGTCTAGGCAGTTGGAGGGCTCAGGGGCTGGAGTTGTTTTGACTTCCCCACGAGGTGATAAATTTTCTTATGTTCCCCGGCTGATGTTCCCTTGTACTAACAATGCAGCTGAGTATGAAGCCTTGCTCCACGGTCTTCGGATGGCTAAGGAGATGAACTTAAGCCGGGTAAGGTGTTTCGGCGACTCAGATCTAGTAGCTCAGCAAGTTTTTGGCACTTGGGATTCTAAGGATCCACTCATGGTGGCTTATCGTCGAGAAGTTTATGCTATTATGGGTCACTTCAAGGGTTATCAAGTGGAACATGTCGATCGCAGGAAGAATGGGGCGGATGCTGCTTTAAGCCGGTTGGGATCTCAGCGTAAGCCGGTACCACCTAATACTTTCCTGGATATTTTGCATAATCCTTCTGTCAAATTGCCCGCAGAGGAAGATCTTGCTATTCCCTGACCCAGAAGCACAATTGGTGGTGGCTCTTCATGATATTCCTGACTGGACAATTTCGTATTTGGCTTAAATGACCCGGGGCGAGTTACCTGAGGATGAAACTTTGGCCAGGCAGATAACCCGGCGGTCTAAGTCAATGACCATTATCAATGGGGAGTTGCATCGCAGACTAAGGCATAGCCTAGTGGTGGGAAGGGGCTGATGCCTTCCCACCCACCTAGGTTCAAGGCATGGTACTTGCAATTTGGGTTTGTTGCACCATTTATACTGTAGGGGTTTCCCTTATAGTCTTTCTGTCAAAAAATGGGGAGTTGCATCATTGCAGTATCACAGGGGCGTTTCAACGTTGTGTTTCTCCTGAAGAAGGCCGTGAGATTCTGTGAGAGATTCATGAAGGAGATTGTGGTCATCATGTCGGCTCTAAGTATCTCGTAGCCAAGGCTTTTCGTCACGGATTTTATTGGATGACGGCTCATGCTGATGCAGAAGATCTGGTCGGTAAATGTGATGGTTGTCAGAAATTTGTGCGACGACCTCATGTGCCGGCTCAAGAATTGAGGATGATTCCAATTGCTTGGTCATTTGCAGTCTGGGGGCTTGACATAGTCGGGCCTTTCAAAAGGTCCAAGGATAAAAGACCCACCTCCTGGTGGTGGTTGATAAGTTTACAAAGTGGGTTGAAGCAGAGCCAGTTAGTAAGTGTGATGCGGCAACGGCGATTCAATTTATCAAAAAGGTGATTTTTCGTTTTGGCTTTCCCCACAACATTATAATTGATAATGGCACTAATCTATCTAAGGGTGCTATGAAAGAATTTTGTCAACGTGAGCATATTCAACTTGATGTATCATCAGTGGCTCACCCTCAGTCTAATGGTCAAGTAGAAAGAGCCAATCAAGAAATTTCAAGAGGCATCAAGCCTAGGCTTTTGGTCCCTTTGCAGAGGATGCCAGGTTGTTGGGTGGAAGAATTACCCTCCGTGTTATGGATCATCAACACCACCCCTGACAGATCTACGGGTTACACGCCTTTCTTTATGGTTTACGAAGCAGAGGTGGTTTTCCCTAGTGACATCCGTCACGATTCGCCCGCGTGGCGGCTTATGTTGAAGCTGATAATGAAAAAGCATGTTAGGATGCACTTTACCTATTGGATGAGGAGCGTGACCTTTCGGCGGCTCGTTCGACGATTTATCAGCAAGATCTGCGCCGCTATCACAACCGTCGAGTTAAAACAAGAACCTTTCAAGAAGGTGATTTGGTACTCCAGCTTATCCAAGATCAATCTGATATGCACAAGCTATCCCCACCTTGGGAAGGGCCCTTTGTGGTCAACAAAAATCTGAACAATGGGTCATACTACCTTATTGATGTTCGAGACCACAAGGACTCACACACGTCGGAGGAGGAGACCCGCGGCCGTGGAATATTGCTCATCTTCGGCCTTACTACACCTGAGCCACTGGCTCTTATGATGTACATATTATGACAATGTATATATTATGATGAATATAATAAAGTCGGCATCCATGATAATTCAGTGCCTCTGTCATTTCATTTCTGAGAATAATGAGTCTTTATTGTCATGATCACTTGGGGGCTTCCTGCTCATTGAGCATAGCTATGACTACCCTTTTGGTCCGGCTTGTACGCCATGATTATAAAACACTTGGGGGCTTCCTGCTCATTGAGCATAGCTATGACTACCCTTGTGGATCCGGCTTATATGCCTGGAATAAAATGTTACTTGGGGGCTCTTTGTTCAACGGACAAGAGTTTTTATGACCCTTGTAATAGGCTTGGAAGCTAGGTGTATTCACCTAAAAATCGGGTTGACCTGCCTTTTTAAGTCTGCCACTCTGCCCAGATTGACTGGAATGACTCGCCGCACTTTTGACAAGTCAATTTTATACAGACCCTGATCTTGTCAAAGTTAAAACGACGATTGGTCATGTGAGGCCAGGCTTATAAGGTTTGCATGAAGGTTTAACTCAGTGGCTGTGCGGCCCTTTGAAAGCACTTGATTTTTAGGCTTGGCAGCCTATGAAAGGCCTTGTTTTAATCTTTTGATTTATATTTGAAAAGTTTTGAGGTTCATCTCTTGTGACATGTTAATACATGGTTGAAAACCAATGAAGGCTATGATGCCTTACGGTTCATATATGACATTATCCGGTGTTTATTAACCCGGCCTGGCTTTGGACTATAAGTCGCCAGTATATGAAGATCTTATATACCTGGAAGCACTGTGCTCTAAGTTTTGGGATATGACCCTTGCTGCATACAGCGGGTTAAGCCGGCGGTATATGTCAACTTGTACAAAGCTTTGTACGCTCAATCTTTTGGGTTATCACCCTTATTGCATTGGTGTAATAAGCTGGCAGCGTGAACAAATATCACAGGAATGATGTTTTTGTTATGATTATATATGGTTATGATTAAACCAGTCCTGGTTATGGTCTATTTTAGTCACCAGTGGTATTATATGGGATATTATGACCCGTCCTGCGGTAAACCGCCAGGGCACTTGTGATTTCTTTGTATGCAGGAATAGACTCAAATTGATAATATTATAAGCATAAGTGGCAGGTCTTAAATTGGCGGATCAGCAAGGTTATGCAAAACAAAACGTGCTCGATGGCACGACAAACCAAAGTTTAACTAGCCTATTACAAGGCATCTGATGGCCCAATGAGAATAAGTGTTTGGGAGCCATCAGCACAGCAAAGTATTTCTACTCAATAAACATCAATTTATGAGTGTTGGCGGGTTGAGGCCTCCGGGTCTTCCTGCACCTCTTCTTCATCTTTAGCTCCTTGGTTATCCACCAGCTGGAAGTCAGACGTAGCCCAGTTGATACCGGTCAACGCTCTAAATACAGCTTCGTCATCAATGAGGTTTGATGGATCAATGTCAGGAGCGAAGGTGTGCTTACGAGTCGGCGGGATGAGATCTGTTGGCTCATGAACCGGCACGCTAATTCTCTTGTTATCAACGTCATAAGCCGCCTGATATGAGGATAGACTGGTTTCATCAGCCAGCTTGCTTTCTAAAGGACGCATGGCTCTTGCTATTGCTGCAAAATCATCAACACTGAAGTCAGACCCGTCTTCTTTGACACTGGGGCAGCCATTGGCCAAATCTTCCGGGTCAAGATCGGCTTGCTATGCCTTTTCCCGGCTTAAGGCAGTTAGATCACTGGCTTTGGCAGCTCCCCGTTTTACATCATCAATCCTTTTGGGCAGCACGGATAACTATTTCAGTGTATCTTGGATAAGTGTTGGGGGAGATTTTTTGTGCAGCGTAGCAGTAATGGTACGTTAGGCACTAGTATACAGCTGTTCTACAAGAGTATAGACGGCCTTAAGCCGGATGCGCATATTTGAGCCCAACTTAGCACTTCGTGAACCTATATCAGCAAAAGTTATGAGTAAGCCAGCAGATGTTTATAATATGATTCATAAGGTAGAAAGGAGACATGTTCTTTCTGCTTACCAAAGATGGTTGACGACATGCTATTAATTTGTTGCTTTAAGCCGGATAACTCTTCAGTCACCGGCTTAAGTGCCGATTCAGCATCCTCAGCTCTCTTCAGCAGAGCTGCCTTCTTAGTTTCCCAGCTATCTTTTTCAGTGTTGAAATGTTGCTTGAGCTGCTCAATATTCTTCGGAGAAATCCTCAATTTTGATTGAGCCTTGGATGTTGCATATTGTTGAGTTTTTATGTTGGCCTTCAGATCGTTGAGCTGCAAGTCCTCAGGAAGTTCAGCCTGTGATATAGACATAGACAGAATATTGTGAGTATTGCTGAAGTCCCAAGCACAATGCAAGTATGATACTTGGCACTTGGGTGCTAATGCATATTTGCTCTGAAGAACAATTTTTCAAGTCCCAAGCACAATATAAATATTGCACTTGGCCCTTGGGGGCTAATGTATGTTGCTCTTTTGCTAAGATAGAATCGTTGGTTGACCTGGACAAATAATGTGATCAGTTTTACAAAGACTACATCTTGGATTGTTGAGTTCAAACAAGATGATTAGTCCCGGCTTATTCATGACTGATTAAGCCGACACTTGGGGGATACGGAAGCACAGTTGATTTCTTGCTACTTAAGTCCCTGCTTAATATATTTGTTAAGTCGGCCCTTGGGGGCTACACATGCGAAATTGAACTACTAGTGTTATAAGTCCCGGTTCATATTGAAAACGTAAACCGACCCTTGGGGGCTACTAGATTTGACCTATGCAACTATTAAAATTTACGGTACATTCTATTCTATCATGACCCATAAACTTGGCGGCTAAGGGAAGTATGTTTATGCAAAAAGGGATTGCAGCATTTACCTCATAGCGCTCCTTCATCTGATTTACTAAGCCAGCTTCAAAATCACGGCTGGTGTATAGACGATTTAAGTAGCCAGAGTGGATGTCTTGGGCATTGAACTGGGCGTAGCTCTCCAAGTCAACTTTCCACTTTCCTTTATCTTCAGCAGAAATTTCTTCTTTGGAGCTGTGCTTAGATAAGACGGTTGATTGACCCAGGGCTATGAATCCAAACCCAGTAACAATGACATCATCAGTCTTCTCTTCCACCGGCTTAGCAGGACTGGCTGGTTTAATGGGGCTGGCTGGATCAGTGTTGGACGGGTTAACATTCATCAGATCAATATCAACATGGTGGTCTTCTGGTGCCGAATCATAAACAATGTGATCAGTAATTGGGTGAGAAAGTTCCGGTTGTTGTTCCGGCTCAGACAAGATGACATCATCAGCCGACTTATTCAGCTTGGCCTTCTTGCTGGGTTTGGCCTGTCCCCTAAAAATAAGAAGCATAAAATTATTAGTGTAAGGATCAGAGGTAAGGTTTGAATAAGTTAAGTATATTCTTACCCAGGTACAGTCTTGAAAGCTAGGATTTGAGTTCCCGTTGACTCACCAAAGGAGGAATGAGAAGTCCCCTGATAGTTTGAATCAGACGGATTAAGAGGTTGTCGGAAATGACCCGCCTTGGGATAAAGTATGTCAGAAATATATAAGACCTATGGGTGGCATTTGCGAGTAGGTATGTCGGGTAAGCCGGAAGAAGTAATTACACCACCGCTATGTCGGGTGGTGCGGCGAGCTTCGTGTTGCTGTTTCTTCAAAAGAAAGTTGGGATCCAAGTGAGCTAGAGGGTGAGAAAAGATTACTTTCCGGCTTGCTTGTCGGGTTTTCTGTGTTGGCAGAGGCTCTGAGCTGGAGGAAAGAATAATTACCTCTGCGTCGCTTGCACGGCTGGCTTCAGCGTCGTCCTGATAACAATCATTGTCAATGAGATGTATAAAAAAATGCCAAGGGAGTCAAGTTCTACCTCTGACTCATCATCATCATCATCATCTTCGTCATCAATGTTCACACCAACAGGTTCGGCGGCCTTCTTCTTGGCATGTTTCTTGGTGACCTTGGTTTTGGTATGGGCCAGTTTAGCTGGCTTATCTTGTGGTTTCTTCTTCCAAAATGGAGAGTCAGCATGTTGAGGTCAAAAGATCATGAGTAAGCATAATTATTGAAAACACTGATGAACCGGAAGATGTGCAAACTTACATCTGGCGGCTTGTTGAAAGTGCTAAAAGGACTTAGTCCTGTTTTGCTGCACTCTTTAAAAGGTTTGTTTAGCAATTTCTTGGTGGCTTCGTTAATTTCAGCATCAGATAATTGGATGTCGCAGTGGCGCTAGGGGTCTTGCACGTTGCCAGTGTAATCACATATTAAGCCGGGGCGATGGCTTAATGGCAAGATGCTCCAGGACACCCAGCACCGGACAAGGTTGACGCCGGTTAAACCATTAGACATAAGGGCTCTGAGCTCTGAAAATGATGGAGCATATTTTGCCCGATCATTGGCACTAAGCAGTGTGGGGAGTGGATGCGTGTTGCTAAGCCGGTGATCGTGATAACCCGATAGGGGATTTTCGTCGGCTGGAGAAGTGTCATGAGAGTAGAACCAAGTCTGGTTCCAGTCTTTAGGGTGGCTCGGTGGCTTAGCATATGGAAAGCTGGCGTCTTTCCTCTTTTGAATTGAAACCCCGCCAAGTTTGGTGTTGGGTCCATCAACAAACTCAGTCTGGCGGTTTAAATAGTAGAAATCCCTGAATAAGTCAATTGTGGGCTCCTCTTGGAGATAAGCTTCATAGAACACTTAAAAATCGTAGATGTTAGACACAGAGTTGGGTCTGATGTCTTGAGGGTGAAGTTGGAGAAAATGAAGCATGTCACGGAAGAACTTTGAGCCGGGTGGGCTGAACCCCCCGACTCAGGTGATCAGCAAAAATGATCACTTCTCCGTCCTTGGGTTTGGGAGGACATTCTTTGCCAGGGACCCTTGATACGTCCATTTTGCATCATGCTTTTATATCGATATTTATTGCATTATGGGCTGTTATTTCACATTATGTCACAATACTTATGGCTATTCTCTCTTATTTTACAAGGTTTACATAAGGAGGGAGAATGCCGGCAGCTGGAATTCTGGGCTGGAAAAGGAGCAAATATTAGAGACCTATTCTGCACAACTCTGAAAGTCCTGAAACTCCACGGAACACCTTATAATAAATAATGAAAAATCCTCGCCAAAGATGAAGACCAGGGGGCCCACACCCTTCTCACGAGGGTGGGGGGCGCGCCCCCCCTAGGGTGCGGCCCCTACCTCGTGGGTCCCCTGGTGGCTCTCCGATGACCATCTTCTCCTATATGAAGTCTTTCGTCGAGAAAAAAAAGGGGAAGCAACCTTTCGAGACAAAACTCCGCCGCCACAAGGCGGAACCTTGGAAAATCCAATCTAGAACTCCGGCAGAGCTGTTCTGCCGGGAAAACTTCCCTCCCAGAGGGGGAAATTATCGCCATCGTCATCACCAACGCTCCTCTCATCGGGAGAGGGCAATCTCCATCAACATCTTCATCAGCACCATCTCATCTCAAAACCCTAGTTCATCTCTTGTATCCGATTCTTGTCTTCAAGTCCGGGATTGGTGCTAGTAGGTTGCTAGTAGTGTTAATTACTCCTTGTGGTTGATGCTAGTTGGTTTAATTGGTGGAAGATCATATGTTCAGATCCTTTATGCGTATTAATACCCCTCTGATTATGAACATGTTTATGCTTTGTGAGTAGTTACGTTTGTTCCTGAGGACAAGGGAGAAGTCTTGCTATTAGTAGTCATGTGAATTTGGTATTCGTTCGATATTTTGATGAGATGTATGTTGTCTAGCCCCTAGTGGTGTTATGTGAACGTCGACTACATAAATTCACCATTATTTGGGCCTATAAGAAGGCATTGGGAAGTGATAAGTAGATGATGGGTTGCTAGAGTGACAGAAGCTTAAACCCTAGTTTATGCGTTGCTTCGTAAGGGGCTGATTTGGATCCATATGTTTCATGCTATGGTTAGGTTTACCTTAATACTTTTGTTCTAGTTGCGGATGCTTGCAATAGAGGTTAATCATAAGTGGGATGCTTGTTTAAGTAAGAACAGCACCCAAGCACCGGTCCACCCACATGTCAAATTATCAAAGTACCGAACGCGAATCATATGAGCGTGATGAAAACTAGCTTGACGATATTCCCATGTGTCCTCAGGAGCGCTTTTCCTTATATAAGAGTTTTTCCAGGCTTGTCCTTTGCTACAAAAAGGATTGGGCCACGTTGCCGCACTTTATTTACTTTTTTTACTTGTTGCTCGTTACAAATTATCTCATTACAAAACTATCTGTCACCACTTATTTCAGTACTTGCAGAGAATACCTTGCTGAAAACCATTTATCATTTCCTTCTGCTCCTCGTTGGGTTCAACACTCTTACTTATCAAAAGGACTACGATAGATCCCCTATACTTGTGGGTCATCAACCCTCCAGTGAATGACTTCCTTTTTGGCTAAAGTGTCGGTTGCAACATAGATGTTCAACTCATCCTCAGTAACCCGGGATGGGACCCAATTGCAAGTGCTATATGTCTTGGACATTTTTTGATGAATTGAAAAGAAAGGTTATGCCGGTTTAAGATTATATGATTAAGATGGATGGCGAGTTAATTTGGTGAATAACAATGAAGCATGCATAAGTCTAAGCCGGAGGACAACATTGAAGTTATAAACATGGACTACTGGCAGCTTAAGAGGGGACTAATGGTACCTGGCGGGTTACGGTATTCGAGTTAAGCCGCCCACACAGTTATTAAAGTACAGATTAGAGAAAGGGAAAATTGCTAAGTGTTGAAAAACAGGTTTCGCAGATTGATACTATAAATCTGGATCCGCGGCACTTCAGATAATGGAAAAATATCTAGACCTAAATGACGGTGTTGAGCAGTTCATATATCCAGATCGATTTTTTTATGTGAAAGGAGATGCTCTAGTAATGAAAGTAAGTGCTACAACTACCACCGCAGTACATGATAAGTTTCAAGTTGAATCAAATCACAAGATTACGAGAGAGGAGATGAACTCCGATGAACTCGTTTGAAACCCTAATGAGATCTGCGGGAAAAGGAAAGAGGAGAACTTACCGGAGCTATTGAACAATGGAGGAGAGTGGATGAATTCTGGTGAAATCAGGTTGATGTAGTGGCCGCTGGTGAGGCAGTGGCGAAGGTCGACGGCGACGACGGAGCTCGGGCGCTAAGACGATGCGAGGAAGAGAAAGAGATGAAGAGGCAAGGGGAAAAGTGAAAGGGACCCCTAGCCCTATTTATAAGGTTGGATGGATAAGTGGCATGCGCGGGAATCGAGGAGACCAAAAAATGGATATGTGACAGCGCAAACGCCTTGATTTTTGGAGGTTCATTAAAAAAATATTTATTACGATTTGGGCCTTGTGAAATATTAATGACAGGTGACGTCACAGCGGGTTACCACAATCCCAGGAGATGATGTCATGGCAGGTTACAAGATCTCGCAAGAATAAATGAAGTAGAATTTTTTCTAAATATTGAAGATTGATATGAACAAGTTCAAATCAACATGGGCCCTAATGTTGGGGATATAGCTATTGGGTATGACCCGCCCAGAGGAGCTGAGTTATCCCAAGGGCAGTTCATCAAGATGAAGCCCATGAAGATGTTGAAGATGGTGGTTCATGAAGCAGGCTACTAAGGACCCAAAGCCCAAAGGCGGCTTAAGGCCCTTAGGTATAAACTACCATATGTGTATTACTTGTATTGTAAGGCAAGCATAGTTAGTCACCGAGCCGGACACGTTGTGTATGAGCCGGCCGGGACTGCGTGAGCCGCGGGGCATCAACCTATGTATATAAAGGGACAACCCAGTGACAGCTTAGGACAAGAAACAAGAGAGACCGAAAGCTAGGTTAAGCGTATTCGCTCCCTGGTAATCGAAACCCAAGCAATACCACCTCAACTGGAGTAGGCTTTTACCTTGATAGCAAGGGGACGAACCAGTATAAACTCCTGTGTCCTTTGTCCCGTTTAACCCTTTTAAGCTAACCTAGTTGTGATGGCTCCACGACTAAGTCCTGTCGCTAGGACATCTTCCGTGACAATTCCACGACACGAAGGGTGCATCGTTCGTATTCAGTATCCTCTATAGCAAAAAAAAATTAGCTCCTGAGTGACCTTACGTATACCCGTAGTGCGTGGCAAAAATTTAGATGTTTGCTCGGCTCATTCCCGCAACCCACGGCGCGTCATGACGAGGCGAGGCGAGCGACGGAGGAGGAGCGCGCGTGAATGTCCCTCTTGTTCTCATGCTCATACATGTGGGGAAACATCCTCCCTTATAAGGAGGTACAACTCCCACTAAACTAGCAATGTGGGACTAAACTTTAGTTCCACCTCTTGCCTTGAACGAATGGGCTACGTGGGCCTCTAGGATTTATTAGGAATTTTTGAAACTGCTATTGGGCTGGGCCCAAAATAGACAAAATTCCAGCAACCCCCCACTAGATCCCAGAGGCACAAAAAATTTGCCTTTGGTTCCAAAACACTGTTTTATATACCGGTATTGCAGTGGAGACTGTTAAGTTGAACCTCCACCTAGAACTCTGTGCTACACTAGTAAGCAACTTGAACAATGGTCTGGGCCTGGAACTGCAAGTTTCCTGCGAATCTAGCTTCACCCAAAGCCTTGACTGATACTAGGCTACCGTGGGTCTTCCCCGCGGGTGGAGCTTATGCGTCATACTCCATGGCAGGTTCATGAGTTTATTAGAGAGAACCCTACTCTCATAGATTGCGACGTTTGACAATCAGACTCATATATGTGTGTTCTTCAAAAGATGTTCTGCAGGACATCTCTACTTAAATGATCCACTTAGAACACATTAAGATATACATCAACCTGCCATGCAGATTTAGGAGAGTATTGCATCTTCATGTAGTGGTATTATTAACAGTAAGGATACTCTCCTCTCAGTTGACCAACAACTTGTCTTCCACATCTAATTCACGGGATCTCCGATCACATAGACTAGGTTACCACTATGAACAACTCATATTGTGGGTCTCATACCCATTTCCCTCGATGCATTATCTATCACATTACGTGATAAACCCTTAGTAAAAGGATCTGCCAGATTTTTAGACGTTTGGATATAATCCAATGCAATAACTCTGGAGTTTCTCATTTTTCTAACAGACTTTAACCTTCTCTGAACATGTCTTGATGACTTCATGTTATCCTTTGAGCTGCTCACTTTCGTGATCATAGTTTGATTGTCACAGTTCATAAGGGTACCTAGTACAGGTTTCTCAACAACCGGCAAGTCATTCAAGAGCCGACTAAGCCAATCTGCTTCGACCGTAGCTGTATCTAGTGTTGTGAGTTCTGCTTCCATTGTTGACCTTGTTAAGATGGTCTGCTTGCAAGACTTCCAAGAAACAACGCCACCTCCATGAGTGAATACATATCCACTCGTGGCCTTTATCTCATCAGCATTTGAGATCCAGTTTGAGTCACTATACCCTTCAAGCACCTTTGGGTGCCCAGTGTAGTGAATTCCATAATTCGCAGTGCCTTTCAAATAACACAAAACTCTCTCTAGAGCTTTCCAATGCACATCTCCTGGTTTTGAGACAAACCGACTCAGTTTGCTAATAGCAAAAGAGATGTCAGGTCTTTTAGCACTGGCTAAGTACATAAGCGAGCCAATAATCTGAGAATATTTTAATTGATCTCTAGCAATTCTTCGATTCTTTCGAAGCAACACACTAACATCATATGGTGTTGGAGAGGGCTTGCAGTCACTATAGCCAAAGCGACTCAAGATCTTTTCCACATAGTGAGATTGAAGCAATGTAATCCCACCATCATCGTCTCTCAAAAATTTGATGTTCAGAATGACATCAGCCACTCCTAAATCCTTCATCTCAAAACAACGAGATAGGAAATCATCGACCTCCTTAATAACATTCAGATTTGTTCCAAAAATTAGTATGTCATCAACATACAAGCAAAGGATAACTCCCTCACCCCCACCATGGCGATAGTACACACATTTATCAGCTTCGTTTACAACGAAGCCTGCTGCTATTAAAGTTCTTTCAAACTTCTCATGCCATTGCTTGGGTGCTTGCTTAAGTCCATACAAAGAGACTTCAGCAACTTGCACACTTTTCCTTCCTGACCATCTACTACAAACCCATCTGGTTGTTCCATGTAAATTTCCTCATCCAACTCTCCATTTAGGAAAGCAGTCTTAACATCCATTTGATGAACGAGAAGACCATGTGAGGCCGCTAGAGAAAGTAGCACTCGAATAGTGGTCAGTCGAGCCACAAGTGAGTAAGTATCAAAGAAGTGTTCACCTTCCTTTTGGGTATAACCCTTTGCCACGAGTCATGCCTTGTACTTCTCGATAGTACCATCAGGCCTAAGCTTCTTCTTGAATACCCATTTGCACCCTATAGGTTTGCACCCATAAGGACGATCAATTATCTCCCAAGTTTCATTTGCTAAGATGGAATCCATCTCACTATGGACCGCTTCCTTCCAGTAGTCAGCATCTTCAGATACATAGGCCTCTGAGATAGAACAGGGAGTGTCATCTATGAGGTACACAAGAAAATCATCACCAAAGGACTTTGCAGTCCTCTGTCTCTTGCTCCTAGTAGGAACTTCATTGTTCTCCTCCATAGGGTTTTCAAAGTGTTCCATTGAAATGGTAGGTTCAGTAATTGTAACTGGTTCCTGATTCGATGAACTAGGCATCTCCTGATTAGATGAGGTAGCCATATCCTTCATGGGAAATATATCTTCAAAGAAAGTCGCATCATTCGACTCCATGATCGTACCGACATGCATGTTAGGTACCTTAGATTTTACAACCAACAATCCATAACCAATGCTATGAAAAGCATATCCTAGGGAAACACAAATCCACGGGTTTTGGTCCATGTTTGCGCTTCTTTGGAATTGGCACATTGACTTTCACCAAACAACCCCAAGTTCGTAGGTAAGAGAGTTTTAACCTTTTCTTCTCCCATTCCTCGAATGGAGTTATTGAAGTAAATATGCCCTAGAGGCAATAATAAAGTTATTATTTATTTCCTTATATCATGATAAATGTTTATTATTCATGCTAGAATTGTATTAACCGGAAACATAATACTTGTGTGAATACATAGACAAACAGAGTGTCACTAGTATGCCTCTACTTGACTAGCTCGTTGATCAAAGATGGTTATGTTTCCTAGCCATAGACATGAGTTATCATTTGATTAACGGGATCACATCATTAGGAGAATGATGTGATTGACTTGACCCATTCCGTTAGCTTAGCACTCGATCGTTTAGTATGTTGCTATTGCTTTCTTCATGACTTATACATGTTCCTATGACTATGAGATTATGCAACTCCCGTTTACCGGAGGAACACTTTGTGTGCTACCAAACGTCACAACGTAACTGGGTGATTATAAAGGTGCTCTACAGGTGTCTCCGAAGGTATTTGTTGGGTTAGCGTATTTCAAGATTAGGATTTGTCACTCCGATTGTCGGAGAGGTATCTCTGGGCCCACTCGGTAATGCACATCACTTAAGCCTTGCAAGCATTGCAACTAATGAGTTAGTTG
The DNA here is from genome assembly GCF_003073215.2 of Triticum urartu. NCBI lineage: Eukaryota > Viridiplantae > Streptophyta > Magnoliopsida > Poales > Poaceae > Triticum > Triticum urartu. The sequence continues at coordinate 51,139,814 of NC_053023.1, forward strand.
CGGGATGATGTATTACGGAATGAGTAAAGAGACTTTCCGGTAACGAGATTGAACTAGGTATTGAGATACCGACGATCGAATCTCGGGCAAGTAACATACTGATGACAAAGGGAACAATGTATGTTGTTATGCGGTCTGACTGATAAAGATCTTCATAGAATATGTAGGAGCCAATGTGAGCATCCAGGTTCCACTATTGGTTATTGACCGGAGACGTGTCTCGGTCATGTATACATAGTTCTCGAACTCGTAGGGTCCGCACGCTTAAAGTTTCGATGACGGTTATATTATGAGTTTATGAGTTTTGATGTACCGAAGGTTGTTCGGAGTCCCGGATGTGATCACGGACATGACGAGGAGTCTCGAAATGGTCGACACATGAAGATTGATATATTGGAAGCCTATATTTGGATATCGGAAATGTTCTGGGTGAAATCGGGATTTTACCGGAGTACCGAGGGGTTACCGGAACCCCCCGGGGGCTTAATGGGCCATAGTGGGCCTTAGTGGAGAAGAGGAGAGGCGGCTAGGGCAGGGCTGCGCGCCGCTCCCCCTCTAGTCCGAATAGGACAAGGAGAGGGGGACGGCGCCCCCCTTTCCTTCCTCTCTCCCTCCTCTTTCCCCCCTTCTCCTAATCCAACAAGGAAGGGAGGGAGTCCTACTCCCGGTGGGAGTAGGACTCCTCCTGGCGCGCCTCCTCCTGGCCGGCCGCACCTCCCCCCTTGCTCCTTTATATACGGGGGCAGGGGGGCACCCCAAAGACACAACAATTGATTTGATCTTTTAGCCGTGTGCGGTGCCCCCTCCACCATAGTCCACCTTGATAGTACTGTAGCGGTGCTTAGGCGAAGCCCTGCATCGGTAGAACATCATCATCGTCACCATGCCGTCGTGCTGACGAAACTCTCCCTCAACACTCGGCTGGATCGGAGTTCGAGGGACGTCATCGGGCTGAACGTGTGCTGAACTTGGAGGTGCCGTGCGTTCGGTACTTGATCGGTCGGATCGTGAAGACGTACGACTACATCAACCATGTTGTGCTAATGCTTTCGCTTTCAGTCTACGAGGGTACGTGGACACACTCTCCCCTCTCGTTGCTATGCATCACCATGATCTTGCGTGTGCGTAGGATTTTTTTTGAAATTACTACGTTCCCCAACAGTGGATCCGAGCCTGGTTTTATGCGTAGATGTCATATGCACGAGTAGAACACAAGTGAGTTGTGGGAGATATAAGTCATACTGCTTACTAGCATGTCATACTTTGGTTCGGCGGTATTGTTGGATGAAGCGGCCCAGACCGACATTACGCGTACGCTTACGCAAGACTGGTTCTACCGACGTGCTTTGCACACAGGTGGCTGGCGGGTGTCAGTTTCTCCAACTTTAGTTGAACCGAGTGTGGCTACGCCCGGTCCTTGTGAAGGTTAAAACAACACCAACTTGACAAACTATCGTTGTGGTTTTGATGCATAGGTAAGAACGGTTCTTGCTCAGCCCGTAGCAGCCACGTAAAACTTGCAACAACAAAGTAGAGGACGTCTAACTTGTTTTTGCAGGGCATGTTGTGATGTGATATGGTCAAAGCATGATGCTAAATTTTATTGTATGAGATGATCATGTTTTGTAACCGAGTTATCGGCAACTGGCCAGAGCCATATGGTTGTCGCTTTATTGTATGCAATGCAATCGCCCTATAATGCTTTACTTTATCACTAAGCATTAGCAATAGTCGTGGAAGCATAAGATTGGCGAGACGACAACGATGCTACGATGGAGATCAAGGTGTCGTGCCGGTGACGATGGTGATCATAACGGTGCTTCGAAGATGGAGATCACAAGCACAAGATGATGATGGCCATATCATATCACTTATATTGATTGCATGTGATGTTTATCTATTATGCATTTTATCTTGCTTTGATTGACGGTAGCATTATAAGATGATCTCTCACTAAATTTCAAGATAAAAGTGTTCTCCCTGAGTATGCACCATTGCCAAAGTTTGTCCTGCCCAGACACCACGTGATGATCGGGTGTGATAAGCTCTACGTCCATCTACAACGGGTGCAAGCCAGTTTTGCACACACAGAATACTCAGGTTAAACTTGACGAGCCTAGCATATGCAGATATGGCCTCGGAACACTGAGACCGAAAGGTCGAGCGTGAATCATATAGTAGATATGATCAACATAGTGATGTTCACCATTGAAAGCTACTCCATTTCACGCGATGATCGGTTATGTTTTAGTTGATATGGATCACGTGATCACTTAGATGATTAGAGAGATGTCTATCTAAGTGGCAGTTCTTAAGTAATATGATTAGTTGAACTTAAATTTATCATGAACTTAGTACCTGATAGTATCTTGCTTGTCTATGTTGATTGTAGATAGATGGCCCATGCTATTGTTCCTTTGAATTTTAATGCGTTCCTTGAGAAAGCAAAGTTGAAATATGATGGTAGAAATTACACGGACTGGGTCCGTAACTTGAGGATTATCCTCATTGCTACACAGAAGAATTACGTCCTGGAAGCACCGCTGGGTGCCAGGCCTACTGCTGGAGCAGCACCAGATGTTATGAACGTCTGGCAGAGCAAAGTTGATGACTACTCGATAGTTCAATGCACCATGCTTTACGGGTTAGAACCGGGACTTCAACGGCGTTTTGAACGTCATGGAGCATATGAGATGTTCCAGGAGTTGAAGTTAATATTTGAAAAGAATGCCCGGATTGAGAGATATGAAGTCTCCAATAAGTTCTACAGCTGCAAGATGGAGGAGAATAGTTCTGTTAGTGAGCATATACTCAAGATGTCTGGGTACTGCAATCACTTGATTCAACTGGGAGTTAATCTTCCGGATGATAGCGTCATTGACAGAATTCTTCAATCACTGCCACCAAGCTACAAAAGCTTCATGATGAACTATAACATGCAAGGGATGGATAAGACAATTCCCGAGCTCTTCGCAAGGCTAAAGGTTGCGGAGGTAGAAATCAAGAAGGAGAATCAAGTGTTGATGGTCAATAAGACCACCAGTTTCAAGAAAAAGGGCAATGGGAAGAAGAAGGGGAACTTCAAGAAGAACAACAAGCAAGTTGCTGCTCAAGAGAAGAAACCCAAGTCTGGACCTAAGCCTGAGACTGAGTGCTTCTACTGCAAGCAGACTGGTCACTCGAAGCGGAACTGCCCCAAGTATTTGGCGGATAAGAAGGATGGCAAGGTGAACAAAGGTATATGTGATATACATGTTATTGATGTGTACCTTACCAGAGCTCATAGTAGCACCTGGGTATTTGATACTGGTTCTGTTGCTAATATTTGCAACTCAAAACAGGGACTACGGATTAAGCGAACACTGGCCAAGGACGAGGTGATGATGCGCGTAGGAAACGGTTCCAAAGTCGATGTGATTGCCGTCGGCACGCTACCTCTACATCTACCTTCGGGATTAGTATTAGACCTAAATAATTGTTATTTGGTGCCAGCGTTGAGCATGAACATTATATCTGGATCTTTTTTGATGCGAGACGGTTATTCATTTAAATCAGAGAATAATGGTTGTTCTATTTATATGAGTAATATCTTTTATGGTCATGCACCCTTGAAGAGTGGTCTATTTTTTATGAATCTCGATAGTAGTGATACACATATTCATAATGTTGAAGCCAAAAGATGCAGCATTGATAATGATAGTGCAACTTATTTGTGGCACTGCCGTTTAGGTCATATCGATGTAAAGCGCATAAAGAAACTCCATACTAATGGACTTTTGGAACCACTTGATTATGAATCACTTGGTACTTGCGAACCGTGCCTAATGGGCAAGATGACTAAAACGCCGTTCTCCGGAACTATGGAGCGAACAACTGATTTATTAGAGATCATACATACTGATTTATTTTCTCACCTTCATAGATGATTTAAGCAGATATGGGTATATCTACTTAATGAAACATAAGTTTGAAACATTTCAAAAGTTCAAAGAATTTCAGAGTGAAGTTGAAAATCATCGTAACAAGAAAATAAAGTTTCTACGATCTGATCGTGGAGGAGAATATTTGAGTTATGAGTTTGGACTACATTTGAAACAATGCGGAATAGTTTCGTAACTCACACCACCCGGAACACCACAGCGTAATGGTGTGTCCAAACATCGTAATCGTACTTTACTAGATATGGTGCTATCTATGATGTCTCTTACTGATTTACCGCTATCATTTTGGGGTTATACTTTAGAGATGGCCGCATTCACGTTAAATAGGGCACCATTAAAATCCGTTGAGACGACGCCTTATGAACTGTCGTTTGGCAAGAAAGCAAAGTTGTCGTTTCTTAAAGTTTGGGGCTGCGAGGCTTATGTGAAAAAGCTTCAACCTAATAAGCTCGAACCCAAATTGGAGAAATGTGTCTTCATAGGATACCCAAAGGAGACTGTTGGGTACACCTTCTATCACAGATCCGAAGGCAAGACATTCGTTGCTAAGAATGGATCCTTTCTAGAGAAGGAGTTTCTCTCGAAAGAAGTGAGTGGGAGGATAGTAGAACTTGATGAGGTAACCATACCTGCTCCCTTATTGGAAAGTAGTTCATCACATAAACCGGTTCCTGTGACGTCTATACCAATTAGTGAGGAAGTTAATGATGATGATCATGGAACTTCAGATCAAGTTGTTACTGAACCTCGTAGGTCAAACAGAGTAAGATCCGCACCAGAGTGGTACGATAATCCTGTTCTGGAGGTTATGTTACTAGACCATGACGAACCTACGAACTATGAGGAAGCGACGGTGAAGCCAGATTCCGAAAAATGGCTTGAGGCCATGAAGTCTGAGATGGGATCCATGTATGAGAACAAAGTGTGGACTTTGGTTGACTTGCCCGTTGATCGGCAAGCCATTGAGAATAAATGGATCTTCAAGAAGAAGACTGACGCTGACGGTAATATTACTGTCTATAAATCTCGACTTGTTGCGAAAGGTTTTCGACAAGTTCAAGGGATTGATTACGATGAGATCTTCTCACCCGTAGCGATGCTTAAGTCTGTCCGAATCATGTTAGCAATTGCCACATTTTATGATTATGAAATTTGGCAAATGGATGTAAAAACTGCATTCCTGAATGGATTTCTGGAAGAAGAGTTGTATATGATGCAACCAGAAGGTTTTGTTGATCCAAAGGGAGCTAACAAAGTGTGCAAGCTCCAGTGATCCATTTATGGACTGGTGCAAGCCTCTCAGAGTTGGAATAAATGCTTTGATAGTGTGATCAAAGCATTTGGTTTTGCACATACTTTTGGAGAAGGCTGTATTTACAATAAAGTGAGTGGGAGCTCTGTAGCATTTCTGATATTATATGTGGATGACATATTGCTGATTGGAAATAATATAGAACTTCTAGATAGCATAAAGGGATACTTGAATAAGAGTTTTTCAATGAAAGACCTCGGCGAAGCTGCTTATATATTGGGCATCAAGATATACAGAGATAGATCAAGACGCTTAATTGGACTTTCACAAAGCACATACCTTGACAAAGTTTTGAAGAAGTTCAAAATGGATCAAGCAAAGAAAGGGTTCTTTCCTGTGTTACAAGGTGTGAAGTTGAGTAAGACTCAATGCCTGACCACTGCAGAACATAGAGAGAAGATGAAAGATGTTCCCTATGCTTCAGCCATAGGCTCTATCATGTATGCAATGCTGTGTACAAGACCTGATGTGTGCCTTGCTATAAGTCTAGCAGGGAGGTACCAAAGTAATCCAGGAGTGGATCACTAGACAGCGGTCAAGAACATCCTGAAATACCTGAAAAGGACTAAGGATATGTTTCTCATTTATGGAGGTGACAAAGAGCTCATTGTAAATGGTTACGTTGATGCAAGCTTTCACACTGATCCGGACGATTCTAAATCGCAAACCGGATACGTGTTTACATTGAACGGTGGAGTTGTCAGTTGGTGCAGTTCTAAACAAAGTGTCGGTACTTGATCTGTCGGATCGTGAAGACGTACGACTACATCAACCGCGTTGTGCTAACGCTTCCGCTTTCGGTCTACGAGGGTACATGGACACACTCTCCCCTCTCGTTGGTATGCCTCACCATGATCTTGTATGTGCATAGGAATTTTTTTGAAATTACTACGTTCCCCAATAGTTATCTCTTTGTTCTTTCTGGGAACTTGGTTAGGACATAACATGCAGTCAATATCGCCTTCCCCCACCATGCCTTGGAGAGACCCGATGTGTCTAACATGGTGTTAACCAAATCAGTTAGAGTACAGTTCTTTCTTTCGGCCACCCCATTTGACTGAGGTGAATAGGGAGGCGTCCTCTCATGGATTATACCATGTTCTGCACAAAAGGAATCAAATTCATTTGAGAAATACTCTCCACCACGATCGGACCTATGCCTCTTGATCTTTCGATCAAGTTGGTTTTCCTCTTCAGCTTTATAGATCTTGAAATAGTTCAAAGCCTCATCCTTAGTTTTCAGAAGATACACATGGTAGTATCTAGTGGAGTCATCAATTAACGTATAAAATACTTCTTTCCACCTTTTGTCAAAACACCATTCATTTCACATAGATCTGGATGTATGAGCTCTAGTGGTGCAAGATTTCTCGTTTCCGCAGTCACATGAGACTTACGAGGTTGCTTAGCTTGCACACACACTTGACACTTAGATCCCTTGAAAGTGGTGAAACTAGGGATTAACTTCAACTTCGCTAGTCGCGACATGCAACCAAAGTTAACATGACAAAGACGTGAATGCCACACATTTGATTCACTATTGTTGCAAACATGATTAACAACTTTATTGCAAATGTCTGATAAGGATAAACGAAACAGGCCTCCTGACTCATAGCCTTTACCAACAAAGGTTCCAAACTTGGATATTACAAATTTATTTGACTCAAAGACAAGCTTAAGCCATCTCTACATAGAAGAGATCCACTAACAAGATTTTTATTGACGGAGGGGATGTCGGTGTCAAAACCGGCGGATCTCGGGTAGGGGGTCCCGAACTATGCATCTAGGATCGATGGTAACAAGAGACGAGGGACATGATGTTTACCCAGGTTCGGGCCCTCTCTATGGAGGTAATACCCTACTTCCTGCTTGATTGATCTTGATGAATATGAGTATTACAAGAGTTTATCTACCACGAGATCGTAATGGCTAAACCCTAGAAGCCTAGCCTGTATGACTATGGTAATGTATATCCTTTCCGGACTAACCCCTCCGGCTTATATGGACATCGGGGAGGCGGGGGGGGGGGGGATCTAGGGTTACATAGAGTCGGTTACATAAGAAGGAATCTTCATAGTTGGTCGCCAAGCTTTCCTTCCACGCCAAGGAGAGTCCAATACAGACACAGGTACAGTCTTTAGCCTTCATGTCTTCATAGCCCATCAGTCCGGCCCATGGATAACAGGTCGGACGCCCGAGGACCCCTTAGTCCAGGACTCCCTCAGTAGCCCTTGAACCTGGCTTCAATGACGAGGAGTCCAGCGCGCAGATTGTCTTCGGCATTGCAAGGCAGGTTCCCTTCTATCCAAACTTCAAGATAGTCTTCGGATGTGATGATAGTATCCGGACCTGTCACACACACCATACATAACCGCAGAGAGAATATATTTTTACACGAGTCTAATCTGCTGACAGTTTTTTACAACGTGACATCACGTCTGCCCGGTCACAATTCCAAACCGCTTTCATGTTTCGACGCCCCACGTCCTGAGACGCGGTTTCCATTGGCACGTCTTTTCAAAGCAGAGATCGTGTCCCCTTATCGCGGGATTCTCATCAATGCGGGCATGGGTAACCCAACCGTGCCATTTATATATCCCTTGGGAATAGGCGAATCTTAAGGCGAGTGAGGAGGCGTTTAATATTCGTTGCCTTTATAAGGGGATAAGGATTCCCTCTTCCTCTCTCACGCCCTCTCTCTGTCTCCGCCTTTCCAATCTCGAGCTCCAGCGCCCAAGTTCTCATCTCCTTTCCACTCAAGCAACCATGTCCAGATCCGAAGGTTAAGGCAAGTGGATGGTCTCCTCCGTCAAGGAGGAGGACATTACTGAGCTTCGGGCGGCCGGATACTTGGTGAAGGAGATCACTCACCACCTGCCGACCGAGGGACAAGTCATCCCCATGCCGAAGCCCACCGAGAGGGTAGTGTTCATCCCCCATTTCTTCCGCGGGCTAGGGTTTCCACTCCACCCTTTCGTCCGTGGGCTGATGTATTATTACGGGATAGATTTCCATGATCTGTCCCCAAATTCCTTCCTCAACATCTCGGCGTTTATCGTTGTGTGTGAGGCCTTCCTCCGCATCCAACCCCACTTCGGGCTGTGGCTCAAAGTCTTTAATGTGAAGCCGAAGGTGGTGGATGGCTAGCATGTGGAGTGCGGAGGAGCCATGGTGAGCAAGCTGTCCAACATCTCCTGGCCCAAAGGTACTTTTGTGGACACGGTAAAGGAGTGGCAGAAGCAGTGGTTCTACATCACAGAACCTCGCGGCACCACCTGGGCCGCAGCTGCCGAATTCCGCTCCGGCGCTCCCGTGTGACTCACCTCCTAGGCCGAGAAGAGTCTGGACTGGTGTTCACCTGACGAGCTGATAGCGCTGCAGACGCGCGTCCAAAGCATGGTAAATAAGAACGTCAAGCTCGTTGATGTGATCCAGGTGATGCTAGTTCGCCGGATCCTTCCGTGCCAGCGCCGAAGCCGCCCTCTGTGGGAGTTTAACCCGAAGAAGCACCAGACCCTGGTGAGGCTCTTCGAGACTACTCACGAAGGTGCATGGAAGTTGCTCTTTAAGGGCAACGAGAAACCGCCGGCCGCAGATTCAGATCGTGGGCACGATGCTAAACACCTCGCTAGCGAGGTATGTCTTCTTTGATGCATTCTCCACTTGTTTGTTTCAGGGATGATGCCTGAGCTTTTATTGTTGCTTTTTCAGGACTGGATGGAGAGGGCGAAGCGGATCTAGTGTCCGGCTCCGCTACCTGAAGAACCGGTCATCCCACGTCTAGCGAAGATGCTTGTTCCAGCGCCTTATAAGGCACCGGAGAAGAAGGCCTAGGCGGCCAAGAGTGGCCCCCGTCGCAAGGGCACTTCGGACGTGACGTCCGAAGACAACGAAGCTCATTCCTCTGTCCCAGAGGACAATGGTGAGGAAGAGGAGGAGGCGGAGGAAAACAACCATCCCCCTGAGGAGAGGAAGAAGAGGAGGGCGGCTTCGGCGCATCCGGAGGCGGAAACACCCAAGAAGGGGAAGGGTGTCCCAGCGGTCAACACCGCATGGGACGTAAACATCAGTCCAGAATGACGCCTCCGCACTAAGCCCCAGGCCACATCGTAAGTAACATGGCTCGCTCAAGCGCGCATACGGCCCTTTCTCTTCATTATCTTGACATAGTTAATTGTACTATTGCAGTCCGGCCCGCGACCTTATCCAGCGATCCTCATCTGGAGGTTCGTTGGCTCCGTCGGAGCTGGCGAGCATGTCGCCACCGCCTGCTTATTCCCTCGGGGCCAGGGACGACACCGAAGTGTTATCCCGAAGGACCTCTCTGAACCGGGGAGGAGCCTAGGACGCTGTCCGGGAGGCGCCACAAGGCGAGACCTCCACTACCGGACACATGAGGGAGCCGATCCCCATGGAGACTGGCGAAGAGGGCCACATCCAGTTCGTCCCTCAGCCGAATACGATTCTGGAGACCCATATGGCTCCAGAGTCGGGCGAGCAGCCCCCTTTGAAGGAGGGGGGTGCGCCGCTTCCACCGGTGGCCCCTATCCCTCCAGGGGCACCGGATAACCTGATGGAGGCGCTTCGAGGCGCCTCCGTCGTGGACGAGCACCGTGTCCTTATGGGTGCGGTGATCGACAAGGTTCAGTCCGCCAAGAGTGGACTGAATGAAGCCTGCAGCAGCCTGTTAATAGGTTTCGAGGTAAGAAAGAGAAAAAAAACCGTGTAGACAGTAGCCCCTGAGACATTTTCTGGTGTTCGGCAAGAAGAACCGGACAGAGGATCAATCTTTTGTTATAGGAGACTAACGTAATATGGATGGATAAGCAGGCGTCGCTGTTGGCCGCAACCTTGCATGCTGCCGAAGTCTCTGGACTGAGGTAGAGGATGGAGCGGACCGAGAACGAGCTCGCTGAGGTTAGGGTTCGGCTCCAAGAGGAGCAAGGTGAGTGACGACTTGCTGTGTGTTCGGAGGGAGTAGGCGCTGTATATTAACCGCGGTGTCGTAATATGTGCAGGAGCCGCGACCGAGGTCGAGGCCCTGAGGAAGGCCCTGGGCGAGGCCGAGGAGAAGGCTGTCCAGCAGCAAGCCGCCCGTAAGAAGCTCAAGGCCCGGGTCAAAGAAGTCCAGCAGGAGCTCCAGGATGCGGTGAAAAAATGCGAGGCCTTGGAGCATGATGCGTCGGTTCAAGGGGCCGAACTCGCCAAGGCTCGTCAGAGCGCGGAGACCGCACGGAATGAGGCTCAGGCCGCCCTCCAGGAGATCCAGGAGGCCAAAAAGATCACGGTGGGTAAGGCATTTAAGATGCAAAGCAAGTATGCGGAGAAGCAGTACCTTTTACTAACCTGGGTTCGGAGTTTCCCAGGAGGTTTTACGGATTTACCACTCAGTGTATCAGACGCTGCAGAGTTCTATCGAGCCGAAGGAGGGGGTTCTACGGAGAAGCTATTCTGGTCGCAGTATGCGGCGCCAGAGCATCCCGTGTCCTTCACCGATCAGCTGAAACAACTGGTGGAGCTGCATAGGGTGGCTGAAATAGCCATTAAGGATTTGATAATCCGGCTATGGCCAGCCGAAGCTATGCTAGGCAGCTACTTCGGACTTGTGAGGCGGATGGTGAACGCCTGTCCTCGATTGGACGTCGTCAAGCGCTCGGCTTGCATTGAAGGTGCGCGCATGGCCTTCGCCCGTTGCAAGATGTGGTAGGCGAAGATGGACGCCGTTGAGGTGACCAGAGGGCCACCGGAGGGCAAGGAGCACCACACACCCGAACGGTATTTTGCGGATGTCCTGGAGGGGTCTCGCCTTGCGGCAGCATAATGTTCGCGGGACGTTGTTTTTGAATAAATGTATTCATGTTGCCTTTGCCTTGTATTATGAAAAACAAAGCCTGCTTTGTAATGTAATTTTGTTATGCTTTAATTGTTTCCTCCTGTGCGGCTGTGTTGTATGTAATCTGAGGGTTCGCCAGGCGTCGGCTTCTGCCCTCACATAGGTAGTACGGAGGTGTTCGGGATGGAATCTAAACAATCTTGATCCAATTATATGGTCCTTGAAGGAGTTGTTTAGCGCAACGAACAAGGCAATCATACTATACGGCTTAAACGCCCTCACTTAGCCATAGGAGTTTTATAATAAAGCATGGGCGCAACCCCTGGTTCAAACCAGAGTGCTGTTAGCATCTGATCGGGAAGTGCTGATCTTTCGCATAATGCGTAAAAAATCTCCAACGATTTTTAACCCTCGAACAGCTGACCGGCTCTCGCCGCATCATGACAGTCAGTTTTCGGCTTTCTCTACTGAGGTGCTCATCTGGTTTAGACCAGGGCACAATCGCAGCAGTTCTCCCTTTACTACCCTAGCCGATTTAGCGGAACATAGGGTAGCAAGCACAGGAGCCGGGCAACCCAACTATTGACCAAAGACATGATTCGGAGCCAATGCATATAATGCTAAGTTCGGGGTGCCGAACTTATCTTTAATGATTGTTCGGACTTTGTTGCCATATCGTGGGGCGATGGGGAGCCCCTGGCAAATATGAAATGTACCAGAGTGTACGGTTGCTAGGAAATAAGTAATTTAAAGGAAAACAGAGGGATAACAGAGATAGGATCTGGGGCCCTTGAACTTGGATCATGAATTGTTTCCATTATAGTTGGGTTAATGCATCCAAGCACATTGGTACAAAATAATGCAATAAGCAAATGTCTATTTGACATGCCGCGACCAAAGGCGAGTTGCGTGTGGGTCCTGAAAAACGGTTAGAGTAATCATTTAGTTAGCCTCTAGGGCTTCCCATGTACGCATGTGCTCCGTGTCAATCCGGTGTGTTTATCCTTTGACAGGACCATTAATCAGGCCGTCGAAGGAGGCCCGCATAAGAGAAACCTGAAAAAAGGGAAAAAGGAGATAATAAAGTTATATGTGTGTCCGGGATCGGTCTAACCGAACTGTAGATCTCGGGCTGGCTTGTTCCTCCGTTGATGTCCATGGAATTTTGAGTGCGTAATCATGTACGCGTGGTACGAATGCCACTACTTCATCGGGACTGGGACGGAGGCCGAATTGCTAATCGAGCTCTTGACAAGCCGTGATGTCCTATTGCAGTGTAGTCTGGAACCTCTTAATGATGTCTAGGGGCTCGGTAGCCGTACTATGGTGCTGCTTGAGAAGGCCGCTCTGTACCTCTGCTGCTAGGGCGGCGGTGTGCTCCTCTGTTCGGAGAGAGCGTTCAGTATTGCCATTGACTGTTATGACACTGCATGGACCGGGCATCTTGAGCTTGAGATAAGCCTAGTGTGGCACTGCGTTGAATCTAGCAAATGCGGTTCGTCCGAGCAGTGCGTGGTAGCCGCTGCGGAAGGGGACGATATCGAAGATTAACTCTTCGCTTCGGAAGTTGTCCGGAGAACCAAAGACCACCTCCAGCGTGATTGAGCCTGTACAGCGGGTCTCTACGCCTGGTATGACTCCTTTAAAGGTAGTCTTTGTGGTTTGATTCGTGAGGGGTTAATGCCCATCTTCTGCATTGTGTCCTGATAAGGCAGGTTGAGGTTGCTACCATCATCCATCAGGACATGTGTTAGGTGAAACCCGTCGATAATTGGGTCGAGGACTAGTGCGGCTAAACCTCCATGGCGGATACTAGTTGGGTGATCTCGACGATCGAAGGTGATTGGGAACAACGACCACGGATTGAATTTTGGGGCGACTGGCTCTACCGCGTAGACATCCCTAAGTGCTCGCTTGCGCTCCCTTTTGGGGATGTGTGTAGCGTATATCATGTTCACTGTTTTGACTTGAGGGGGAAATTTCTTCTGCCCCCCAGTGTTCGGCTGCGGGGGCTCTTCGTCCCCGTCCTCACTTTGTGATCCCTTTTCTTTGTTTTCGGCATTTAACTTGCCAACCTGTTTGAAAACCCAACAGTCTCTGTTGGTGTGATTGGCTTGTTTATTTGGGGTACCATGTATTTGGCACGGATGATCGAGTATGCGATCCAGGCTGGATGGTCCCTCACTGTTCCTTTTGTAGGGCTTCTTTCGCTGGCCGGACTTGGAGCCGTTGAATCCGGCGTTAACGGTGGTGTCATCGGTGTTGTCGCCATTGCTTCAGCGTTTGTGTCTATTGCGTCGGAGTTTGCCGGAGCTGTTCTTGGCCTTGGAGGGGCCTATCTCGCTGGCTGTGTTTTTGCTACGAGCCAGCCAGCTGTCCTCACCCGCGCAAAAGCGGGTCATGAGTGCCGTAAGGGCTGCCATGGACTTCGACTTTTCTTGGCCAAGGTGGCCTGCTAGCCATTCGTCACGGATGCTATGTTTAAAGGCCGCTAGGGCTTCGGCATCCGGACAACCAATGATTTGGTTCTTTTTGGTTAGGAACCTAGTCTAGAATTTTTTGGCTGATTCTCCAGGTTATTGAACTATGTGGCTTAAGTCATCGCCATCGGGTGGCCGGACATATGTACCTTGGAAGTTGTCAAAGATTGCCTCTTCCAAGTCTTCCCAGCTGCCGATGGACTTCTTGGGCAGGCTATTTAGCCAGTGTTGAGCTGGCCCTTTGAGTTTTAGTGGGAGGTATTTAATGGCGTGGAGGTCGTCTCCACGGGCCATGTGGATGTGGAGAATAAAGCCTCAATCCATACTGCGGGATCGGTTGTTGCGTCATATGATTCAATATTGACGGGCTTGAACCCCTCAGGGAATTCGTGATCCAGCACCTAATCTGTGAAGCAGAGAGGGTGTGCGGCACCTGTATATCAGGCCGCGTCACGTCACACCTCCGATGAAGTCCTTATGTGGTTATCGGCCCGGGTGTGACTAGGTTTGTCACGTCCGAATAGGTAGCCGTCATCCCGAGTCGGGAAGCGTCCTCGCGATTCGTAGATTGATCTGGTGTGTCCTGCTCTACTGTCCAGATCCCGCAGAAGGTCGTATGTACGGTCCCGAGCTATTTCTGTCCCTGTTTTTGCGAGGCGGTGGGGCGGGGTGTTGTTCAGCCTGAGTTGCCATTTTATCCCGACCGTGGGGTGGTCGGTCCGCCGCACTATCCCGACCACGTGGTGGTCGGTCCGCATTGTGTGAGGGAGGTATGTGATCTGGTGCTTCCTCATCGAACTGAGGTAGCAGTCTGCGCTTTGGGTAACTCTTAGCTGGGCGCTCGAGGCCGTATTCTTTGGCTGCCAGGACGCCGGTCCACCTGTCAATGAGCAGGTTGATACGTCACCGTCGTATCTACTTTTCCAAATGCTTTTGCCCGTGTTTTGGACTCTAAACTTGCATGATTTGAATGGAACTAACCCAGAATGACGCTGTTTTCAGCAGAATTACCATGGTGTTATTTATGTGCAAAAACAAAAGTTCTCGGAATGACGTGAAACTTCACGGAACAACTTTTCGGAAATAATAAAAAATCCTTGCAAAAGATGAAGGCCAGGGGGCCCACCACCTGCCCACGAGGGTGGGGGGCGCGCCCTAGGGGGGACAGGCGCGCCCCCTACCTCGTGGGCCCCCTGGAGCTCCTCCGACCTCAACTCCAACTCTATATATTTGGTTTCGGGGAGAACAAAATTAGAGAGAAGGATTCATCGCGTTTTACGATACAGAGCCGCCGCCAAGCCCCAAAACCTCTTGGGAGGGCTGATCTGGAGTCCATTCAGGGCTCCGGAGAGGGGAATCCGTCGCCATCGTCATCATCAACCATCCTCCATCACCAATTTCATGATGCTCACCGCCGTGCGTGAGTAATTCGATCGTAGGTTTGCTGGACGGTGATGGGTTGGATGAGATCTATCATGTAATCGAGTTAGTTTTGTTAGGGTTTGATCCCTAGTATCCACTATGTTCTGAGATTGATGTTGCTATGACTTTGCTATGCTTAATGCTTGTCACTAGGGCCCGAGTGCCATGATTTCAGATCTGAACTTATTATGTTTTCATCAATATATGAGAGTTCTTGATCCTATCTTGCAAGTCTATAGTCACCTATTATGTGTTATGATCCGTTAACCCCAAAGTGACAATAATCGGGATACTTACCGGTGATGACCGTAGTTTGAGGAGTTCATGTATTCACTATGTGTTAATGCTTTGGTCCGGTACTGTATTAAAAGGAGGCCTTAATATCCCTTAGTTTCCGTTAGGACCCCGCTGCCACGGGAGGGTAGGACAAAAGATGTCATGCAAGTTCTTTTCCATAAGCACGTATGACTATATTCAGAATACATGCCTACATTACATTGATGAACTGGAGCTAGTTCTGTGTCACCCTATGTTATGATTGTTACATGATGAACCGCATCCGACATAATTCTCCATCACTGATCCATTGCCTACGAGCTTTCCATATATTGTTCTTCGCTTATTTACTTTTCCGTTGCTATTGCTATCATCACTACAAAATACCAAAAACATTACTTTTGCTACCGTTACCACTACTATCATATTACTTTGATACTAAACACTTTGCTGCAGATATTAAGTTTCCAGGTGTGGTTCAATTGACAACTCAGCTGCTAATACGTGAGAATATTCTTTGGCTCCCCTTGTGTCGAATCAATAAATTTGGGTTGAATACTCTACCCTCGAAAACTGTTGCGATCCCCTATACTTGTGGGTTATCAAGACTATTTTCTGGCGCCGTTGCCGGGGGGCATAGCTCTATTATTTGAGTCACTTGGGATTTATATCTGCTTATCATTATGTAGAACTTGAAAGATCCAAGAACCAAGATTTATCCCTCAACTATGAGGGGAGGTAAGGAACTGCTATCTAGCTCTGCACTTGATTCACCTTCTGTTTTGAGTAAGCTTGCGACACCTAAACCTGCTTCTACTATTCATTCTGATATGCCGCATGTTATTGATGATGCCACTTCTGCTATACATGATACTTATGATGAAACTACTTCTATGCTTGATACTACTGTGTCACTTGGTGAATTTCTTGATGAACAACTTGCTAGGGTTAGAGAGAATGAAAATATTGAATCTGATAATATTGATGAAAGTGATGATGAAGACTCACCTGTTATTCCTGAGGGTTATGTTTTTGATAAAGAAGCTTCTTTAGCTATTTTAGCTTGCAAAGATAGATACGAGCTCAAGAGGTTATTAGCTAAATGGAAGCAGCAATCTCTTAATGCTAGAATGAAACCTGACCCTGCTTTTGCTACTTCACCTATCTATGTTACTGATAAGGATTATGAATTCTGTGTTGATCCTGATATAATTACTTTGGTTGAATCTGATCCTTTTCATGGCTATGAATCTGAAACTGTTGTGGCACATCTTACTAAATTAAATGATATAGCCACCCTATTCACTACTGATGAGAGAACTCGTTACTTTTATATCCTTAAAATATTTCCGTTCTCATTAAAGGGTGATGCTAAGATATGGTTTAATTCTCTTGATCCTTGTTGTGTGCGTAGTCCCCAGGATATGATTTATTACTTCTCTGCTAAATATTTCCCTGCTCATAAGAAACAAGCTGCTTTAAGGGATATATATAATTTTGTGCAAATTGAAGAAGAGAGTCTCCCACAAGCTTGGGGGAGGCTTCTCAAGTTACTTAATGCTTTGCCTAATCATCCTCGTAAGAAAAATGAAATACTTGATATCTTTTATAATGGACTAACCGATGCCTCCAGAGATTACCTTGATAGTTGTGCTGGTTCTGTTTTCAGGGAAAGAACACCGGATGAAGCTGAAATTCTATTGAATAATATGTTGACAAATGAAAATAATTGGACACTTCCTGAGCCAGCTCCTAAGCCTATTCCTAAACCAACTCCGAAGAAGAGGGGTATTCTATTTCTCAGTCCTGAAGATATGCAAGAGGCAAAGAAATCTATGAAAGAAAAAGGTATTAAAGCTGAAGATGTTAAGAATTTACCTCCTATTGAAGAAATACATGGTCTTAATTTACCGCATGATGAAGAAATATATAATCTTAATCCTTCAACTATTGAAGAAACTCATGGTCTTGATAACCCGACACAGGTAGTAAAGGTAAATTCCCTCTATAGATATGATAAAGCTAAAATCCCATTTACTAAATTTGCTAGCCCTTGCTTAGATGAGTTTGATAAATTTATGGTTAAGCAAGAAGACTTCAATGCTTATTTTGGTACACAATTGAAATACAATTCAAATATGCTTGAACACTTGGGTGATTATATGGCTAATGTCAAAGGTGAACTTAAACTTATTAGTAAACATGCTTCTATGGTTACCACTCAAGTAGAACAAGTACTTAAAGCTCAAAATGATTTGCTCAATGAATTGAATAGTAAGAATAATGATAATGTTGTTAGAGTTATGACTAGAGGTGGTAGAATGACTCAGGAACCTTTGCATCCTGAAGGCCATCCTAAGAGAATTGAGCAAGATTCTCGGAGAAATAATATAGATGCACCTAGTCCTTCTAAAAGGAAGAAAAAGAAAAATGATAGGACTTTGCATGCTTCTAGTGAACCTGTTATTGAAACACCTGAGAATCCAAATGATATTTCTATTTCTGATGCTGAAACACAATCTGGTAAGGAACCTGAAACTAGTGATAATGTTAATGATAATGTTCATGATGATGCTCAACCTAGTAATGATAATGATATAGAAATTTAACCTGCTGTTGATCTTGATAACCCACAATCAAAGAATCAACGTTATGATAAGAAAGACTTTGTTGCTAGGAAACACGGTAAATAAAGAGAACCATGGGTTCAGAAACCCATGCCTTTTCCTCCCAAACCATCCAAGAAAAAGGATGATGAGGATTTTGAGCGCTTTGCTGAAATGATTAGACCTATCTATTTGCGTATGCGATTAACTGATATGCTCAAAATGAATCCTTATGCTAAGTATATGAAAGATATTGTTACAAATAAAAGAAAGATACCGGAAGCTGAAATTTCCACTATGCTTGCTAATTATACTTTTAAGGGTGGAATACCAAAGAAACTTGGAGATCCAGGAGTACCCACTATACCATGCTCCATTAAAAGAAACTATGTTAAAACTGCTTTATGTGATCTTGGAGCCAGTGTTAGTGTTATGCCTCTCTCTTTATATCGTAGACTTGATTTGAATAAGTTGACACCTACTGAAATATCTTTGCAAATGGCTAATAAATCAACTACTATACCTATTGGTATTTGTGAGTATGTGCCTGTTGTAGTTGCAAACATTATTATTTTAACGGACTTTGTTATTCTTGATATTCCCGAGGATGATAGTATGTCTATTATTCTTGGAAGACCCTTTTTGAATACTGCAGGGGCTATTATTGATTGCACTAAAGGCAATGTCACTCTTCATGTTAATGGTAATGAGCATACGGTACACTTTCCGAGGAAACAACCTCAAGTTCACAGTATCAATTCTATTAGAAAAATTCCATCGATTATTTTTGGAGGTTTTGAATTTCCTCTTCCTACTGTCAAGAAGAAATATGATATTCTTATTGTTGGGGATGTGCATATCCCCGTTGAGGTAACCTAATGTTATTCAAAAATTCTCCGGTTCCATGTTATTCGGAATGAGTTTGTTAACAAGACTTGATCAACCTTGTTAATGGGTTCTTTTTGATGATCATGAGATGTATGAATTTAGAAAACACAACTCTCTGTACCCTCCTTTTACTTTCTGTTATTTACATTAAATAAAATAAAAATAAGTATTTTCCGCCTGTTATCTGATTTATCCGTGCAATATAAAAATACCCCAAAAATAAAAGTTCTTCAAATGCCCTGAAATTTAAATATGATTTTTTCTGGAATATTTGAGAATATTTGGCACTGAGAACACAACAGGGGGGTCATCCACCTGGCCACGAGGGTGGGGGCGCGCCCCGTGCCTCGTGGGCCCATGGTGGCCATCCTCCACTTATTCCTACACCCACACACTTCTTCTTCCTCCCACATACACGAATATCCAGTTCATACCCAAGTCCAAGCTCATTTTGCTACCATTTTCGATCTCCTTGCTCAAAGCACCTTTCACAAAACTGCTTGGGGAGATTGTTCCTTGGTATGTGACTCCTCCATTGGTCCAATTAGTTTTTGTCATAGTGCTTTATTCATTGCAAATTTGTGCTGCTTAGGTGACCCTGTTCTAGAGCTTGCATGTCAAATTTATATGGTCAAAAGTAGTTTTGATGCATGATATAGGCTCTAGGCACTTGTAGGAGTAGTTGCTATCAATATTATTGAGCTTTGTTCACTTTTATTTTGAAGTTACTAAAAATTTCAGAAATTTTTCAGAGGAAGAAATATGTTTAGGAAAATATACCAAGGTGGCTCTTCAAGGAAACAAGAGCCCAGGCTTGCAATGCGTGATACTGATGATGAGCCACCAAGAAACGCTCTAGTGCGTCCTTGTGAATGGCCTTCAGAAAATTTTATGGATCGAGCGGGAATTAAGGAAGAATTTAACGCGTATTTGCGTAACGCTGATCTTGTGAGCTTCGAGGAAGAAAAGTGCAGCCAGTATCATTATCTCACTAGTTCCTTTGTGAGGAGGTTTGAATTTTCATCTTCACGCAATTCTCCAACTGTCATGTTTGATCTTTATGAAAATTCATACACTATGGACTTAGAGGATTTTACCACTGCTTGCAAACTTCCACAATGGGGTAGTATCAGGAATCCTCGCAAATCTGAATTTAGAGATTTTCTTGCTAGTATAACTATGAGGGAATCTAGAGATATAACACAAGCTACTATAGGGAGCATTCACTTTCCTGCTATACATTATTTTGCTCTCTTCATAGGTAGATGCATTAATGGTAAAGATGAGGCATGTCACATGTGTGTCCCTGACCTCAGTATTCTTAGGAGTGCTGTGTTAGGAGATAAATCTTATAATTTGGGAGCCATTGTTGCACGTAGGTTGCATCTTAATAGATTTAATGGAGATTTCTTTGGTGGAATTTATGCAACCCGCATAGCTAATTTTCTTGGTGTAGCCATACGCGAAGATGATATTGAGTTGCCTCCTGCTTATTTGGATTATGAGGCTATGGTTCACCACCAGTTTGTCGAGAGGAATGAATCACCTCTCCAGTATCGCTTAATCTTTGACAGACACCGTGCTGTCTGTATTACTCTCCCTACTCCTGCCTTCTTTGATTATCAGGCAAATGGAAGATATGTTATTACCAGAGAGGAGGCATATGAGTACAAGAGGAGCGCGGAGGCCACTCGTCGCCATGCTGCAGCTCAGGAGGCGATAGCCACTGCATCTCAGTATGACCCCAACTATTACTATGGATATAAGCCAGGCCAACCATGGCCATAGACCAACTTAGGCCAAAAGCCTAAGCTTGGGGGAGTACGTATTTCTCACCGACATTACATTCATGTTCACACACTCATTGCTAGAAGTCAGTGCTCATGCTTTTTCATTGTATCATCCATGCTAGTTTCTTTCCTTTTTATGCTTTCTTCTTGTGTGTTTAATAAACCTTAAGAAAAACCAAAAAAATAGTTGTAGCTTTTAATTAGTTTACTTTCCATGCATGTAGTAGTAATTAAAAAGAAAACCCAAAAAGATTTCCTGTTCTTCTTTTACTTGTTGCGAGCTTTCCCGTGTAAATAGTTTTATTTCTTTTCTATTCTTTGGGGGTTGATAGGAGAAGACCATAATTAAATTGTTGAAGTACCTCTTGTATGCATTATTGTTGATCTGACAAAAGAGCCCATATTGCCTTGTCTTCTCCTGTTTATTGAATGCTTGCAGATTCCAACTTAGTCCAATGCACGTGCACTACTATTATTATTCACATCGTTCGGCCGTGCAAGTGAAAGGCAATAATGATTATTATATGATGAACTTATTGAGATGAGAAAAGCTGGTATGAACTCGACCTCTCTTGTTTTTGTAAATATGATTAGTTCATCGTTCCTGATTCAGCCTATTATGAATAAAAATGTTTGCAATGACAACTAGAGATCATAGTTTCTTGTGCCATGCTTGATTAGCTAGGAGCTTATAATGGTTTACCTTGCGTGCCAACATGCTATTAAAATGGTTGTGATGTGGTATGATAAGGTGGTATCCTCCTCTGAATGACTTAAGTGACTTGACTTGGCGCATGTTCACGCATGTAGTTGAAACAAAATCAACATAGCCTTCACGATATTTATGTTCATGGTGGATTATATCCTACTCATGCTTGCATTCGGTGTTGATTAATTTTAATGCATGTTCATGACTGTTGTCGCTCTCTAGCTGGTCGCTTCCCAGTCTTTTGCTAGCCTTCACCTGTACTAAGCGGGAATACTGCTTGTGCATCCAACTCCATAAACCCCAAAGTTATTCCATATGAGTCCACCATACCTACCTATATACGGTATTTACCTGCCGTTCCAAGTAAATTTGTATGTGCCAAACTCTAAAGCTTCAAATAATTATCCTGTTTTGTATGCTCGAATAGCTCATGTATCAACTAGGGCTGTCCGTATCTTCCATGTTAGGCGGGTTATTCTCAAGAGGAGTGGACTCCGCTCCTCACTCACGAGAAAGTGGCTGGTCACCAGGATGCCCAGTCCCATGCTTTATGCAAAACAAATCAAAATAATTGCAAACAAAACTCCCCCTGGGACTCTTGCTAGTTGGAGGCACTCGTTGTTTCGAGCAAGCCATGGATTGATGCTTGTTGGTGGAGGGGGAGTATAAACTTTACCATTCTGTTTGGGAACCGCCTATAATGTGTGTAGCATGGAAGATATCACCATCTCTTGGTTGTTATGTTGACAATGAAAGTGTACCTCTCAAAATATTATTCATATCTATTTCAAAACCGAGCTCTGGCACCTCTACAAATCCCTGCTTCCCTCTGCGAAGGGCCTATCTATTTACTTTTATGCTGAGTCATCATCCTCTTATTAAAAAGCACCAGTTGGAGAGCACCTCTGTCATTTGCATTCATTACTGTTAGTTTATATTGAGTATGACTTGATTGGATCTCTTTTACCATGAATTACAATGTCTAGTCAGTCCTTGATCTTTAAAGGTGCTCCGCATTTATGTTTTGCGGTCTTAGAAAGGGCTAGCGAGATACCATCTTGTTATATCATATTATGATTGTTTTGAGAAAGTGTTGACATCTGAGATTTATTATTATTGCTCGCTAGTTGATTAAAGGTGCTCCCGAGAGGTTTTAGGGCTTGGCGGCAGCCCCTCTCCAGAACAAATTTTCGGAAATAATAAAAAATCCTTGCAAAAGATGAAGGCCAGGGGCCCACCACCTGTCCACGAGGGTGGGGGGCGCGCCTGCCCCCCTAGGGCGCTCCCCCTACCTCGTGGGCCCCCTAGAGCTCCTCCGACCTCAACTCCAACTCTATATAGTTGGTTTCGGGGAGAAAAAAATCAGAGAGAAGGATTCATCGCGTTTTACGATACGGAGCTGCTGCCAAGCCCTAAAACTCCTTGGGAGGGCTGATCTGGAGTCCGTTCGGGGCTCCGGAGAGGGGAATCCGTCGCCATCGTCATCATCAACCATCCTCCATCACCAATTTCATGATGCTCACCGCCGTGCGTGAGTAATTCCATCGTAGGCTTGCTGGACGGTGATGGGTTGGATGAGATCTATCATGTAATCGAGTTAGTTTTGTTAGGGTTTGATCCCTAGTATCCACTATGTTCCGAGATTGATGTTGCTATGACTTTGCTATGCTTAATGCTTGTCACTAGGGCCCGAGTGCCATGATTTCAGATATGAACCTATTATGTTTTCATCAATATATGAGAGTTCTTGATCCTATCTTGCAAGTCTATAGTCACCTATTATGTGTTATGATCCGTTAACCCCAAAGTGACAATAATCGGGATACTTACCGGTGATGACCGTAGTTTGAGGAGTTCATGTATTCACTATGTGTTAATGCTTTGGTCTGGTACTGTATTAAAAGGAGGCCTTAATATCCCTTAGTTTCCGTTAGGACCCTGCTGCCATGGGAGGGTAGGACAAAAGATGTCATGCAAGTTCTTTTCCTTAAGCACGTATGACTATATTCGGAATACATGCCTACATTACATTGATGAACTGGAGCTAGTTCTGTGTCACCCTATGTTATGATTGTTACATGATGAACCGCATCCGGCATAATTCTCCATCACTGATCCATTGCCTACGAGCTTTCCATATATTGTTCTTCGCTTATTTACTTTTCCGTTGCTATTGCTATCATCACTACAAAATACCAAAAAACATTACTTTTGCTACTGTTACCTTTTGCTACCGTTACCACTACTATCATATTACTTTGCTACTAAACACTTTTCTGCAGATATTAAGTTTCTAGGTGTGGTTGAATTGACAACTCAGCTGCTAATACTTGAGAATATTCTTTGGCTCCCCTTGCGTCAAATCAATAAATTTGGGTTGAATACTCTACCCTCGAAAACTGTTGCGATCCCCTATACTTGTGGGTTATCACAGGTCTTGATCAGCTTGGAGCTGCTGCTTCTTCTTCTTTAGACTTCTTGTAGTGGCTATTAGCTGGCGCTTGAAGCTCTCCTGCTCGAGGGGTGCCTCAGGCATGATGAAGTCTTCATTGCCGAGGCTCTCATCATCCTCGGAGACTAGACGATAACTATCATCATCTGGGTCATTGGTCATGGCCTGTTTGTCAAGGTTATCTTGCCTGTTGTCTTGTTCCTCCTGTTCGGATGCAAACCCGATGGGGTCTTCATTGTTTTCGGCGTCGCTCGGAGTACTATTTTCTCCGGTGCCAGTGTCGTCATATTTTGAGCGACAAGGCTTAGAGCGGCATTTAGAGCACCGACGCTTGGACTGTGTCTCAGAAGGTTTATTCGCAACTGGATCTCCTTTGTCATCGTCGCTAGCTTTTTTAGGTGTGTCGACCATGTACACATCGTACGAAGAGGTGGCCATCGAATGTCCAGTAAATGGCGGGTCTTGGCCTTGCTCCTGGTCGACATCGTCATCCATACCGTCGATGTCTTCGGAGCCGTAATCAAGCATGTCGGTTAAGTCATCGACAGTGGCTATGAAGTGGGTGGCGGGTGGGAAGCGAAATTTCCCATCATCAACCTCTGGCTCAAACCGAACATAGTTTGGTTGTGTGTCCTTCTCCAAGGACAAGTTCTTTAAAGAGTTTAGCACATCACCCAAAGCTGAGTGCTGGAAGATGTCTGCGGTGCTAAATTCGAAAATCGATAACCGATCCAGCTCGGTGTCCGCAGGTGTACCCGGTCCGGGACTTGTAGCCGGAGACGAGTCCGAAGTTCCATTGACGCAAATATTGCGGGGTGCCGAGTCCGTGTGCGGCTCCAACACCGCGGACTCTGTGGCCTCGGATGGCACGATCTGCTCTGGTTCTAAGGCTGTTGCAGCAACAGGGACTATCTCCTGGATGTGATCCAATGACAGATTTAAGTCATGTTCATCGGGGCGAGGGCGAGCGATCGCTGCGGTCTCAAATCCATTGAAGATCAAGTCTCCACGGATATCCGCGACGTAGTTCAAGCTTCCAAATCTGACCCGGTGGCCAGGGACGTAGCTATCGATCTACTCCAGATGGCCAAGCGAGTTGGCCCGCAGTACGAAGCCGCCGAACACGAAAATCTGTCCAGGGAGGAAGATTTCTCCTTGGACAACGTCACTATAGAAGATTAAAGGGGCCATCGAACCTTTCGTTGATGGCATAGTGGAACTCTCAATGAAAGCACCAATGTCGGTGTCAAAACCAGCAGATCTCAGGTAGGGGGCCCCAAACTGTGTGTCTAGGATCGATGGTAACAGGAGAAGGGGGACACGATGTTTACCCAGGTTCGGGCCCTCTCTATGGAGGTAATACCCTACTTCCTACTAGATTGATCTTGATGAATATGAGTATTACAAGAGTTGATCTACCACGAGATCGTAATGGTTAAACCCTAGAAGCCTAGCCTGTATGACTATAATAATGAGTATATCCTTTCCGGACTAACCCCTTCGGCTTATATGGACACCGGGGGGGGGGATCTAGGGTTACATAGAGTCGGTTACATAAGAAGGAATCTTCATAGTCGGTCGCCAAGCTTGCCTTCCGTGCCAAGGAGAGTCCAATACGGACACAGGTACATTCTTCGGCCTTCATGTCTTCACAGCCCATCAGTCCGGCCCATGGATAACAGGCCGGGCGCCTGATGACCCCTTAGTTCAGGACTCCCTCAGGGGACATAATGCACGTTCTTCAGCTGCACAATCTTCCCCGGAGTAAACTTCAAATCGAGCGTGCCAACACCATGAACATAAGCACTTGAACTGTTGCCCATCAACACGGTTGAAGTCCCTGCAGTCTGATAAGACGAAAACATGGAAATATCACTACATACATGCACGTTAGCACCCGTGTCAATCAACCAATCAGGAGAATGACATACTTTGAAAGAATAGTGGGAAATATACCATACCCAGCATCCTTCATGTCAGTGTCTCCAATGACAACATTAGAGGCTTGCCGCGTTTCCCAAGATGACGCTTGTTATAGCGATTAGGGCAACTAGGAGCCCAATGATCAAGATCCCCACACACATGACAAATACCTTTCTTCTTGTCATTCTTCTTCTTGAAGTTCATGTGTTGCACACCCTTGTTATTCCCATCAAACTTTGCTTTACCATCGAACTTGCCCTTGTTCTTGAACTTGTGGGGGTGGAAGTTCTTCTTCTGTACCAGATTGGCACTAGTTCCTCCCTCAATACCTCGAGCACGTGTGTCCTTTGTTGTCACCTTTTCTTCCACATCAAGAGTACCAATGAGATCTAGAACGGAAAACTCCTGTCTCTTATTCTTTAGTAAGGTAGCAAAGTTCCTCCATGAAGGAGGAAGCTTAGTGATGATACCTCCGGCAACAAACCTGTCCGGTAGCATACAATTGAAGTGCTCAAGTTCTCTAGCAAATGACTGTATCTCATGAGCTTGCTCAACCACGGAGCGCTCTTCAGTCATCCTGTAATCATAGAATTGCTCCATGATGTACAGCTCAGTGCCAGCATCTGAGACCCCATAATTGGCCTCGAGTGCGTCCCACATATCTTTTCCATTGTCAATTGATGAATAAGCATCAACTATGTTCTCACCAAGAACACTCAAGAGATCAGCCTTAAACATTGTATCCATTTTCTGAAAAGCTTGTTCCTGTTGGGCATCATACTCCCCTTCAGGTTTGCCAAGAGTGGCATCATAGCAACTCATGGTTTGAAACCATAAGACTGCTCTCACGCGCCACCTCTTATAGTGGGTACCCTCAAACATAGGAGGTCTCATGGAAGCAGCAAAACCACTTGGTGTAAATTGCCTATAATAAGGTTTTTGGATTGTTGGAAATATGAGCAATTTACCGAATGATTTTATTAAAAGAAATAAGATAAAGCATGACTAATATAGCATAGATAAAACAAGTCATGCGATCTGACAGAGAGAAGGTAGATAGCATATGCATATATGAACTATAGCCAAACATATCTAGAACAGATAGTAGAGCAAAGTGCAAATATGAAGTAGAACCAAACATATCTAGGGAAAACACTAGAACAAGGAACTGTGGCAGGACCTCGAACAGAAAGAAAAGAACACATACGTGACAGCAACAGCAGAAGCACTGGACTTGGGGTCGGTGTCCTCGCCAGCCATGTCGTCGAGGAGGTTGTCGACATCGGGGAAGGAGTCGTCGTTAGGGAAGTAGTCGTCGGAGTCCGGGGCGTCCGTGAGGAAGAATTCAGTAGTCGCGTGGAGCACTCCCCAAAAATCTTATCACCCTTCTCCTATACAGGACTCAAAGCGGTGCGGTTCCAGAGGCCTACTGTCCCGACCTATGGTGCACGCCACAAGCCGGGATGGGGAAGAATGTAGCAGCAGCTAAAGGAAATATGCCCTAGAGGCAATAATAAAGTTGTTATTTATATTTCCTTATATCATGATAAATGTTTATTATTCATGCTAGAATTGTATTAACCGGAAACTTGATACATGTGTGAATACATAGACAAATAGAGTGTCCCTAGTATGCCTCTACTTGACTAGCTCGTTAATCAAAGATGGTTAAGTTTCCTAGCCATGGACATGTGTTGTCCTTTGATGAACGGGATTACATCATTAGAGAATGATGTGATGGACAAGACCCATCCGTTAGCTTAGCATAATGATCATTTAGTTTTATTGCTATTGCTTTCTTCATGACTTATACATGTTCCTCTAACTATGAGATTATGCAACTCCCAAATACCGGAGGCACACCTTGTGTGCTATCAAACGTCACAACATAACTGGGTGATTATAAAGATACTCTACAGGTGTCTCCAATGGTGTTTGTTGAGTTGGCATAGATCGAGATTAGGATTTGTCACTCCGATTGTCGGAGAGGTATCTCTGGGCCCTCTCGGCAATGCACATCAATATAAGCCTTGCAAGCAATGTGACTAATGAGTTGGTTGCAAGATTATGCATTATGGAATGAGTAAAGAGACTTGCGGTAACAAGATTGAACTAGGTATGATGATACAGACGATCGAATCTCGGGCAAGTAACATACCGATGACAAAGGGAACAGCGTATGTTGTTATGCAGTTTGACCGATAAAGATCTTCGTAGAATATGTGGGAGCCAATATGAGCATCCAGGTTCCTCTATTGGTTATTGACCGGAGATGAGTCTTGGTCATGTCTACATAGTTCTCGAACCCGTAGGGTCCGCACGCTTAACGTTCGATGACGATCGGTATTATGAGTTTATGTGTTTTGATGTACCGAAGGTAGTTCAGAGTCCCGGATGAGATCACGGACATGACGAGGATTCTCGAAATGGTCGAGGCAGAAAGATTGATATATTGGAAGACTATATTCGGACACCGGAACAGTTTTGAGGTGTATCGGGTATTTTTCGGAGTACCGAGGGGTTACCGGAACCCCCCGGGGGTTATAGGGCCTCATGGGCCTATTGGTGGAAGAGAGGAGGCAGACCAAGGCAGGGCGCGCGCCCCCACTAGCCCAAACCGAATTGGACTAGGGGGGCCGGCCCCCCTTTCCTTCTATCCTCCCTCACCTTCCCCCTTCTCCTTGTTGGAATAGGAAAGGGGGGCCGAATCCTACTTGGAGTAGGATTGCCCCCCCATGGCGCGCCTCCTCCCTTGGCTGGCCTCCTCCTCCCTCCCCCTTTATATACATGGGAGGGGGGTGAGGGAATCCTGGATTAGGGGGTGTCCGGATGGCCGGACTATACCTTCAGCCGGACTCCTGGACTATGAAGATACAAGATTGAAGACTTCGTCCCGTGTCCGGAAGGGACTTTCCTTGGCGTGGAAGGAAAGCTTGGCGATACGGATATGTAGATCACCTACCATTGTAACCGACTTTGTGTAACCCTAGCCCTCTCCGGTGTCTATATAAACCAGAGGGTTTTAGTCCATAGGACAACATACAGAACAACAATCATACCATAGGCTAGCTTCTAGGGTTTAGCCTCTCCGATCTCGTGGTAGATCTACTCTTGTACTACCCATATCATCAATATTAATCAAGCAGGATGTAGGGTTTTACCTCCATCAAGAGGGCCCGGACCTGGGTAAAACTTCGTGTCCCTTGCCTCCTGTTACCATCCGGCCTAGACGCACAGTTCGGGACCCCCTACCAGAGATCCGCCGGTTTTGACACCGACATTGGTGCTTTCATTGAGAGTTCCTCTGTGTCGTCGCCGTTAGGCTTGATGACTCCTACGATCATCAATAGCGATGCAGTCCAGGGCGAGACCTTCCTCCCCGGACAGATCTTCGTCTTCGGCGGCTTCGCACTGCGGGCCAATTCACTTGGCCATCTGGAGCAGATTGAAAGCTATGCCCCTGGCCATCAGGTCAGATTTGGAAGTTTAAACTACATGGCTGACATCCGCAGGGACTTGATCTTCGACGGATCTTAGCCACTGCCGAGCGCGCCGCATTGTCACGAAGAGCATGATCTAGCTCTGCCGCCGAATAGTGCCCTGGAGGCCGCACCTGCATCGGCTTCGACCCTTAATTCGGAGCCAACTGCGCCGATCGAGGATGGGTGGTTGGACGCCGCCTCGGGGGCTGCGATCCCAACGGCGATCGAGCCGAACACCAGCCCCGCACTCCGCGAGACTCGTGACTCCAAGGAGCCGGACTCCTCTCCGGACTCCGAACCCTCCTGCGCCCCTGCCGATCAAATCCGATCAGGCGCCGATCATAGAGTTTACTGCCGCGGACATCTTTCAGCACTCGCCTTTCGGTGATATTCTGAAGACACTAAAGTCTCTCTCTTTATCAGGAGAGCCCTGGCCGGACTACGGTCAGCAAGGTTGGGATACGGACGATGAAGAAACTCAAAGCCCACCCACCACCCACTTTGTAGCCACTGTCGACGTTTTAACCGACATGCTCGACTTCGACTCCGAAGACATCGACGGTATGGACGCCGATGAAGGAGACAATGAAGAACCAGCGCCTGTTGGGCCCTGGAAAGCCACCTCGTCATATGATATATACATGGTGGACGCACCAAAAGATGACGACGAGGAGCGGAAGGACGCACCGGAGGCTTGTTCCCTCGAGAAGCAGTCAAAGCGGCGACGCAAGCGCCGCCCCAAATCCCGCCTCGACAAAAATAACGATCACACAGACCCAGCGCTAGAGCAGGGCGAACCGCTGCCGGACAACGGCAATCCGGATAATCAAACCGAACAAACAAATTCTATCAAGGATAATGGTCCGGACGACATAACGCCGGACAGGCACCCGGAGCAGCAGAACGCCCGTAAAAGGCTTGTTGCCACCACGAGGAGTCTTAAAAAGCAGAAGCAAAGGCTCAAGGCTGCGCAAGACACACTCCAAATTAGATGGAGTAAAATACTCAACACAGTAGCGAGGTACGGAGACAATCGCCCCTCCAAGAGCTACCCAAAGCGGAAGCTGCTACCTGAATTCGATGAGGAGGCCTCAGACCCCCCACAACCAAATATCAAAGCAGCCACCTGGCCGGATAGATGACCCCTCTACCAACATAGAGCGGCATACAACGCCACTCACAATACAACACGTGACCCATGCGAGGGCTCGCACCCAAAGGACGACGCAACAAGATCCATCTATAGACCACGCAAGCGCGCCCCAACATACAATGCAACACAACAAACATCCGAACAATGCGGTACACCCAGCTACAGGGGTCCCGCACATCCCCTATGTTTCACCGATGAGGTGCTGGACCATGAATTTCCAGAGGGATTCAAACCCGTAAACATAGAGACATACGATGGAACAACAGACCCCGGGGTCTGGATTGAGGACTACATCCTTCATATCCATATGGCTCGAGGAGATGATCTCCGCGCCATCAAATACTTACCCCTCGAGCTCAAAGGACCAGCTCGTCACTGGCTTAATGGCCTCCCCGAAAGCTCCATTGGAAGTTGGGAAGAGCTTGAAGACACCTTTCGGGAAAATTTTCAAGGGACTTATGTACGACCTCCGGATGCGGACGATTTGAGTCATATAACTCAACAGCCCGGAGAGTCAGCCCGAAAGCTTTGGAACAGGTTTCTTACTAAAAAGAACCAGATTGTCAACTGTCCGGACGCCGAAGCCTTGGCAGCTTTTAAGCATAGCGTCCGTGACGAATGGCTCGCCAGATACCTCGGCCAAAATAAGCCGAGAACGATGGCCGCATTAACAAGTCTCATGTCCCGCTTTTGCGCGGGTGAGGACAGCTGGTTAGCCAGATGCAGCACCAGCGACCCCAGTACATCTGAAGTTAGAGATGGAAACGGAAAATCACGGCGCAACAGCAATAACAAACGGAGGAATAAAGAAGACAACACGAAGGGCATGGCAGTAAACGCCAGATTCAAAAGCTCTCGGCCAAGTCAACAAAAGCCACCCTCTAAAGGCACCAGGGATGAACTGTCCAGCCTCAACAAAATTCTGGACCAAGTATGTCAGATCCATAGTACCCTTGGTAAACCTGCTAATCATACCCACAGAGAATGTTGGGTATTCAAGCAGTCCGGCAAGCTCAACGCCGTACACAAGGGGGAGGATACACCAAGTGAAGACGAGGACGAGCCTCCCAAGCAAGACACTGGGGAACAAAAGAAATTTCCACCACAAGTCAAAACAGTAAACGTGTTACACGTGATCAAGGGAAAAAACAACGCGGCACTCCCAGGAAAACATACCCAAGTGCCTGTCACCGCGAAGTCCTGCCACTGGTCGTCTCAACCGATCACTTTCGACCATCACGATTATTCAGCAAGTATCCGACGCGCAGGATGGGCTGCCCTGGTATTAGACCCAGTAATTGGCGGATATCACTTCACATGAGTCTTGATGGATGGTGGCAGCAATCTAAACCTAATATATCAGGATACAATCCGCGGGATGGGGTTAGACCCAACAAAAATTCGCCATAGCAATACTACCTTTAAAGGAGTAACGCCAGGCCCAGGGGCTCATTGTACGGGCTCCCTCCTACTACAAGTTATATTCGGCTCCCCCGATAACTTCCGTCACGAGCATTTAACCTTCCACATCGCTCCGTTCCAAAGTGGCTATCAAGCACTGCTCGGACGCGAAGCTTTTGCTTGCTTTAATGCAATACCACACTACGCCTCCCTCACACTCAAGATGCCCGGTCCACATGGCATCATTTTAGTGAACGGAAATATCAAGCGATCTCTGCGCGCCGAAGAGAGTGTGGCTACCCTGGCAACCGCACACTAAAGGCGCCCGGACCAGCGAAAGCATCCAATAGGTCGTCAAGACCTCAGACAAAACTAATCAAGTTTGGCGCCGCTATTTATACCGAATAAGTGGTCACACCCCTATTTGTCAATACAAGGGGCTCAACGCGCGCAAACAAGTGGCAATTTTTTCTCATCTTGAATTATACATGGTTTCTTTAAAAACTATCTTTTTGCACGACAACTTTTTCACCTAAATTCCTCTCTTTTACAGACGATCATCGTGCTACACTCGTCCAGGATACGGCACAATGGAGACACAGGCGCAGATGTGCAGCAGGGACCCGCTCCAAGGATTCTTTTTAGATTAAGACCCTGCGTAAACCTTTTTTACTGTATCTTGTTGATACATATCCACCATTGAGAAGGATGCTGACGTCTTGGCATGTGGCCACGCCAGAACAATGCACGTACCTGGACACAAGGGGCTTCTTACAAAGGCCATTATTTAGGCCGGTTTATACCACAAAGACCGAATACCTTAGGGAGTGTTCGGCGTCGTGAGTTTGGCCTTATATGCATCAGCTCCGAATCATTGTCTTTGGTCAAATGTTGGGTTTGCCCGGCTCCTGTGTTTTGGTGCCTTACGTTCCGCTTTACTGGCTAAGGTAGCACCAGGAGAACTACTGCGATTGTGCCCTGGTTCATCCGGACGAGCACCTTAGTAGAGAAAGCCGAAAACTGACTGTCATGATATAGCGTGAGACTGGTCAACCACTCGATGACCTGTTGGAATGTTAGAATTCCTCTGCCTTAACGACGGGCCATTTTCCGGCCAGGAATGTATGCACCCTAGGATTGGGAGAGTGCGGAGCCACCAGGGGCTATCTAGTAGCCCCACTGTCAAACTCCTATGGCTAAGTGAAAGTGCTAAAGCATTATAGTCTGGTTGCCTCGCTCGTTCCGCTATCACGTCCTTAATAGGACCAAGACGTTGGGTTAAGTGTGAACACGTGTTTTTTGCGATCACCTCCGCATTATATGCGTGGGGGTTGAAGCCGATGGCTGCAATCTTTCAAGTTATACACATGTATACATAAACGGCTGCCCAGGAGGCATCATATTACTTTCAGGCAAAAGTATAAAAATAGCCTTATAAAAATTTATAAAAGCATTTCGATTACAATTAGATTACATATCACTCAAACATAATATTTTTTGAGCACTGGGTCTCTATCAAACGAGCACCCTCAAGAACTTCTTCAAAGTAGTGCCCAGCAGCTATTCGACCTATGGCCGAATCCCGCGCTGCAACAGTGGTAGCATCCATCTCCGCCCAGTATGCTTTAACACGGGCAAAGGCCATCCGTGAGCCCTCTATGCACACCGACCTCTTCATCGCATTAATGCACGGCACCACGTCAATGAGCTGCTGCACCAAGCTGAAATAGCTGTTCGGTTTTGGCCTTTCCGGCCATAGCTGATCCACAACAGACCTCATGGCGAGTCCGGACAACCTATTCAGTTCAGCCCATTCGGCTAATTGGTCAGTCAATGAAAGCGGACGCTCGGGAGAATGGAATTGTGTCCAAAACAGCTGGTCCACTTCATGGTCCGTCTGACCCTGGAAGTACTTGGCCGCATCGGCAGCGCTCGCCGCCAAATCCATATACACATCCTCCGAACTCCACAGCCGATCCAGAGAGGCATACCATGGATCTCCGAACTTCCTTCGCAACATAAAGGATTTCCCAGCTACAATATCCCCGACTTCCCGCAGCTCCTCCTTCTTCACCCTCATAGCAGAGCGGATGTATTTTCTCGTCGCAGCAGCCTTCTCAAGGTCCGATGCCTTCGCTAGGTTTTGCTTTTCAAGAACCCAGCAACGGTCGGCGGCGGCTTTTAATTCTATGGCCATCTTGGCCATCTTATCTCGGCTCTCGCCATGCGCGGCCTTCTCAGTTTTCAACTCTTTGGCCGCCTTCAAAGCAACCGCATTACTAAACCTCGCTTGTTCCTTGGCTCGGGCAAGTTCTGCCCGCAAGGCTTCAACAGTGGTAGCTCCGTCTACAGTCACAACATATTAAAGATACTGGCATCATGCTGCTCTTACTATGTGGCGTTTACCAGATAATGACACTTACCCTGTGCCTCGTCAAGCCTTTTGTTAAC
The DNA here is from genome assembly GCF_003073215.2 of Triticum urartu. Lineage (NCBI taxonomy): Eukaryota > Viridiplantae > Streptophyta > Magnoliopsida > Poales > Poaceae > Triticum > Triticum urartu. The sequence continues at coordinate 51,173,933 of NC_053023.1, forward strand.
AAGCTCGATGTCGGCGTCTGCCGCATCCAACTGCCGTTTTAAATGGGAAAACTCGCTAGTCCGGCTAGCCACCGGAGCTTCCATCACCTGCACATAGAGGCAGTATGGCTATTACCTGGGAATATGATCCTCTGTTCATCGTCGTTTCCGACGACAACCAGAGTCTCAGGGGCTACTATCTACACATGGCACACCTAGCATATGCAGGACTATCATACATTATTTTACATACCTCAAAGCCTGTCAGGAGACTCATAAAAGCTTCATGCAATCCGCTTTCGGCGGACGAGATTCTCTCCATCACCGTATTCATCAGCACACGGTGTTCATCTGAGATGGCCGCTCACCCCACCAACTCCCTCAAAACATCCAATCGCACACCAGACGGTGCCGGACTCTTTTTTCCGCTCTCTTCGGGAGACGGACACTGGGAGCTTCGGGGGTCAATGGGATTATCTTCTGGCCTCACCGGACCCGGAGAGGCCCTCCGCGACGACACTTCGGGGTCGCCCGCTTCCGGAGCGGAGGAGTCCGGAGGGGGCGTTTGAAGAAGATCCCCCGAAGACGAGCTCATTTGAGAGGGGCTAAGGCCCGAACTGCAAAGATATATGCGGTGGTTATTTTCTCAGAAGAAAAAGATGGCATACCTGTACTATTAAAGTATTTCGGGTCACTTACGACTCGCTGGAGAATTGACCCCCCCGCGGACTTTGTGCGGCAAAAGCGCCCCCCAAGGTAGGACCCTCTGTGGGAGACTTCTTCTCCCGTTTGGAAGCTTCGGCGTCCGAATCCCCGGGTGCAGTCCTTTTCCTCCTCCGGTCGTCTTCCTTCATGGAGACGCTCGCTCCCTTGGTTAGAATGGGCAGCGTTGGGGGCCCGCGTCCGCCCGTATTATCTTACCCAGTATCTTCCTTCAAGGGCTCCAGGAAAGGTGCGACCTGGAGCATCTTTTCTAATACCGGATTGTCCAAACCCTCAGAGAGTGGGGCCGAACACCGAATCAACTTCGCCTTTGTTAGCCAGTCCTGGTCAAAAAGCAAACTCTCAGAAATAACTTTGTAACAAATGAGAGATAGTATGTTCGGCCGGAAGATTCCTTACCTGTTCGGCGGCACGGTTATTGCGCAGGCCCACGTCCTCGGTGATTTCCGGACACTCTACCCGAGGTCCGAAGAATGACTTGTACATCTCCTCGTGCGTCAGGCCAAGGAAATTTTGGATGACACGCGGTCCCTCGGGATTGAACTTCCACAAGCGAAGGGGCCGGCGTTTGCAAGGTTGGACTTGACGAACCAGCATAACTTGTATTACCGCAACCAAACTAAAATCTCCATTGAAGAGATCTCGAATGCGGCTTTGCAGTATAGGCACGTCCTTGGCTGGACCCCAGCTCAGACCTCTGCTGATCCATGACATCAGTTGTGGTGGAGGGCCCGAGCGGAAAACAGGGGCGGCCGCCCACTTGGCACTTCTAGGAGCCGTGATGTAGAACCACTCCTGTTGCCACAATTCAGACACCTCTGGAATGGAACCTTTGGGCCATGGAGCTCTCGTCATCTTGCATATTGAGGCACCTCCACACGCTGCATGTTGCCCCTCGATCATCTTCGGCTTTACATCAAAGGTCTTGAGCCACAAGCCAAAGTGAGGGGTAACCCGGAGGAAGGCCTCACACACGACAATAAATGTCGTGATATGAAGAAAGGAGTCCGAAGCTAGATCATGGAAGTCTAGCCCGTAATAAAACATCAAACCCTTAACGAAAGGATCCAGAGCAAGGCCTAGACCTCGGAGGAAGTGGGAGACGAACACGACGCTCTCGTTGGGTTTGGGGGAGGGGACGGCCTGCCCTCGGGCAGGCAGCCGATGCACAACCTCGGCGGTCAGATATCTGGCCTCCCTCAACTTTTTGATGTCTTCTTCTGTGACGGAGGAAGGCACCCATCGGCCTTGAAGGCTAGATCCGGACATGATTGAAGGTTCGGAGCACCTGACATGAACTTTGGGTGTTTGAGCTTGAGGTGGGGGAAGGATTCGATTGAGCACGGGAGGGAAAGAATAAAAGCATTGTCCCTTTATAAAGAGGGTGAATATCAAGTGTCCTCTCCGTGACCGTTTGGACTTGCCTATAGTCTAGGAGTCCTAGAAGCGGTTGGGTTACCCACGCCCGTATTGATGAGAATCCCGGAATAAGGGGACACAGTCTCTGTTTTAACAAGACGTGCCAAGGAAACTGCCTCGCGTGACACGCTGAGGTGGGATAATAAAATGATTCAAATAAAGGCTTGGCCGTGGTGCGTCGCACTACGGAATACGTCAGCAGATTAGTTTTGTGTAAATATTATTCTCTCTATGGCAATATGTGGAAACTTATTTTGCAGAGCCGGACACTATCTTTGTGTTCAAAATCTTCTATGAAGTATTTGGAGGAGGAACCCGCCTTGCAATGCCGAAGACAATCTGCGCACCGGACTCGTCGTCATTGAAGCCTGGTTCAGGGGCTACTGAGGGAGTCCTGGATTAGGGGGTGTCCGGATGGCCGGACTATACCTTCAGCCGGACTCCTGGACTATGAATATACAAGATTGAAGACTTCATCCCATGTCCGGAAGGGACTTTCCTTGGCGTGGAAGGCAAGCTTGGCGATACGGATATGTAGATCTCCTACCATTGTAACCGACTTTGTGTAACCCTAGCCCTCTCCGGTGTCTATATAAACCGGAGGGTTTTAGTCCGTAGGACAACATACAAAACAACAATCATACCATAGGCTAGCTTCTAGGGTTTAGCCTCTCCGATCTCGTGGTAGATCTACTCTTGTACTACCCATATCATCAATATTAATCAAGCAGGACGTAGGGTTTTACCTCCATCAAGAGGACCCGAACCTGGGTAAAACTTCGTGTCCCTTGCCTCCTATTACCATCCGGCCTAGACGCACAGTTCGGGACCCCCTACCCGAGATCCGCCGGTTTTGACACCGACAGGGGGCACCCCAAAGACACACCAAAGTTTCTCTTAGCCGTGTGCGGTGCCCCCTCCACCGAAACACACCTCGGTCATATCGTTGCAGTGCTTAGGCGAAGCCCTGGGCCGGTAACTTCATCATCACCGTCACCATGCCGTCGTGCTGACAAAACTCTCCCTCAGCCTCAGCTGGATCAAGAGTACGAGGGACGTCACCAAGCTGAACGTGTGCAGATTGCGGAGGTGCCGTGCATTCAGTACTTGATCGGTTGGATCACGAAGACGTTCAACTACATCAACCGCGTTACTTAACGCTCCCGCTTTCGGTCTACGAGGGTATGTAGACACACTCTCCCCTCTCATTGCTATGCATCTTCTAGATAGATCTTGCGTGATCGTAGGAATTTTTTTGAAATACTGCGTTCCCCAACAGTGGCATCCGAGCCAGGTCTATGTGTAGATGTTACATGCACGAGTAGAACACAAACAATTATGGGCGATAATAGTCATATTGCTTACCAGCATGTCATACTTTGATTCGGTGCTATTGTTGGATGAAGCGGCCCAGACCGACATTACATGAACGCGTTCATGAGACTAGTTCTACCGACGTGCTTCGCACACAGGTGGCTAGTGGGTGCCTGTTTCTCCAACTTTAGTTGAATCGAGTGTGACTACGCCCGGTCCTTGTTGAAGGTTAAAATGACACACTTGACTAAAAATCATTGTGGTTTTTGATGCCTAGGTAAGAACGGTACTTGCTAAGCCCATAGTAGCCACGTAAAACTTCCAACAACAAAGTAGAGGACGTCTAACTTGTTTTTGCAGGGCATGTTGTGATGTGATATGGTCAAGACATTATCATATAAATTATTGTATGAGATGATCATGTTTTGTAACACAGTTATCAGCAACTGGCAGGAGCCATATGGTTGTCGGTTTATTGTATGAAATGCAATCGCCATTTAATTGCTTTACTTTATCACTAAGCGGTATCGATAGTCGTGGAAACAATAGTTGGCGAGACAACAACGATGCTATGTTGGAGATCAAGGTGTCAAGCCGGTGACGATGGTGATCATGACGGTGCTTTGGAGATGGAGATCAAAGGCACAAGATGATGATGGCCATATCATATCACTTATAGTGATTGCATGTGATGTTTATCTTTTATGCATCTTATTTTGCTTAGTACGGCGGTAGCAGTATAAGATGATATCTCACTAAATTTCAAGGTATAACTGTTCTCCCTGAGTATGCACCGTTGCTACAGTTCGTCGTGCCGAGAAACCACGTGATGATCGGGTGTGATAAGCTCTACGTTCACATACAGCGGGTGCAAGATTGTTTTGCACAAGCAGAATACTCAGGTTAAACTTGGCGAGCCTAGCATATGCAGATATGGCCTCGGAACACTGAGACCGAAAGGTCGAGCGTGAATCATATAGTAGATATGATCAACATATTGATGTTCACCATTGAAAACTTCTCCATCTCACCTGATGATCAGACATGGTTTAGTTGATATGGATGACGTGATCATTTAGATGACTCGAGGGATGTCTATCTAAGTGGGAGTTCTTAAGTAATATGATTAATTGAACTTTAATTTATCATGAACTTAGTACCTTATAGTATTTTGCATGTCTATGTTGTTGTAGATAAATGGCCCGTGTTGTTGTTCTGTTGAATTTTAATGCGTTCCTAGAGAAAGCTAAGTTGAAAGATGATGGTAGCAACTACACGGACTGGGTCCATAACTTGAGGATTATCCTCATTGCTGCATAGAAGAATTACGTCCTAGAAGCACCGCTAGGTGCAAAGCCCACTGCAGGAGCAACACCAGATGTTATGAACGTCTAGCAGAGCAAAGCTGATGACTACTCGATAGTTCAGTGTGCCATGCTTTATGGCTTAGAATCGGGACTTCAATGATGTTTTGAACATCATGGAGCATATGAGATGTTCCAGGAGTTGAAGTTAATATTTCAAGCAAATGCCCGAATTGAGAGATATGAAGTCTCCAATAAGTTCTATAGCTGCAAGATGGAGGAGAATAGTTCAGTCAGTGAACATATACTCAGAATGTCTGGGTACCACAACCACTTGACTCAACTGGGAGTTAAACTTCCTGATGATAGTGTCATTGATAGAGTTCTTCAATCACTGCCACCAAGCTACAAAAGCTTTGTGATGAACTATAATATGCAAGGGATGGATAAGACAATTCCCGAGCTCTTCGCAATGCTGAAAGTTATGGAGGTAGAAATCAAGAAGGAGCATCAAGTGTTGATGGTCAACAAGACCACTAGTTTCAAGAAAAAGGGCAAAGGGAAGAAGGGGAACTTCAAGAAGAACGAAAAACAAGTTACTGCTCAAGCAAAGAAGCCCAAGTCTGGACCTAAGCCTGAAACTGAGTGCTTCTACTTCAAAGGGACTGGTCACTGGAAGCGGAATTGCCCCAAGTATTTGGCGGATAAGAAGGATGGCAAAGTGAAAGGTATATTTGATATACATGTTATTGATTTGTACCTTACTAATGATCGCAGTAGCACCTGGGTATTTGATACTGGTTCTGTTGCTAATATTTTCAACTCGAAACAGGGGCTTGATACGTCTCCAACGTATCTATAATTTTTTATTGCTCCATGCTATTATATTATCTATTTTGGATGTTAATGGGCTTTATTTTACACTTTTATATCATTTTTGGGAGTAACCTACTAACCGGAGGCCCAGCCCAAATTGTTGTTTTTTTTTGCCCATTTCAAGGTTTCGAAGAAAAGGAATATGAAACGGAGTCCAAACAGAATGAAACCTTTGGGAACGTGATTTTCTCAACAAAGGTGATCTAGGAGACTTGGAGTGGCCGTCAAGAAACAAGGGAGGAAGGCACGAGGCAGGGGGGCGCGCCTACCCCCCTGGGCGCGCCCTCCACCCTCGTGGGCCCTCCATTGCTCCACCGGCGTACTTCTTCCTCCTATATATATCCACGTACCCCCACACATCCAGGAGCACCACGAAAACCTAATTCCACCGCCGCAACCTTCTGTACTCGAGAGATCCCATCTCGGCGCCTTTTCCGGAGCTCCGCCGGAGGGGGCATTGATCACGGAGGGCCTCTACATCAACTCCATGGCCTCTCCGATGATGTGTGAGTAGTTTATTTCAGACATACGGGTCCGTAGTTATTCGCTTGATGGCTTCTTCTCCCTCTTTGGATCTCAATACAAAGTTCTCCTCGATTCCCTTGGAGATCTATTCGATGTAATCTTATTTTGCGGTGTGTTTGTCGAGATCCGATGAATTGTGGGTTTATGATCCAGATTTATCTATGAACAATATTTGATTCTCCTCTAAATTCTTTTATGTATGATTGGTTTATCTTTGCAAGTCTCTTCGAATTATCAGTTTGGTTTGGCCTACTAGATTGATCTTTCTTGCAATGGGAGAAGTGCTTAGCTTTGGGTTCAATCTTGCGGTGCTCGATCCCAGTGACAGAAAGGGAACCGACACGTATTGTATTGTTGCCATCGAGGATAAAAAGATGGGGTTTATATCATATTGCATGAGTTTATCCCTCTACATCATGTCATCTTCCTTAAAGCATTACTCTGTTCTTTTGAACTCAATACTCTAGATGCATGCTGGATAGCGGTCGATGTGTGGAGTAATAGTAGTAGATGCAGAATCGTTTCGGTCTACTTGTCTCAGACGTGATGCCTATATACATGATCATACCTAGATATTCTCATAACTATGCTCAATTCTATCAATTGCAAGACAGTAATTCGTTTACCCACCGTAATACTTATGCTCTTGAGAGAAGCCACTAGTGAAACCTATGGCCCCCGGGTCTATCTTACATCATATTAATCTTCCAATACTTAGTTATTTTTTTGCCTTTTATTTTACTTTGCATCTTTATCATCAAAATACCAAAAATATTATCTTATCATATCTATCATATCTCACTCTCGTAAGTGACCGTGAAGGGCTTGAAAACCCCTTTATCGCGTTGGTTACAAGGTTCTTATTTGTTTGTGTAGGTGCGTGGGACTCGAGCGTGATCCCCTACTGGATTGATACCTTGGTTCTCAAAAACTGAGGGAAATACTTACGCTACTTTGCTGCATCACCCTTTCCTCTTCAAGGAAAACCAACGCAGTGCTCAAGAGGTAGCAAGAAGGATTTCTGGCGCCGTTGTCGGGGAGATTCGCGCCAAGTCAAGTCAAGATTTGACTCCAACAACGAGTCATTTCTAGCGCCATTACCAAGTACCCATCACAAACTCTTATCCCTCGCATTGCATTATTTTCCATTTGCCTCTCATTTTCCTCTCCCCCACTTCACCCTTGCCATTTTATTCGCCCTCTCTTTTCCGCTCACCTTTCTTTCGCCATGTCGGAATCAAAAAGGGTTGGGGGTTCTCTCCCGAGTTTTAGTACTTTTGACAATCCTTCTATTCTTTCTAAACTCATAAAAAATGATGCTATGGAAAGACCTACCGAAGTTATCAATGAGAATCTTAATAATTTTGACGAAGATGATTCCGAAATTTTTCGTTATTTACTCGATGAATCTTTGAAAGATGCTTGGGATAGACTATTAAGGATCCGGGCCAGCTATGTACCCCAAATTGAAATTTACTTAAAGAGCTTTTATGTTGCCCTACCTTCTTCGTTTAAGCATGTCCTAGATTCTATTTTTGAAGAAGGTTTTCTTGAAGGGGATGTCGTAGATACTTATGTAAACATGAAAACCATATTTGGGCACCCCATGAATGAGAGGGTTGAATCCACATCTCTTTTGCTCTCCTACCAAAACAACTATATCAAAGAGATGAAAGCTAGCTTAGATGCAAATTTCCATAAAATGCTTAATACTTCTTCTACCATTAACAACCATGTGATTTATCAAAATATAAATATTAATGCCATAGATAATAAGTTTTCTATTTTCTTCCCTAAAACCAAAGGTGGCAATACCTAGATCTATCTTCGCTTTTATGCCTAGCTAGGGGCGTTAAACGATAGCGCTTGTTGGGAGGCAACCCAATTTTATTTTTATTCCTTGCTTTTTGATCCTGTTTAGTAATGAATAATTTATCTATCCTATGTTTTGGTTGTGTTTTTTGTGTTTAATTAGTGTTTGTGCCAAGTAGAACCGTTGGGAAGACTTGGGGAAAGTCTTTTTGATCTCGCTGTAAAAAATAGAAACTTTAGCGCTCACGAGAATTGCTGCCATTTTTATTTGGAAAGTTCTATTTAGTTAATTATTTTTCATATGATTAATAGATAAATTACTCACATCCATCAATTTATTTTAGAATTTTTGGGGTTCCAGAACTTGCGTTAGCTACAGATTACTACAGACTGTTCTGTTTTTGACAGATTCTGTTTTTCTTGTGTTGTTTGCTTATTTTGATGAATCTATGGCTAGTAAAAGAGTTTATAAACCATAGAGAAGTTGGAATAAAGTAGGTTTAACACCAATATAAATAAATAATTATTTTATTACAGTACCTTGAAGTGGTATTTTGTTTTCTTTCGCTAATGGAGCTCACGAGATTTTCTATTTTGAGTTTTGTGTTGTGAAGTTTTCAAGTTTTGGGTAAAGATTTGATGGATTATGGAACAAAGAGTGGCGAGAGCCTAAGCTTGGGGATTCCCATCGCACCCCAAGGTAAAATTCAAGGACACCAAAAATCCTAAGCTTAGGGATGCCCCGGAAGGCATCCCCTCTTTCGTCTTCGTCTATCGGTAACTTTACTTGGAGCTATATTTTTATTCACCACATGATATGTCTTTTGCTTGGAGCGTCTTGTATGATTTGAGTCTTTGCTTTTTAGTTTACCACAATTGTCCTTGTTGTACACACCTTTTGAGAGAGACACACATGAATTGAAATTTATTAGAATACTCTATGTGCTTCACTTATATCTTTTGAGTTATATAGTTTTTGCTCTAGTGCTTCACTTATATCTTTTAGAGCAGGGTGGTGGATTTGTTTTATAGATACTATTGTTCTCTCATGCTTCACTTATATTATTTTGAGAGTCATTTAGAACAACATGGCAATAATAAAAACTTTCATGTAAGTGCATTGAATACTATGGGAAGTTTGATACTTGATAATTGTTTTGAGATATGGAGATGGTGATATTAGAGTCATGCTAGTTGAGTAGTTGTGAAATTGACAAATACTTGTGTTGAAGTTTGTGATTCCCGTAGCATGCACGTATGGTGAACCATTATGTGATGAAGTTGGAGCATGATTTATTTATTGACTGTCTTCCTTATGAGTGGCGGTCGGGGACGAGCGGTGGTCTTTTCCTACCAATCTATCCCCCTAGGAGCATGCGCGTAATACTTTGTTTCGATAACTAATAGATTTTTGCAATAAGTATGTGAGTTCTTTATGACTAATGTTGAGTCCATGGATTATACGCACTCTCACCCTTCCACCATTACTAGCCTCTCTAGTATCGCGCAACTTTCGCCGGTACCATAAACCACCCATATACCTTCCTCAAAACAGCCACCATACCTACCTATTATGGCATTTCCATAGCCATTTCGAGATATATTGCCATGCAACTTTCCACCATTCCGTTATTATGACACGCTTCATCATTGTCATATTGCTTGCATGATCATGTAGTTGACATAGTATTTGTTGCAAAGCCACCATTCATAATTCTACATACATGTCACTCATGAATCATTGCACATCCCGGTACACCGTCGGAGGCATTCACATAGAGTCATATTTTGTTCTAAGTATTGAGTTGTGATTCTTGAGTTTTAAAGTAAATAAAGTGTGATGATCATCATTATTAGAGCATTGTCCCAAGTGAGGAAAGGATGATGGAGACTATGATTCCCCCAAAAGTCGGGATGAGACTCCAGACGAAAAAAAAAGAAAAAAAGAGAAAGGCCATAAAAAAGAAGAAGGCCCAAAAAAAGAGAGAAAAAGAGAGAAGGGACAATGCTACTATCCTTTTTCCACACTTGTGCTTCAAAGTAGCACCATGTTATTCATATAGAGAGTCTCCTATGATATCACTTTCATATAGTAGTGGGAATTTTAAATTATAGAACTTGGCTTGTATATTCCAATGACGGGCTTCCTCAAAATGCCCTAGGTCTTCGTGAGCAAGCAAGTTGGATGCACACCCACTTAGTTTCTTTTGTTGAGCCTTCATATACTTATAGCTCTAGTGCATCTGTTGCATGGCAATCCCTACTCACTCACATTGCTATCTATTGATGAGCATCTCCTTAGCCCGCTGATACGCCTGGTTGATGTGAGACTATTTTCTCCTTTTTGTCTTCTCCAGAACCACCATTCTATTCCACCATAGTGCTATATCCATGGCTCACGCTCATATATTGCGTGAAGATTGAGAACATCAAAAGTATGAAAAAATTGCTTGGCTTGTCATCGGGGTTGTGCATGATTTAAATATTTTGTGTGGTGAAGATAGAGCATAGCCAGACTATATGATTTTGTAGGTATAACTTTCTTTGGTCATGTTATTTTGAGAAGACATAATTGCTTGGTTCTCAAAAACTGAGGGAAATACTTACACTACTTTGCTGCATCACCCTTTCCTCTTCAAGGGAAAACCAACGCAGTGCTCAAGAGGTAGAAGGGCTATGAATTAAGCGAAGATTGGCTAAGGACGAGGTGACAATGCGCGTGGGAAATGGTTCCAAAGTCGATGTGATCCCGGTCGGCATGCTACCTCTACATCTACCTTCGGGATTAGTATTAGACATGAATAATTGTCATTTGGTGCCAGCGTTAAGCATGAATATTATATCTGGATCTTGTTTGATGCGAGACGGTTATTCATTTAAATCGGAGAATAATGGTTGTTCTATTTATATGAGTAATATCTTTCATGGTCATGACCGTTGATGAGTGGTCTATTTTTTATTGAATCTGATAGTAGTGATACACATATTTTTCGAGAAAACGTAGGAGACCCATGCGTTTCATTCCATTGAAAAGAGAGAGTTTGTAATTACAATCCTCCTAGGAGGCGGTTTCACAAAGAAAGTAGATGCTAGTGCACATCCCATGAGGTGGGCAGCACGACTCTAAGGCCGGCAGCGCCAGCAGTGGCCCATAGCCCGGCTTCGGCCTTGATCCTACTCACTAAGGCATGAACGGACGGTTGCACGCGGTCGAAGATGCAGTCGTTTCGGTGTTTCCAAATCATCCAGGATGTCAGAAGCGTCGCGGATGCAAGCCCCTTGCGCATCAGCTGGGAGGTGTCTTGCCTAGCGTTGAGCCACCAATCGAGTAGGGAGCTGTCATTGGCCGGCGCTCGGCAGGTCATGCGCATCCAGGAAAGGGTCTCGTGCCAGACCAGCCGCGAGAAGGGGCAGGCTAGCAGGAGGTGCTGCATCGTCTCCGGGGCCTGGTCGCACAAGGGGCACGCCGTGTGGTGCTGAAGCCCATGTCGATCAAGGCGGTCAGCCGTCCAGTAGCGGTCAAGGCTGGCAAGCCAGAGAAAGAACTTCACTTTCGACGGCGCCCAACTCTTCCAAGTGAGCTTCCAATGGTCGCAGGCGATTGATCCGTGGAAGGATACGAGGTAGGCGGATTTAGCAGTGTAGGTGTCGGCCTCAGTCCACTTCCAAATCAGCTTGTCAGGCTCGGCGGAGAGGGCAATACCCTCGAGGAGTCGCCAAAGCAACAAGTACTGGCCGATCTCATGAACGCCCAGGATGCCATGGATGTCGCGCGCCCGGAGATGGGCCTGCAGGCCCTCAGCGACCGTCCTATTCTTCCTTCGCCGTTTTGGGATGCACGCGTGCAGCAGGGGTGCAATTTCGCGAACAGAGCGTCCATTGATCCATCGGTCCTCCCAAAATTTGGTGTTGTGGCCATTCCCAATGGACGTGTAGGTGCTGGCGAAGAAGAAGGCCTGCTCCTCAGCAGAGAACTGGAGGTCGAGACCAGCCCAAGCACGGCGCCCGTCAGTTTTGCTGAACTAGAGCCAACGGGTCCTGAGCGCCATGTCGGTGCGCTCCAGATCGTGCACGCCCAGCCCGCCGAGGCTCCTGGGGCGCGTGACACGACACCAGTTAACGTGGCAGTGGCCTCCCTTGGCCTCGGCGCGCCCGGCCCAAAGGAACCCACGCTGGATACGCTCAAGCATGCGGAGGATCCTCTTTGGGGGCGCCAACACAAGCAGCTGGTGCAGCGGGATCGCGCTGAGCACCGATTTCACCAGCGCGAGACGGCCTGCTCGGTTCATGAGCCAAGCCTTCCAGGTGGGCAGTCTGCCCGCCACTCTGTCGACGAGGGGTAGCAACTACGCGGTGGTGGGGCATCGAATGGTGAGCGGGATGCCGAGGTAGGTGATGGGGAGCTCGACGATTGGGCAGCCCAAGCTCTCGACGACGGGCAGTACAGAGTCATCTTCGCAGCGGATGAGCGTGGCGGTGCTCTTGGCGAAGTTGACGCGGAGTCCGGATGCCCGGCCAAAAAGCTGCAGGATTGCATTCACGGCCTCGATGTCGTCCGGCTACGGGTGATAGAAGAGGACCACATCATCCGCATAAAGCGAGATGGGGGGATCGGCTGGGAGGGGTGCAGCCGGCGTATGATCCCGAGCTCGGTGGCGCGCTTGAACAGACGACCAAGGGTGTCGACAGCCAAGACGAATAGTTGCGTCGACATGGGGTCTCCTTGGCGCAGGCCTTGGCGGTGCCAAATTGGGGGGCCAGGGCTTCCATTGAGCAGCACCTTGGTGCTAGCAGAAGACAAGAGGATCGCCAGCCACTCAAGGATTCTATCCCCGAAGCCATATTGTTTCAGCACCTCGAAGAGGAAAGGCCAGGATATCGAGTCGAACGCCCTCGCGAGATCAAGCTTCAGCATTATGCGCGGTGCTCCCAGCTGGTGCAGAAGACGAGCAGATTGGCGCACTAGGACGAAATTGTCATGGAGGCTGCGCCCAGGGATGAAGGCGTTCTGGTTGTTGCTGACGAGGGCGTCGAGTCTCGGCACGAGGCGGAGCGATAGCACCTTGGCGAAGACTTTTGCAACCAGGTGGATGAGGCTGATCGGCCGATAGTCCCGCAGGCAGCTCGCGTGGGCGCGCTCGGGGAGCAGGGAGAGCAGGGCCTGGTTCAGACGTGCGAACCCGCGCCCCCACATGTCGTAGAGTTGCTGGAAGACGGCGGCGAAGTCAGCCTTGACCGTGGGCCAGCAAGCGCGTAGGAACTCGGCCGTGAAGCCGTCGGGCCCTGGTGCCTTGCGCGCTGGCAGCCGCTTCACGACGTTCCAAATCTCCTCGTCGTCGAAGGGCGCGTCCAGCTCGAGGAGGTCCGGAGATGGGGTGATCAGCTGCGAGAGGTCCAGCGTGCAGTCATGGCCGACCTCGGTGCCCAACAGCTCATCAAAGTGCGCGATGGCGGCGGAGGCCATGTCGGCATGGTTGGTCAGCGTGTGATCACCAACATCGAGGCTGTGTACCCGATTCTTCTGGCGACGATAAGAGCATTGCCGGTGAAAGAAGGAGGTGTTAGCGTCTCCGTCCTTAAGGGTTGCGATGCGCGCCCGCTGCCGCGCAATGGTGCGCTTGAGAGACGCTAGTCCAAGGTAGGAGCGCTTGATTTGCTTGCGTAGCCACTCCTCATGAGCAGAAAGCATCCTGTCCTCCTGGGCCTTATCAAACCGGAGCAGCAGCTCGCGAGAAAGGGCCATCTTGTGCCGAACGTTGCCGACCGTGCGCGCGCTCCAGCTGGTCAGCTTGCGAGCCGTGGCTTGGAGGCGCCGCACGAGCCGCCGGAACGGGTCGGCGTCGTCCATGGAAAGCCAGGCTTCCGTGACGACGTCCTGGAACCCATCCAAGCGCACCCAGAAGTCCTTGAAGTGGAATCGTCGGTGGCTCGGTGGTTGCGGAGAACAATCCAGGAGCAGCGGGCTATGGTCGGAGACCACCGAGGCGAGGCATCGAAGGTGGCAGCTGCTATGGCGCTCCTCCTAATCCATCGTGCATAGCACCCTATCGAGGTGGACCAGGGTCGGAGGGGAGCGCTCATTAGACCATGTGTAACGGCGCCCGTTAAGGTAGACCTCCTTGAGCGCCAAGTCATCGAGCAAGTGTCTGAACCACCTCATCATCCGTCTGTCCAAGTTGTTGTTGTTTTTATCTTCGTCGCGGTAGATCAGGTTGAAGTCACCGCAAAGCATCCATGGCCTTGGGGAAGAGGCGCGTAGGTCGCGGAGTTCACGAAGGAACTCGATCTTCTCGTCATCCAGTTGAGGCCCATACACGATGGACAGCCACCAAGGCGGGTGCTGGCTTGAGGGGGGAGTGACCCGGGCCGACAGCGTGTGTGTGGTGAACTCAGGGTTAGTGATGGTTACCACCTGGCTTCTCCACGCCAGCAGGATGCCGTCGCGGGTGTCATCCGCCGGCAAGTACACGTACTCGTCGAACTCGGATCCGAGCGCCTCAAGGACAACCGACGAGCGGATCAAAGTCATCTTAGTCTCTTGCAAACATACAATGGAGGCGCCACTAGTGACAATAAGAGATCGGATGGCGGTGCGTCGCGCGCACGCGTTAAGGCCGCGCACGTTCCAAATCACAATTTTTAGGTCGTGATCCATGGAAACTGGGTCGACAATGGAGGCGGAGCGCCACGCTACACCGCAACCTCAGCCGCCAAGGTCGCCGAGGCAGGCGCCGACGCCTCCGGGTCGACGGGCAGCTCGCGGTTGACTAGTGCAGCAATGGCAGAGAGCACAGCCATCGGGATCGGAGTGGCAAAGACGTCTTCGTATGCTTTCATCTCTGCAGAAGAAATCTTCTGGTCGAGGCCGAGGATCCCAAGAGTACGCAGCACCTGAACTTGCGCACGATGCTCCGCGGTCGGCGGTGCGGTGGCCCGGCAGGATGCGGACGAGGCCGAGCGGCCTCGGCGCGGAGAGAAGTTAAGTGGCTGCTGGCGATGCCGCTTCCCAGGCGCGGGAAGGATCGTGTTCAGGTGTTTGGTGGCGGCGGAGAGGAACTCGCCCAGTGTCCAAGATGCACCTCGCGCCCGGGAGCGGCGCAGCGTGATTGGAGGCAAGGCGAAGCGCTGCGTAGTTAGTCGAGGCGGGGTCGCGGTAGGTGCAGGGTCGTCCGATGCATGCAATGGGCCGCTAGGCTGGATGGCATTGCTGCTGGGCTCGCTGTAGGGGGTCGCCTGGGCGTTTAGGGCCGCGGGGTTGGGTTGGTGGCCCAACTCTAGGGAGGGGTCCTCCCCTGGGTTGCTGCGGTCGTGGTGGGGAGCCACATCCCGAACACGCGCCGAGGCGCAAGCGAGCGCTGAGCCAGAAGCGCCCCGTCCGGTGGCAAGCCAGGAGATGGCGCGCATGCAGAATTTGACTCGGTCGTGGGTCCGTCCAAGGGTGCGCCAGGAGCTGACACTGACATGTGCGGGCCAATAGCGGATCGTCATGGGCCAGCTCCTCACTTCCCATAGGCTGCGAGTCTGGCACCATGCAGGCAGAGGGCGGGGAGGGGGCCAAGTAGGCCACCGGATCCCGAGACAAGAGCTGGCTGGGTGAGGACAGGATGGCCCCGGCATGCGCGACCAGCCGTCCGCTAGGGGATGATGGGCACAGGCGCTCAGAGGGCTCACGCAGCTGCTGCACCGCTAGCAAGTCGCCAACTGGCACGGCCGTGCTGTCCACAACACGCTGGCCTGGGTCGGTCTGGTCTGGTGACGCCTGGACAACAGCTTTGGCAGGCTCCACTTTGTCTTTCGTCCTGCGCCTGTTTCTGTGCTTTTCCCTTTTGGGGTGGCGACGAGAACGACTGGCCCCACCGTGATCACGCCAGGGGACCATGGTTCTTTCGGACGGCGGCGATGCAGGGCCACGACAGAGACCGTTGGGCCAGTCCGGCGAGGTAGCCACACCGTCCGTGCGAGCCATGCGGGCGGCAGCGGTCCAGCCGGTGGCCTCCAAGGCCATGCCATCCGACTGGTCGGCAGGGGCCATGGCCATGCCGGGGGCGGCGCCGCCGGCCGCAGCCGTGGTGCGGCGCCTCTTGCGCGCGTGTTGGCCGCGCCGGCCGTGGCCGGCATTGCCTCTACCATTGGCGTCGGCGCTGCCCGCATGGTCGCCGTCAACACCGTCGTCACCGTGGCCCTCCTCCGGCCCTGCGGCGTCAGCGCCCGATCGGTCCACCGTGGCGCGCATCAGCTGGATGGCGACGGGGTAGGTTAGGGTTCGGACCATCGGCGGCGAGGAGGATAGGCGAGAGGGGATTTGCTCGATGATCTCCAGAATGGCCTGGCGATGGATGCGCGCAGGGTCGCGGGTTCGCGCAGAGAGACGGAAGGTGGCAAGGTCCACGCGCGATCTCGTGTCTGGGTGCAGCCGCTCGATCCAGCAGCTAGCCCCGAGGAGGTGCTCCGCCGTGGAGAGGTGCCAGGCTTGGGCCGGAATGCCGCGGAGCTCTAGCTCGACGCGGTACTCGAACGTGCCGTAGCCGGCGTGGGCGAGCTTGCTCCAGGGGCGCATCGAAAGCGAGAAGGCCAAGGTGCGCAGGAAGTGGTCGCCGGCGAGGCGGTCCATAGTCTGCGAGGTGGTGAAGACGATAAGAAAGTCTTCAGGGTGGTGGATGTGGACGGAGAAGTCGCCGGGCAGCAGCTCAAAGGTGGAGTAGAGGGTCTCCTCGACTTCGCACGCGGTCACAGACGGCCTTGTCCCCGTGATGGAGGCCACCATGGCGCGGCGCAAGACCGCCTCAGCCTCTTCCATCTCGACCGTGTGGGAGATGATGACGCGGTCCGGGCTGGGGGCGCGAGCTCGAGCGCGGGGATGGGCGCCGCAGGGCGCGCCGGTGGTGGAACAGCGACGGGGGGAGCCGCGGAGCGAGTATGCAGCGCAGGCGCACGCGCGGGCGCCGGCGCGCGCGCACCAGGCGGCGAAGCGGTGCGAGGGGGTGGCGGCCGGGCGCCGTGGGCGGTGGGGCAGCGCCAGTCGCACTGCCTGGAGTCGTGGCCGGAGACGAGACATCGGCGGCAACGGATGTCGTTGGTGCAGTCGCGGACGGCGTGCCCGGGGTCGAGGCACCGGAAGCACAAGCCTGCGATAGTCTCAGGCGAGGGGGTGCGCCACGAGGACGGCGCTAGGGCCGGACGAGGGTGGCGGCACCGGTTCTTGCACCGAGGCTGCCGGAAGCCGTCCTGGTCCACAGCAGGCTCGCGGCCGCCCACGTCGTGGACCTTCGAGCGGGGGCCAAGGCGGGCGGCGGCCAGGATCCGCGAGGCTGCAGTGGCAGCGGTCCGCCCGGCGGGGGCGGAGGCAACAGCGTCGGAGGTAGCGGGGCTTGGAGCGGGGGAGGCGTGAGCAACCACGTCGCGGTAGGAGCGTGAGCTGAGCTGTCGTTGTCTGAGTCCATCCAGTGGGCCGCGCGGCGGTTGCCGGAGTGGGGGCTGGAAGAGGCCATGGGAGGGGCGTGCCGGAGTGGGAAGGGAGGGGCTTTGGGAGGGCTACCGCCGGGGATTCGACGGCGGTGAGGCTGGTGGTGGGCTGGGTCAGGCGCACGGAGCAGGAGCGAGGGGGAGGGGGCGGAGACTCTCCCGATCGTATAAAGCATCGACTGAAACCTTTAGAGTGATACACATATTCATAGTATTGAAGCCAAAAGATATAAGTTTAATAATGATAGTCTAACTTATTTGTGGCACTACCGTTTAGATCATATTGGTGTAAAGCGCATGAAGAAACTCCATGCTGATGGGATTTTGGAATCACTTGATTATGAATCACTTGATGCTTGCGAACCATGCCTCATGGGCAAGATGACTAAGACTCCGTTCTCCGGAACAATGGAATGAGCAACAGACTTATTGGAAATAATACATACTGATGTATGCGGTCCGATGAGTGTTGATGCTCGTGGCGGGTATCGTTATTTTCTGACCTTCACAGATGATTTGAGCAGATATGGGTATATCTACTTGATGAAACATAAGTCTGGAACATTTGAAAAGTTCAAAGAATTTCAGAGTGAAGTGGAAAATCATCGTAACAAGAAAATTAAGTTTCTACGATCTGCTCATGGAGGTGAATATTTGAGTTATGAGTTTGGTCTTCATTTAAAACAATGCGGAATAGTTTCGCAACTCACGCCACCTGGGACACCACAGCTTAAAGGTGTGTCTGAACATCTTAACCGCACTTTATTAGATATGGTGCGATCTGTGATGTCTCTTACTAATTTACCGCTATTGTTTTGGGGTTATGCTATAGAGACGACTGCATTCACGTTAAATAGGGCACCATCGAAATCCATTGAGACGACACCATATGAACTGTGGTTTGGCAAGAAACCCAAGTTATCGTTTCTTAAAGTTTGGGGCTGTGATGCTTATGTGAAAAAGCTTCAACCTGATAAGCTTGAACCCAAATCGGAGAAATGTGTCTTCATAGGCTACCCAAAGGAGACTTTTGGGTACACCTTCTATCATAGATCCAAAGGCAATTTATTTGTTGCTAAGAATGGATCCTTTCTAGAGAAGGAGTTTCTCTTGAAAGAAGTGAGTGGGAGGAAAGTAGAACTTGATAAGGTAACTGTACCTTCTCCCTTATTGGAAAGTAGTTCATCACAGAAACCAGTTCCAGTGATTCCTACCCCAATTAGTGAGGAAGCTAATGATGATCATGAAACTTCTGATCAAGTTACTACTGAACCTCGTAGGTTGATACGTCTCCAATGTATCTATAATTTTTTATTGTTCCATGCTATTATATTATCCATCTAGGATGTTTTATATGCATTTATATGCTATTTTATATGATTTTTGGGACTAACCTATTAACCTAGTGCCGAGTGCCAGTTTCTGTTTTTCCTTGTTTTTGAGTATCATAGAAAAGGAATATCAAACGGAGTCCAATTGACATGAAAATTTACGGAGATCATTTTTGGACCAGAAGAAGCCCACGGAGCATCGGAGATGGACTAGAAGAGTCCTGAGGCCACCACGAGGGTGGGGGCGCGCCCTACCCCCCTGGGCACGCCCCCTACCTCATGACCGCCTCATGGACCCCACCTGACTTGTTCCCGATGCCAACGCCTCTTATATATCCCCAAACTTCCAGAAAATAACCTAGATCGGGAGTTCCGCCGCCGCAAGCCTCTATAGCCACCAAAAAACCAATCGGGACACGTTTCGGCACCCTGCTGGAGGGGGGATCCATCACCGGTGGCCATATTCATCATCTCGACGCTCTCCATGACGAGGAGGGGGTAGTTCACCCTCGGGGCTGAGGGTATGTACCAGTAGCTATGTGTTTGATCTCTCTCTCTCTTGTTCTTGATTTGGCACGATCTTGATGTATCGCGAGCTTTGCTATTATAGTTGGATCTTATGATGTTTCTCCCCCTCTACTCTCTTGTAATGGATTGAGTTTTATGTTTGAAGTTATCTTACCGGGTTGAGTCTTTAAGCATTTGAGAACACTTGATGTATGTCTTGCATGTGCTTATCTGTGGTGACATTGGGATATTCACGTGATCCACTTGATGTATGTTTTGGTGATCAATTTGCGAGTTCCGTGACCTTGTGAACTTATGCATAGGGGTTGGTACACGTTTTCGTCTTGCCTCTCTGGTAGAAACTTTGGGGCACTCTATGAAGTTCTTTGTGTTGGTTGAATAGATGAATCTGAGATTGTGTGATGCATACCGTATATTCATACCCACGGATACTTGAGGTGACATTGGAGTATGTAGGTGACATTAGGGTTTTGGTTGATTTGTGTCTTAAGGTGTTATTCTAGTATGAACTCTAGGATAGATTCAATATCAAACGGAGTCCAATTGACATGAAAATTCACGGAGATCATTTTTGGACTAGAAGAAGCCCACAAAGCATCGGAGATGGACCAGAAGAGTCCCGAGGCCACCACGAGGGTGGGGGGCACGCCCTACCCCCCTGGGCGCGCACCCTACCTCGTGGCTGCCTCGTGGACCCCCCTGACTTGTTCCCGACGCCAACACCTCTTATATATCCCCAAACTTCCATAAAATAACCTAGATCGGGAGTTCCGCCACCGCAAGCCTATGTAGCCACCAAAAACCAATCGGTATGCTGTTCTGGCACCCTGCCAGAGGGGGGATCCATCACCGGTGGCCATCTTCATCATCCCGGCGCTCTCCATGATGAGGAGGGAGTAGTTCACCCTCGGAGCTGAGGGTCTGTACCAGTAGCTATGTGTTTGATCTCTCTCTCTCTCTTGTTCTTGATTTGGTACGGTCTTGATGTATCGTGAGCTTTGCTATTATAGTTGGATCTTATGATGTTTCTCCCTCTCTACTCTCTTGTAACGGATTGAGTTTTCCCTTTGAAGTTATCTTATCGGATTGAGTCTTATAGAATTTGAGAACACTTGATGTATGTCTTGCATGTGCTTATCTGTGGTGACATTGTGATATTCACGTGATCCACTTGATGTATGTTTTGGTGATCAACTTGTGAGTTCCGTGACCTTGTGAACTTATGCATAGGGGTTGGCACACGTTTTCGTCTTGACTCTCCGGTAGAAACTTTGGGGCACTCTTTGAAGTTCTTTATGTTGGTTGAATAAATGAATCTGAGATTGTGTGATGCATACCATATAATCATACCCATGGATACTTGAGGTGACATTGGAGTATCTAGGTGACATTAGAGTTTTGGTTGATTTGTGTCTTAAGGTGTTATTCTAGTACGAACTCTACCATAGATTGAACGGAAAGAATAGCTTCGTGTTATTTTACTACAGACTCTTGAATAGATCGATTAGAAAGGATAACTTTGAGGTGGTTTCGTACCCTACAATGATCTCTTCGTTTGTTCTCCACTATTAGTGACTTTGGAGTGACTCTTTGTTGCATGTTGAGGGATAGTTATATGAGCCAATTATGTTATTATTGTTGAGAGAAGTTGCACTAGTGAAAGTATGAACCCTAGGCCTTGTTTCAATGCATTGCAATACCATTTTCGCTCACTTTTATCATTAGTTACCTTGCTGTTTTTATATTTTCAGATTACAAAAGCCTATATCTATCATCCATATTGCACTTGTATCACCATCTCTTCGCTGAACTAGTGCACCTATACAATTTACCATTGTATTGGGTGTGTTGGGGACACAAGAGACTCTTTAATATTTGGTTGCAGGGTTGTTTGAGAGAGACCATGTTCATCCTAAGCCTCCCACGGATTGATAAACCTTAGGTCATCCACTTGAGGGAAATTTTCTACTGTCCTACAAACCTCTACACTTGGAGGCCCAACAACGTCTACAAGAAGAAGGTTGTGTAGTAGACATCAAGCTCTTTTCTGGCGCCGTTGCCGGGGAGGTTAGCGCTTGATGGTATATCTTTAGATCTTGCAATCGAATCTTTTTGTTTCTTGTTTTATCACTAGTTTAGTCTATAAAAGAAAACTACAAAAAATGGAATTGAGGTTGCCTCATAAGCTTCATCTTTTTAATATCTTTCGTGAAAATAAGGATTCCGATAACTGTGCCAAAGTGTTAGAAGAAGAATGCATGAAAATGTTTGGCACTAAATCTTTGGATGATGAGCATGATTGTAATGTTGCTAGTATGAATTCTTTGAATACCCATGATGCTAATGATATGCAAAGCCACAAGCTTGGGGATGCTATGTTTGATGAAGATGATATTTTTTGTCCCCCAAGTTTTGATGAGCAAATTTATTATGATGAAAGCATCCCTACTATCTATTATGATTATTGTGATGACACATATGCTATAGAGAATAATGATAACAATGAAACTTTTCATCTTGATTTCAATTTTCAATCCCATGATAGTTATTTTGTTGAGTTTGCTCCCACTATTATGAATGAGAAGAATTTTTCTTATGTGGAGAGTAGTAAATTTTTTATGCTTGTAGATCATGAAAAGAATGCTTTATGTGATGTTTATATTGTTGAAGTCATTCATGCTTCTACTGAAAACTATTATGAGGGAGGAATATATGCTTTTAGGAATTGCAATAATATCAAGTTTCCTCTCTATGTGCTTAAAATCTTGAAGTTATGCTTGTTTTGCTTTCCTATGCTAGTTGATTCTTATTCCCATAAGTTGTTTGCTCACAAATCCCCATGCATAGGAAGTGGTTTAGGCTTAAATGTTCTAGTTATATTCCTCATGATGCTCTCTTTATATTTCAAATCTTATCTTTTATGTGAGCATCATTGAAATAATCATGCCTAGCTAGAAAGGCATTAAATAAAAGCGCTTGTTGGGAGACAACCCAATATTTACCCTACTGTTTTTGTGTGTCCACATGATTAAGCTACTGTAGTAATCATGTTTTATAGCTTTTGTTTCAATAAAGTGCCAAGTAGAACCTTTGGGATGGCTTACGGTGATAGTTGATTTGATCTTGCTGAAAAATAGAAAATTTTGTGCCCAGGAGATTAGTTTTCATTTTTAACAGGAGCGCGATAAAATACTGATTCTTTTTGCAGAGGGTTAATAAACAATTTTCCTAGGACTTCCAAATTTATCAGGATTTTTGGAGTTATAGAAGTATTCGAGAGTTACAGATTACTACAGACTATTCTGTTTTTGAAAGATTCTGTTTTCGATGCATAGTTTGCTTGTTTTCTAGTTTCTATGGCTTATATTACTTAATATAAATTGTAGAAATAATATGGTACAATAGGCATTATGTGATAAAAATTATGAATCTTGTCTTGACAGTACCTAAGTGGTGATTTGCTTTCTTATACTAACGGAGCTTACGAGTTTTCTATTGAGTTTTGTGTTGTGAAGTTTTCAAGTTTTGGGTAAAGTTTTGATGGACTACGGAATAAGGAGTGGCAAGATCCTAAGCTTTGGGATGCCCAAGGCACCCCAAGGTAATATTCAAGGACAACCAAGATCCTAAGCTTGGGGATGCCCCGGATGGCATCCCCTCTTTCGTCTTCATTCATCGGTAACTTCACTTGAGGCTATATTTTATTCACCACATGATATGATTTTTGCTTGGAGCGTCATTTTGTTTTATTAGGATTTGATTGTTGTTATTTAGAGTAATGTTTTTAATCTTTTAGTTCAATAAAATGGTCAAGTATAGCCTTTACCATACTTATTTTGCAAGTCCACGTGTTGTTGTTTTAAAAACAGAAAGTTTGCTGTTATGTTTTGAATATTTGTGAATGGTCAGAACATGATAAAATCTTGAAATTTTACACAATGAGTAACAACAAATTATCTACAGTGTGGTTATTTTTTCAGAATTTTTGGAGTTAAATAAGTATGATTCCTCTTGCATTCTTTACAAACTATCATGTTTAGACAGATTGTTGTTATGGTTGCATTGTTTGCATATGTTTGCTTGTTTAATGATTCTTTTTGAGGATAGGAGTGTTAAATATGCAGAGAAAATTAGTAGGAAATGTTAAATTATAATTTTAGTGATTTTCTACAGTAGAGAAAGATAAGGTTTAGCATGGATTCATACTAACTTATCTCACGAGTTCTTGTTGAGTTTTGTGTGGGTGAAGTTTTTAAGATTTAGGAAAACCATGATATGAAAGGAATTAAGGAGACACAAAAGCTCAAGCTTGGGGATGCCCAAGGAATCCCTAATTAATATTCCAAGAAGTCTCAAGCATCTAAGCTTGGGGATGCCCCGATAGGCATCCCACCTTTCTTCTTCAACAATGATCGGTCAGTTTTGGTTGAACCTAAGTTTTTGCTTCTTCACATGATATGTGCTATCCTTGCAATGTCATTTTATTTTGTTTTGCTTGCTATTTAAATAAAGTACTTAAGATCTGAAATTTTATTTATGAGAAGGAGCCTTCACATAGTTACATAATTATTCGACTACTCATTGATCTTCACTTATATCTTTTGGAGTAGTTTGTCATTTGCTCTAGTGCTTCACTTATATCTTTTTAGAGCATGGCGATAGTTTTATTTTGAAGAAATTCTTGAACTCTCATGCTTCACTTATATTATTTTGAGAGTCTTTAGAACAGCATGGTAATTTGCTTTGGTTTTAAATTTAGTCCTAATATGATGGGCATCCAAGATGGGTATAATAAAAACTTTCATGTAGAGTGCATTATGAGAAGTTTGATACTTGATAATTGTTTTGAGATATAAAGATGATGATATTAGAGTCGTGCTAGTTGAGTAATTGTGAAATTGAGAAGTACTTGTGTTGAGGTTTGCGAGTCCCGTAGCATGCACGTATGGTAACCGTTGTGTGACAAATTTGAAGCATGAGGTGTTCTTTGATTGCATCCCTTATGAGTGGCGGTCGGGGACGAGCGATGGTCTTTTCCTACCAATTTATCCCCCTAGGAGCATGCACGTAATACTTTGTTTTGATAATGAATAGATTTTTGCAATAAGTATGTGAGTTCTTTATGACTAATGTTGAGTCCATGGATTATACGCACTCTCACCCTTCCACCATTGCTAGCCTCTCTAGTATCGCGCAACTTTCGCCGGTACCATAAACCACCCATATACCTTCCTCAAAAAAGCCACCATACCTACCTATTATGGCATTTCCATAGCCATTCCGAGATATATTGCCATGCAACTTTCCACCGTTCCGTTTATTATGACATGCTTCACCCGCCACCATACCTACCTATTATGGCATTTCCATAGTCATTGTATTTGTGGCATGGACACCTTTCATAATTTTTTATACATGTCACTCTTGATTCATTGCACATCCCGGTACACCGCCGGAGGCATTCACATAGAGTCATATTTTGTTCTAAGTATCGAGTTGTAATTCTTGAGTTGTAAGTAAATAAAAGTGTGATGATTTTCATTATTAGAGAATTGTCCCATGTGAGAAAAGGATGATGGAGACTATGATTCCCCCACAAGTCGGGATGAGACTCCGGACGAAAAAAGTCCATAAAAAAGAGAAGAAGGCCCAAACAAAAAAATGAGAGAAAAAGAGAGAAGGGGTAATGTTACTATCCTTTTTCCACACTTGTGCTTCAAAGTAGCACCATGATCTTCATGGCAGAGAGTCTCTTATGTTGTCACTTTCATATACTAGTGGGAATTTTTCATTATAGAACTTGGCTTGTATATTCCAATGATGGGCTTCCTCAAATTGCCCTAGGTCTTCGTGAGCAAGCAAGTTGGATGCACACCCACTTAGTTACTTTTGTTGAGCTTTCATACACTTGTAGCTCTAGTGCATCCATTGCATGGCAATCCCTACTCACTCACACTGATATCTATCGATGGGCATCTCCATAGCCCATTAATATGCCTAGTTGATGTGAGACTATCTTCCTCCTTTTTGTCTTCTCCACAACCACCGTTCTATTCCACCTATAGTGCTATGTCCATGGCTCACGCTCATATATTGCGTGAAAGTTGAAAAAGTTTGAAAGGTCTAAGTATGAAACAATTGCTTGGCTTGTCATCGGGGTTGTTCATGATGGGAGCATTTTGTGTGCCGAAAATGAAGCATGGCCAAACTATATGATTTTGTAGGGATGAGCTTTCTTTGGCTATGTTATTTTGAGAAGACATAATTGCTTGGTTAGTATGCTTGAAGTATTATTATTTTTATGTCAACATTAAACTTTTGTCTTGAATCTTTTGGATCTGAACATTCATGCCACAATAAAGAAAATTACATTGAAAAATATGTTATGTACCATTCCACATCAAAAATTCTGTTTTTATCATTTACCTACTCGAGGACGAGCAGGAATTAAGCTTGGGGATGCTTGATACGTCTCCAACGTATCTATAATTTTTTATTGTTACAAGATATTATATTATCCATCTAGGATGTTTTATATGCATTTATATGCTATTTTATATGATTTTTGGGACTGACCTATTAACCCAGAGCCCAGTGCCAGTTTCTGTTTTTTCATTGTTTTTGAGTATCACGGAAAAGGAATATCAAACGGAGTCCAATTGACATGAAAATTCACGGAGATCATTTTTGGACCAGAAGAAGCCCACAGAGCATCGGAGATGGACCAAAAGAGTCCCGAGGCCACCACGAGGGTGGGGGGCGCGCCCTACCCCCCTGGGCGCGCACCCTACCTCGTGGCCGCCTCGTGGACCCCCTGACTTGTTCCCGATGCCAACGCCTCTTATATATCCCCAAACTTCCATAAAATAACCTAGATCGGGAGTTCCGCCACCGCAAGCCTATGTAGCCACCAAAAACCAATCGGTACGCCGTTCCGGCACCCTGCCGGAGGGGGGATCCATCACCGGTGGCCATCTTCATCATCCCGGCGCTCTCCATGACGAGGAGGGAGTAGTTCACCCTCGGAGATGAGGGTCTGTACCAGTAGCTATGTGTTTGATCTCTCTCTCTCTCTCGTGTTCTTGATTTGGCACGATCTTGATGTATCGTGAGCTTTGCTATTATAGTTGGATCTTATGATGTTTCTCCCTCTCTACTCTCTTGTAATGGATTGAGTTTTCCCTTTGAAGTTATCTTATCGGATTGAGTCTTATAGAATTTGAGAACACTTGATGTATGTCTTGCATGTGCTTATCTATGGTGACATTGTGATATTCACGTGATCCACTTGATGTATGTTTTGGTGATCAACTTGTGAGTTCCGTGACCTTGTGAACTTATGCATAGGGGTTGGCACACGTTTTCGTCTTGACTCTAAGGTAGAAACTTTGGCGCACTCTTTGAAGTTCTTTATGTTGGTTGAATAGATGAATCTGAGATTGTGTGATGCATACTGTATAATCATACCCACGGATACTTGAGGTGACATTGGAGTATCTAGGTGACATTAGGGTTTTGGTTGATTTGTGTCTTAAGGTGTTATTCTAGTACGAACTCTACCATAGATTGAACGGAAAGAATAACTTCGTGTTATTTTACTACAGACTCTTGAATAGATCGATCAGAAAGGATAACTTTGAGGTGGTTTCGTACCCTACAATAATCTCTTAGTTTGTTCTCCGCTATTAGTGACTTTGGAGTGACTCTTTGTTGCATGTTGAGGGATAGTTATATGATCCAAGTATGTTATTATTGTTGAGAGAACTTGCACTAGTGAAAGTATGAACCCTAGGCCTTGTTTCAACGCATTGCAATAGTGTTTTCGCTCGCTTTTATCATTACTTACCTTGTTGTTTATATATTTTCATATTACAAAAGCCTATATCTATCATCCATATTGCACCTGTATCACCATCTCTTTGCCGAACTAGTGCACCTATACAATTTACGATTGTATTGGGTGTGTTGGGGACACAAGAGACTCTTTGCTATTTGGTTGCAGGGTTTTTTGAGAGAGACCATCTTCATCCTACGCCTCCCATGGATTGATAAACCTTAGGTCATCCACTTGAGGGAAATTTGCTACTGTCCTACAAACCTCTGCACTTGGAGGCCCAACAACGTCTACAAGAAGAAGGCTGTGTAGTACACATATAGGTCAACCAGAGCAAGATCCGCACCAGAGTGGTACGGTAATCCTGTTCTGGAGGTCATGTTACTTGACCATGACGAATCTACGAACTATGAGGAAGCGATGATGAGCCAAGATTCCGCAAAATGGCTTGAGGCCATGAAATCTGAGATGGGATCCATGTATGAGAACAAAGTGTGGACTTTGGTTGACTTGCCCGATGATCGGCAAGCCATAGAGAATAAATAGAGCTTCAAGAAGAAGACTGACGCTAACGATAATATTGTTGTCTACAAAGCTCAACTTGTTGCAAAAGGTTTTCGACAAGTTCAAGGAGTTGACTAAGATGAGACCTTCTCACCCGTAGCTATGCTTAAGTCCGTTCGAATCATGTTAGCAATTGCCGCATCTTATGATTATGAAATTTGGCAAATCGATGTCAAAACTGCATTCCTTAATGGATATCTTAAAGAAGAGTTGTATATGATGCAACCGGAAGGTTTTGTCGATCCAAAAGGTGATAACAAAGTGTGCAAGCTCCAGCGATCTATTTATGGACTGGTGCAAGCATCTCAGAGTTGGAATATATGCTTTGATAGTGTGATCAAAGCATATGGTTTTATAGAGACTTTTGGAGAAGCCTGTATTTACAAGAAAGTGAGTGGGAGCTCTATAGCATTTCTGATATTATATGTGGATGACATATTGTTGATCGGAAATGATACTGAATTTCTGAATAGCATAAAAGGATACTCGAATAAGAATTTTTCAATGAAAGACCTCGGTGAAGCTGCTTATATATTGGGCATCAAGATCTATAGAGATAGATCAGGATGCTTAATTGGACTTTCACAAAGCACATTCCTTGATAAAGTTTTGAAGAAGTTCAAAATGGATCAAGCAAAGAAAGGGTTCTTTCCTGTGTTACAAGGTGTGAACTTGAGTCAGACTCAATGCCCGACCACTTCAGAAGATAGAGAGAAAACTAAAGTCATTCCCTATGCCTCAGCCATAGGTTCTATCATGTATGCAATGGTGTGTACCAGACCTGAAGTGTGCCTTGCTATTAGTTTAGCAGGGAGGTACCAAAGTAATCCAGGAGTGGATCACTGGACAATGATCAAGAACATCCTGAAATACCTGAAAAAGACAAAGGATATGTTTCTCGTTTATGGAGGTGACAAAGAGCTCATCATAAATGGTTACGTCGATGCAAGCTTTGACACTGATCCGGATGACTCTAAGTCACAAACCAGATATGTATTTTTATTGATTGGTGGAGTTGTCAGTTGGTGCAGTTCTAAGTAGAGCGTCGTGGTGGGATCTACCTGTGAAGCGGAATACATAGCTGCTTTGGAAGCAGCAAATGAAGGAGTCTGGATGAAGGAGTTCACATCCGATCTAGGTGTAATACCTAGTGCATCGGGTCCAATGAAATTCTTTTGTGACAATACTGGTGCAATTGCCTTGGCAAAGGAATCCAGATTTCACAAGAGAACCAAGCACATCAAGAGACGCTTCAATTCCATCCGCGTTCAAGTCAAGGAGGGAGACATAGATATTTGCAAGCGATGACCCACAAGTGTAGGGGATCTATCATAGTCCTTTCGATAAGTAAGAATTTCGAACCCAACGAGGAGCAGAAGGAAATGATAAGCAGTTTTCAGTAAGGTATTCTCTGCAAGCACTGAAATTGTCGGTAATAGATAGTTTTGTGATAAGGTAATTTGTAAAGGGTAGCAAGTAATAAAAGTAAATAAGGTGCAGCAAGATGGCCCAATACTTTTTGTAGCAAAGGAAAAAACTCTTATATAAAGGAAAGCACTCCCGAGGACACATGGGAATTATCGTCAAGCTAGTTTTCATGACGTTCATATGATTCGTGTTCGGTAGTTTGATAATTTGATATGTAGGTGGACCGGTGCTTGGGTACTGCCCTTCCTTGGACAAGCATCCCACTTATGATTAACCCCTATTGCAAGCATCCGCAACTACAAAAGAAGTATTAAGGTAAACCTAACCATAGCATGAAACATATGGATCCTAATCAGCCCCTTACGAAGCAACGCATAAACTATGGTTTAAGCTTCTATCACTCTAGCAACCCATCATCTACTTATTACTTCCCAATGCCCTCCTCTAGGCCCAAACAATGGTGATGTGTCATGTAGTCGATGTTCACATGACACCACTAGAGGAAAGACAACATACATCTCATCAAAATATCGAATGAATACTAAATTCACATGACTACTTATAGCAAGACTTCTCACATGTCCTCAAGAACAAACGTAACTACTCACAAATCATATTCATGTTCGTAATCAGAGGGGTATTAATATGCATAAAGGATATGAACATATGATCTTCCACCAAATAAACCAACTAGCATCAACTATAAGGAGTAATCAACCCTACTAGCAACTCACAGGTACCAATCTGAGGCTTTGGGACAAAGATTGGATACAAGAGATGAACTAGGGTTTGATATGAGATGGTGCTGGTGAAGATGTCGATGGAGATTGAGCCCCTCCTGATGAGAGGATCGACGGTGACGATTTCCCCCTCCTAGAGGGAAGTTTCCCCGGCAGAACAGCTCCGCCGGAGCCCTAGATTGGTTCCGCCAAGGTTCTGCCTCGCGGCGGCGGAGTTTCGTCCCTGAGCTTGCTTATGATTTTTTTCCCTGGACGAAAGACTCCATATAGCCAAAGATGGGCATCAGAGGGCTGCCAGGGGGCCCAGAGGCAGGGGGCGCGCCCAGGGGGTAGGGCACACCCCCACCCTTGTGGATGGTGGGTGGCCCCCCTCTAGTACTTCTTTCACCCAATATTTTTTATATATTCTGAAACTTTCTCCCGTGAAGTTTCAGGACTTTTGGAGTTGTGCAGAATAGGTCTCTAATATTTGCTCCTTTTCCAGCCTAGAATCCCAGCTGCCGGCATTTTCCCTCTTCATGTAAACCTTGTAAAATAAGAGATAATAGGCATAAGTATTGTGACATAATGTGTAATAACAGCCCATAATGCAATAAATATCGATATAAAAGCATGATGCAAAATGGACGTATCAACTCCCCCAAGCTTAGACCTCGCTTGTCCTCAAGCGAAAGCCGATATCGAAAAATATGTCCACATGTTTAGAGATAGAGGTGTCGATAAAAATAAAATACAGACATGAGGGCATCATGATCATTCTTAGGACAACAACATATATAAATATTTTCTTATGAATTCTTATGCTAAAGTAACAATTCATTCACAATTTGAAGTATGAATCAAAAACTTCATTGAGAACCAACAAACTATAATCTCAGTCATTGAAGCAATTGCAATTTATCATAACATAGGAAAGAGTCAATATAAGAGCTTTTCAGCAAGTCCACATACTCAACTATCATTTAGTCTTTCACAATTGCTAACACTCATGCGATATTTATGGTTATGAAGTTTTAATCGGACACGGAGAAATATAGGGGCTTATAGTTTTGCCTCCCAACCTTTTACCTCAAGGGTAATGTCAACAATAATAGTTCATGAAAACTCACATCCAATTAGCCATATATATCAAGATCTTTCCAACACATTGTGCTTGCCAAAGGATAAAATGTAAAAAGGAAAGGAGAAGATCACCATGACTCTTGTATGAAGTATAAGACAAGAATAAAAGATAGGCCCTTCGCAGAGGGAAGCAGAGGTTGTCATGTGCTTTTATGGTTGGATGCACGAAATCTTAATGCAAAAGAACGTCACTTTATATTGCCACTTGTGATATGGACCTTTATTATGCAGTCCGTCACTTTTATTTCTTCTACATCACAAGATCGTATAAAGATTATTTTCTCCGCACTAATAAATCATACATATTTAGAGAGCAATTCTTATTGCTTGCAACGATGACAACTTACTTGAAGGATCTTACTCAATCCATAGCTAGATATGGTGGAATCTCATGGCAAAACTGGGTTTAAGGATATTTGGAAGCACGAGTAGTATCTCTACTTGGTGCAAAGAATTTGGCTAGCATGAGAGGGAAAGGCAAGCTCAACATGTTGGATGATCCATGATAATATAATTTATTTTAGATGTAAGAAAACATAGCCCATTACATTGTCTTCCTTGTCCAATGTCAACTCTTTAGCATGTTATATTTTAATGAGTGCTCACAATCATAAAAGATGTCCAAGATAGTATATTTATATGTGAAAACCTCTCTTTCTTTATTACTTCCTATTAATTGCAACGATGACCAAAACTATGTTTGTCAACTATCAACAACTTTTATTCATCATACTCTTTATATGTGAAGTCATTACTCTCCATAAGATCCATATGATCTCTTTATTTCTTTTTATTCTTTGTCTTTTAGTTTATTCCCTCAAGATCATAGCAAGATAATCAAGCCCTTGACTCAACACTAATCTTTATTATATATAGCTCACGGACTCGGTTACATAGAAGGATCATAAAGCAAAACTCAAAACTAGATCATACTAAAACTTTATTCTAATAGATCAAGATATTACCAAAAGGATCGAACTAAGAAAAACGGTAAAGATAAAAGTGTGATGGTGATACGATACCGGGACACTCCCCCAAGCTTGGTAGTTGCTAAGGGGAGTGCCCATACCCATGTGTTTATGTCTCTTTCTTCGGGGGTGGAGATGTGATATTCTTGGTGATGATGCCCCTCAGGATATGATTTTCTTCCTCGAGCTTATTGACTTGCTGCTTGAGGTCCATTATTTCCTTACGGAGCTTGCCCGTGACGGCTAAAGCTCCTTTCACCCAAGGATGTTGCATAGTTGCGGGAGAACAAGTAAGACTCTTTTTCATATTTTCATAAGAAAGAAATCTAACATTGGAAGGGATGGCCGAGTTTGGAATAGCTGAGCTCTGTAGTTCCCCCATCGTGAATCCAGCTCAGAAACAAGAAGTAACTTCTTCATCCTCCTCCATGGCATCTATCCTTTTCAAGTCGGCCTCCATCTCTTCCTTAATTGATGGGGGAGAAGTAACTTCTTCATCCTCCTCCATGGCATCTATCCTTTTCACCCAACTATCCCCGACTGACTCTTGAGAAGACATCTTGCTCT
This sequence comes from Triticum urartu, assembly GCF_003073215.2. Taxonomy (NCBI): domain Eukaryota; kingdom Viridiplantae; phylum Streptophyta; class Magnoliopsida; order Poales; family Poaceae; genus Triticum; species Triticum urartu. The sequence continues at coordinate 51,206,429 of NC_053023.1, forward strand.
ATATCTGCAACAGAAACAACTCAAACAAAAATAGAGGATATTTTCATGATACGGTGGACAAAACCTCTGGGAGATTATATATTGAATTTTTACCGACCAAAAGAAGTATCATGCAAGAAAATGGAGTCCGGAGAGCACACGAGGTGCCCACGAGGCAGGGGGCGCACCCACCACCCTTGTCGATGCCTCGTGTCCTTCCCGGACTGCTTCTTATTTTCCTATTTTCTTAAATATTCCAAAACGGAGAAAAAATGCTATTAGAACTGTTTTGGAGTCGGTTTACTTACCGTACCTCATACCTATTCCTTTTCGGAGTCTGGAATGTTCCGGAAAGTGTCCCTTATGTATTCCTCTGTGGTTACGGTTTCAATAACATTAGTTTCAACATTTATAGGATTACCTGAGATATAATGTCTGATTCTTTGATCGTTCACCACCCTCGGATGTGCCTTCGAAGTTGTTGATTTTTATGGCGCCGGAACGATAGACCTCCTCGATGATGTAAGGACCTTCCCATTTAGAGAGAAGTTTTCCTGCAAAAAATCTTAAACGAGAATTGTATAACAATACATAATCACCTACATTAAACTCATGTTTTTGTATCCTTTTGTCATGCCATCTTTTAACTTTTCCTTTAAATAGTTTGGCATTCTCATAGGCATGAGTTCTCCATTCATCAAGTGAGCTAATATCAAAAACCCTCTTCTCACCGGCAAGTTTGAAGTCATAGTTGAGCTCTTTAATGGCCCAATATGCCTTATGTTCTAGTTTGAGAGGTAAGTGACATGCTTTTCCATAAACCATTTTATATGGAGACATACCCATAGGATTTTTGTATGTAGTTCTATAAGCCCATAATGCATCATCAAGTTTCTTGGACCAATTCTTTCTAGATCTAATAATAGTGTTTTGCAAAATTAATTTAAGCTCTCTATTACTCAATTCTACTTGACCACTAGACTGCGGGTGATACGGAGATGCAATTCTATGATTAACATCATACTTAGCAAGCATTTTACGAAAGGCACCATGAATAAAATGTGAACCACCATCAGTCATTAAGTATCTAGGGACCCCAAACCTCGGAAAAATAACTTCTTTAAGCATCTTAATAGAGGTGTTATGATCAGCACTACTAGTTGGAATAGCTTCTACCCACTTAGTAACGTAATCAACAGCAACTAAAATATGTGTATACCCATTAGAGGAAGGAAACGATCCCATATAATCAAAGCCCCAAACATCAAATGGTTCAATAACAAGTGAATAATTCATAGGTATTTCTTGACGTCTACTAATATTACCAATTCTTTGACATTCATCACAAGACAAGACAAACTTACGGGCATCCTTGAAGAGAGTAGGCCAATAAAAACTGGATTGCAATACCTTATGTGCAGTTCTATCTCCAGCATGGTGTTCTCCATAAGCCTCAGAGTGACGCTTGCGTAGGATCTGTTCGTGTTCATGCTCGGGTACACAACGTCTAATGACACCATCTACTCCTTTATAAAGGTGTGGGTCATCCCAGAAGTAATGTCTTAAATCATAGAAAAACTTTTTCTTTTGTTGGCATGTGAAACTAGGTGGTATAAATTTAGCAACAATGTAATTAGCATAATCAGCATACCATGGAGTAGTACGAGAGGCATTTATGACAGCTAATTGTTCATCAGGAAAGCTATCATCAATAGGTAGTGGGTCATCAAGAACATTCTCTAACCTTGACAAGTTGTCTGCAACGGGGTTCTCAGCTCCCTTTCTATCAATAATATGCAAATCAAATTCTTGTAGCAAGAGAACCCATCTAATAATTCTAGGTTTAGCATCTTTCTTTTCCATAAGATATTTAATAGCAGCATGATCAGTGTGAACAGTTACTTAGAATCAACTATATAAGGTCTGAACTTATCACAAGCAAATACAACTGCTAAGAATTCATTTTCAGTAGCAGCATAATTTCTCTGGGCACTGTCTAGAGTCTTGCTAGCATATTGGATAACATTTAGTTTCTTATCAACCCTTTGTCCTAGAACAGCCCCTACAGCATAATCACTAGCATCACACATAATTTCGAATGGCAAATTCCAATCAGGAGGCTGAACAATAGGTTTAGAAATCAAAGCTTTCTTAAGTATTTCAAATGCTTCTACACAATCATCATCAAAGACAAAAGGAACATCTTTTTGTAAGAGATTAGTTAGAGGCCTAGAAATTTTGGATAAGTCCTTAGTGAACCTCCTATAAAAACCGGCATGACCAAGGAAACTTCTTATACCCTTGATGTCCTTGGGACATGACATCTTTTCAATAGCATCAACTTTAGCTTTATCAAGTTCAATACCTCTTTCAGAAATTTTATGCCCCAAGAAAATACATTCATTAACCATAAAGTGGCACTTCTCCCAATTCAAGACAAGATTAGTTTCTTCACATCTTTGCAAAACTCGATCAAGGTTGCTTAAGCAATCATCAAAAGAAGTTCCATATACAGAAAAATCATCCATGAATACCTCAACAATCTTTTCACAAAAGTCAGAGAATATAGCAGCCATACATCTTTGAAAGGTAGCAGGTGCATTGCATAAACCAAAATGCATACGTATATAAGAAAAGGTACCGAAAGGGCAAGTAAAAGTTGTCTTTTCTTGATCCTCTTTGGACACAGGTATTTGAGAGACACCAGAATAACCATCTAGAAAGCAAAAATGTGTATGTTTGGATAATCTTTCTAGCATTTGATCAATAAAAGGTAAAGGGTAATGATCCCTTTTAGTAGCTTTATTTAATTTGCAAAAATCAATTACCATTCTATAACCTGTAACAATTCTTTGTGGGACCAATTCATCTTTACCATTAGGAACAACAGTAATACCTCCCTTCTTAGGGACACAATGGACATGACTTACCCACTAACTATCAGCAACGGGATAAATTATACCTGCCTCCAGAAGCTTTAGTATTTCTTTTCTTACCACTTCTTTCATCTTAGGATTTAACCGTCGTTGGTGATCAACAACCAGTTTCGCGTCTTTCTCCAATTTTATTTTGTGCTGGCATAAAGTGGGACTAATGCCCTTAAGATCATCAAGAGTATATCCAATGGCAGCACGGTGCTTCTTCAGAGTTTTTAATAATTTCTTTTCTTCATGCTCTGAAAGGTTAGCACTAATAATAACAAGATATATCTCTTTCTCATCGAGATAAGCATATTTAAGAGTATCTGGTAAAGTTTTAAGCTCGAACACGGGATCACCCTTGGGTGGAGGAGGATCCCCTAGAATTTCAACAGGCAAGTTGTGTTTCAAAATAGGTCCCTGTTTAAAGAATACTTCATCTACTTCCCTTCTTTCATTCATAAACATATCATTTTCATGGTCTAGCAAATATTGTTCTAAAGGATCACTAGGAGGCACGTCAATAGAAGCAAGACCAATAATTTCATCTTTACTAGGCAATTCTTTATCATGGGGTTGTCTATGAAATTTAGCAAAATTAAAATCATGAGACATATCCCCTAAACCAACAGAAATAGTATCCTTATTGCAGTCTATCTTAGCATTAACAGTATTCAAGAAGGGTCTACCAAATATAATGGGACAAAAGTTATCTTGTGGGGAACCAAGAACAAGAAAATCAGTAGGATATTTAACTTTCACACAGAAGACTTCAACGTCTCTAACAATCCCAACTGGTGAAATAGTGTCTCTATTGGCAAGCTTGGTTCTAACATCAATTTCCTCTATCTCAGCAGGTGCAATATCATGCATAATTTCTTTATATAAGGAATGAGGTATTGCACTTGCACTAGCACCCATATCACATAAGCCATGATAGCAATGATCTCCTATTTTAACAGAAATAATAGGCATGCCTACAACAGGTCTATGCTTATTTTTAGTATCGGGTCTAGCAATTCTAGAGATTCATCACAGAAGTAAATAACATGCCCATCAATATTATCGGCCAAGAGATCTTTAACCATAGCAACACTAGGTTCAACTTTAATTTTCTCAGAGGGTGTAGGTGTTCTAGTATTACTCTTACGAACCACAGTTGAAGCTTTATCATGATCCTTTATTCTAACAGGGAAAGGTGGTTTCTCAATATAAGCAGTAGGAACAACATGATCATTATAAGTGATAGCCTTTTCTTTAACTTTAATAGGTGCAACTACTTTTACTTCAATGGGAGGATTATATTTAAACCACTTCTCCTTAGGGAGATCAACATGAGTAGCAAAAGATTCACAGAAAGAAGCTACTAGCAAAAGATTCACGGAAAGCATCGGTATCCATAAAAGATTTTACACAATCAAACTTAGGTCTTATACCTGACTCCTTACCTTCGTCGAGATCCAAATCTTCAGAGTTGCGTTAAATTCTTTCCAATAAATCCCATTTGAATTCAATAGTCTTCATCATAAAAGAGCCAGTACAAGAAGTATCGAGCATGGAGCGATTATCGAGAGAAAGCCGAGCATAAAAATTTTGAATAATAATTTCTCTAGAGAGCTCATGATTGGGGCATGAATATAACATTGACTTAAGCCTCCCCCAAGCTTGAGCGATGCTTTCTCCTTCGCGAGGCCAAAAATTATATATATATATATAATTACGATCACGATGAACAAGATGCACAGGATGAAACTTCTGATGAAATTCCAATTTCAATCGGTTGTAGTTCCATGATCTCATATCATCACATAGCCTAAACCATGTCAATGCCTTTCCCTTCAAAGATAAAGGTAAAACCTTCTTCTTGATAACATCCTCGAGCATACCAGCAAGCTTAAATAATCAACAAACTTCATCCACATAGATTAGGTGTAAATCGGGATGTAATGTTCTATCACCTATGAAAGGATTAGCTAGCAGTTTCTCTATCATACCTGAAGGAATTTCAAAGTAAACATTTTCAGTAGGTTGAGGAGCAACTCTTTGCTCAACTGGTCTGGGTGAAGATACCCCGAACAAGCCCCTCAAAGGATTATGTTCCATAGTAGCAAGTGACAGTAAATTTCAGCACAGTATATAAATTTTTCCTTACCAAATTCCACCTACCAAAGGTGCTTCACTCCCCGGCAACGGCACCAGAAAAGAGTCTTGATGACCCACAAGTGTAGGGGATCTATCGTAGTCCTTTCGATAAGTAAGAGTGTCGAACCCAACGAGGAGCAGAAGGAAATGAAAGCAGTTTTCAGTAAGGTATTCGCTGCAAGCACTGAAATTATCGGTAACAGATAGTTTTGTGATAAGGTAATTTGTAACGGGTAGTAATTAATAAAAGTAAATAAGGTGCAGAAAGATGGCCCAATCCTTTTTGTAGCAAAAGACAATCCTGGACAAACACTTATATAAAGGAAAGCGCTCCCGAGGACACATGAGAATTATCGTCAAGCTAGTTTTCATGATGTTCACATGATTCGCGTTCGGTATTTTGATAATTTGATATGTGGGTGGACCGGTGCTTGGGTTCTGCCCTTCCTTGGGCAAGCATCCCACTTATAATTAACCCCTATTGCAAGCATCCGCAACTACAAAAAAAGTATTAAGGTAAACCTAATTGACGGTGTCCTGGACTAGGGGGTACTCACCACATCGTCTCCCGATCTGTTAGATTGGGCCGAGGACCCCCATGGCCGTATACTCATGGGCCAGGTCGGACAGTTGCCGCATACATGGAAGACCACAAGACTTGGTGATCGAGACAAGGACTCCTCTCCACCGGCGTATTCGGCTAGGACTCTTGTTATCCTAGGCCTCTGGTGCATTATATAAACCGAGGCCAGGCTAGTCGATAAATCATATACAACAATCATACCATATGCTAGCTTCTAGGGTTTACCCTCTACAATCTTGTGGTAGATCAACTCTTGTAATACTCATATCATCAATATCAATCAAGCAGGACGTAGGGTATTACCTCCATCAAGAGGGCTCGAACCTGGGTAACATCGTGTCCCCTGCCTCCTGTTACCATCGATCCTAGACGCACAGTTTGGGACACCCTACCCGAGATCCGCCGGTTTTGACACCGAAATTGGTGCTTTCATTGAGAGTTCCGTTGTGTGATCGGCAAAAGGATCGACGGCTCGTCTGCAGATTAACTGCGACGTCGGCATCTTTGTCGCCGACTCGACTGGTCACCTTGGCTCGACCGAGGGCCGTGCTCCATCTCCGATCATCATGTTCAGACGGGGGCCTTCTTCAACATCAACTCCGATCTGTATCAAGATCATGGAGGAATCATCCATGGAGCTCGGGGGCTCAACGTCAACATTGCCCTCGAGCGACCATGCTGTTTTTCCAAACAGCGAACTTGTATTCGCTGCCACCACCTCTTTGAGCATCGCTTTGACGATCCCTTTGGTGGAATTGTGTGGAATTAAGTCTAAAACAACCACGCAAAATTTCATCGAGTTCCGATGGAGGAATCTCTGACAATCTACGATATACCGAAGCCCTGTCAAATCTGGACGAGAATCTAGACGAGTTTTGGGCGTGGTGTCCGGCCTCCAGCTCGGACGTCCTTTGGAAGATCCAACCGTTGATCTGCTGCGGAATTCCTATATCTACCACCCTTCAAAATTTCAGCACGATCCGACCGTCCAAACTCTGGGAACCTTCCGATTAGTGCATCACTTTTCGGATCTGTTTTCTGCGCGAAAACGAATCCGACCCGAGTTCATCTTTTTTATGAACGGGATTTCGGACATCCTTTTTGAAGGAAGTTTTGTATGGGGTGTTGTGTTTTGTTCCCGAACACATCCCACTAACTTTAAAATCTTTTGAACATAATCTTCAACATCATGCTGGTGTCAAACCAGTTCGGCAATATTGCTCCACGGCTGCCGACCTGCGCTAGACGCGTCGTCACTTTGTTGAGCCGAGCTCAATTCTTCGGATCATCATCTCGGCAAGCCAAACAAGAGTCCGGCATCGCCGCATGGTCACTTCATCAAGCCGGCATCAACCACGTCACGACCTGCATCGGTAGGGCCGCACTGTTGCTTCTTCAAGCCGGTGTCCATCACGCCAACCTATTTCGACTCATCGGTTGACATCGAGGCTTCGACATCTCGGCTGGACCGGGGGCTTCGCCATCTCTTCATCAACCTATACTCCGGAGACTTCGGTGTCACTAGCCGACCAGCTCCGTCACGTTAGCTAGACCAAGGGCTTTGCCTCGGCGAGCCAACCTTTGCCAGCATCGCCGTGCCGTCGCTTTATCGCCCATCAGGCAATGGGTGCGTGGATCGAGTCCCAATTTTGGGAATCACCTTTCTTCGGATTGTTATAACAAATAAACCTGGTGCTATTAATCCTAGTATTTTTTGCTTTTTTGGGTTCATTTTTACCAAAGAATTATTACTCTGATTTGTCCATCATATGTACGCAGGTCTATCAAATGGTGGCCGCACTAACGACGATCAGATGGTGGTTCGGTCAGTTTCCGTACATAGTCCGGCGAACGCCGCATCCGGAACTCGAACCGACCTGTGAATTCACGCTTTGCCACGCCTTTACCGCATCACGTTGACGCCCTGCATCGACATTGACTTTGGCGCCAGGCCATATTTCTTTTATTACTCACTTTGCATAAATTATTTATTATGCAATATTTTTTCATTATTATTTTTATCTCCGGTTTGCACTATTTTTTGTGCACAGGAAAATGATCCGGGTTGGGCAGCATCGTCAACTCGGCGTACTGACAATACCACGTCACCTCGGCTGGACGGGGGGCTTTGTCAACACTTCATTACCCCATGCCGGGGATTTCAGCATCACTCTGCCGGCCTGCATTGACCGTGCTATGTCACCACTTCGTAGTGCCAAGCCCTTTGCTCCGCAACCTCGGGACCGGCTTGGCGGATGGAACCTTGTCCTGCATCAAGCTCGGACCGCGTCATCAATACCGAACACATTAACCATCTAAGTTGCCTTCATGCTCAAAGTTTTAAATTTTTAACTTGTGTTCGGTTCGGCCAAGCATTATACTTTTTTGGAAAAAAGTTGCTTGTAAAAAATTTCCTTGTCCAAACTTTATTTGTGACACACAAATTCAAATACCCCATTTACTTGGGGGCTCCCTTGATGGAGCTTTTCCTCTTGCATATGATTATACTTGTACGGCTTCGTTCCTTGTTCGTGTATTACGCCACAATATGCACCATATTGACCTAAGCGATTTGCAAGCTGGGTTTCCTGGCTCCTGTGCTTACCCCTACGTTCCCGATTGTTCGGCTAGGGAGTAAAGGGAGCACCTCTGCGATTGTCATGACCGGGTCATCCGAGCTCTGACCTCAGACTGGGTGAAGCCGAAAGCTAGCGCTCTTATTGTTTTCAATCATGGTCGGCACACAATGTTACTCATGAGTACAAAAAATCTATTGCACAAGTCTCATAGTAATAATGAGCACCGAAGAAAGGTATCGGTGGGGGTACTATTTTATTCGAAGATGCTTCTTACACTTCGTTAGTAATATAGCATAACTTCCCTGAGCACGCTTTGTCTGTTACAGCCTTATGGCCTGATTGCCTGGTCATCGGAAACACCGTCGATACTCTCGACAGGCGGAGTACATGAGACTTTTCGGCCCTTGGCCGAAGAGGGAGAAGCCGACGGTCGGTTAAGATGTGTTTAAAGTTTGGGTGAACACAAATATGATATAAGTATTTCGGCACATATAATCATTATACATAAAATTCTTACCCAAGTCACTTGGGGGCTCTTAAAATTTATATATGAGCTGTAAATGTGTTTTCTTCTTGGTCGTTGTCAAAACACGACAGAAGCACAATTTTTTCTTTCTCTTCCAATTTTCGGATTGGCACCGAACACTTGATCTTGTTCGGACATCATGTTTTTACTGATGTTTTTTGGTTTTCCAAGCTTTCTGGCACTTTTAAACTATTTGTGTGTTTCCAGCACAAGTCTCACAGTGCAATGCCGGACACCTTTATAGATTCGGCAAAAACATTCTCGGATCTCACTATATATGCATTGGTTTCGAATTGTGTCTTCGGTCAATAGTTGGGTTGCCCGGCTCCTGCACTTGCCTGCTACGTTCCGCTTTGTTCGGCTAGGTGTGCAAAGGGAGAACCACTGCGATTGTGCTTCCAGCTCACATGGTTAAGAACCTTAGTGGAGAAAGCCGAAAACTGACTGTCACAATAAGCGTAAACTGGTCAGCGATCCAATGACGGTGTTAAATGACGGGCCATTCATAACAATGGCCGAAGTGTTTACGGCTTGACCTCGACTGTCGCCGAACACTACCGGGGGCTATTCACTGACCTCCCAAACTAAATCCTCAATAGTTTACTCTTACATTAGAGATGAGGTTTCATGATCATGCTTACCATGACAAACCAAAGAAAGGAACCGATAGCGGGACTATTTTCTTTGGAAGACATTTCTTATGTTAAGTAGTAATATAACATATCTCTCTGCATACCTTTGTTTATAAAACCGTATGTCCAGATTGCCTTGTTTGTCGTAAATCTTTGCCCTCATAAAGGCTTTATAAAGTAGGACAAACACTCCTCGGCTACTAGCCGAGGAGGTGGAATCCGATGGTCGGTCAACAAAGTTTTGTACAATGCGGATCCGAGCATTAAGGATGTAAAGTACTTGGATACATAGAGTCATTAAACGTGATTTTACTATGGATATCGATCCTTAATTCGGCCACCCGTGCCCGCATTAAGGCTCGGGGGCTACTGGGCTTCGGGCTTATTATTTAAAAATATTAAAGGGGCACATCGATCCCCTGATCTGGTGTTGCCACCTGACCAGTGTCTCGGGGGCTACTGCATTACATGTCCAATGCAGAAAATTTTAAGTGCAATACAGTTTCCGAGGAAATTATGATCCTCAGGTTCGTCGGCCGCACCCAACCTGAGTCTCGAGAACTAAGCACGCCGCTTTTTGTATCCCAAAGTATTCTGCCGAGCTAGGACTTGATCCTCAGGCCGATTTTGCAAATCAACATGAGTCTCAGCGGCTACTGGGATTAGTGGTCTTACATCATCCTTCAAGTGCATCTCGGGTTTTAAACCGATACACATGTTGAGGGTTACTGGCTATATATCTCGGCAGAGAATAAATTGCACCAATCAAAAATATTGACAAAAAATTGGCCCACAGTCGGGGTGGTGCACCACCTTGGAAGCAGTCCGGCATAAAGCTCGGGCGCTAGTGGCTGGCTCCATAGAGGGCATTTCCAGCATTAAGCTCGGTTAAACTCCTTCAACTTTTTTGGACCAAGATGATCTATGACATCTTGGATATAGTCCGGCGTTGGAGCTTGGACACAGTCTGGCGTTGGAGCTCGGATACATTTCAGTGTTGGAGCTCAGAAAGCAGTCCGGCATTGGTGCTCGGCTGCAAAAGATACCTCGAATGCAGTCCGGCGTTAGAGCTCGGACGCAAGAGGACACTGCCTCCCGGGAACAACTTCAAACCCGAGGTGTGGCATAAAAATAACAAGGCATTGATAAAGGCCGGAAACTTAAAGGGGCTCCTCGGATACCCGACGTGTAAACTCGTCGAATGCATTTCGGCGATCCTCAAGATCAAAGATGAGAAGATTTGTTGAACCAGTTTTCAAGACCGACAACCGAAGATGAAGAACAGTTCGGAAGAATCGAGGAGCGTCCCTAACTTGAAGACCGGTTCAGGGGGCTACTGACGGTGTCCTGGACTAGGGGGTACTCACCACATCGTCTCCCAATCTGTTAGATTGGGCCGAGGACCCCCATGGTCGTATACTCATGGGCCAGTTCGGACAGCTGCCGCATACATGGAAGATTCCACAAGACTTGGTGATCAAGACAAGGACTCCTCCCCACCGGCGGATTCGGCTAGGACTCTTGTTATCCTAGGCCTCTGGTGCATTATATAAACCGAGGCCAGGCTAGTCGATAGATCATATACAACAATCATACCATAGGCTGGCTTCTAGGGTTTAGCCTCTACGATCTTGTGGTAGATCAACTCTTATAATACTCATATCATCAATATCAATCAAGCAGGACGTAGGGTATTACCTCCATCAAGAGGGCCCGAACCTGGGTAAACATCGTGTCCCCTGCCTCCTATTACCATCGATCCTAGACGCATAGTTCAGGACCCCCTACCCAAGATCCGCCGGTTTTGACATCGACACTAACCATAGCATGAAACATATGGATCCAAATCAGCCCCTTACAAAGCAATGCATAAACTAGGGTTTAAGCTTCTGTCACTCTAGCAACCCATCATCTACTTATTACTTTCCAATGCCCTCCTCTAGGCCCAAACAATGGTGATGTGTCATGTAGTCGACGTTCACATGACACCACTAGAGGAAAGACAACATACATCTCATCAAAATATCGAACAAATACCAAATTCACATGACTACTTATAGCAAGACTTCTCCCATGTCCTCAGGAACAAACATAACTACTCACAAATCATATTCATGTTCACAATCAAAGGGGTATTAATATGCATAAAGGATCTGAACATATGATCTTCCACCGAATAAACCAACTAGCATCAACTACAAGGAGTAATCAACACTACTAGCAACCCACATGTACCAATCTGAGGCTTTGGGACAAAGATTGGATACAAGAGATGAACTAGGGTTTGAGATGAGATGGTGCTGGTGAAGATGTTGATGGAGATTGAGCCCCTCCCGATGAGAGGATCGATGGTGATGATTTCCCCCTTCCGGAGGGAAGTTTCCCCGGCAGAACAACTCCGCCGGAGCCCTAGATTGGTTCCGCCTCGTGGCGGCGGAGTTTCGTCCCGTGATCTTGCTTATGATTTTTTCCTGGACAAAAGACTCCATATAGCCAAAGATGGGCATCAGAGGGCTGCCAGGGGGCCCACGAGGCAGGGGGCATGCCCAGGGGGTAGGGCGCGCCCCCACCCTCGTGGATGGTGGGTGGCCCCCCTCTAGTACTTCTTTCGCCCAATATTTTTTATATATTTTGAAACTTGCTGCCATGAAGTTTCAGGACTTTTGGAGTTGTGCAGCATAGGTCTCTAATATTTTCTCCTTTTCCAGCCCAGAATTCCAGCTGCCGGCATTCTCCCTCTTCATGTAAACCTTGTAAAATAAGAGAGAATAGGCATAAGTATTGTGACATAATGTGTAATAATAGCCCATAATGCAATAAATATCGATATAAAAGCATGATGCAAAATGGACGTATCAGCAAGATACATACGGCTCTGAATGTTGCAGACCCGTTGACTAAGCCTCTCTCACGAGCAAAACATGATCAACACCAAGACTGCGTGGGTGTTAGAATCATTACTATGTAATCTAGATTATAAACTCTAGTGCAAGTGGGAGACTGAAGGAAATATTCATTACAAAAAAAATACACTTCTGTGATGTTACGTGTTTGTCATAGTAGGTCGCTTTTTTTGTCATGCATGTACATCCATGACAAATTTATGACAGAATCAAGATAGTCATACCTGTGTTGTCGTAGAAGTGTTCCATGACATTACCAAAATTATCATCACGGAAGTGTCCACTTCCATGACGATAAATCGCGCGTCACAGAAGTGCTTTCGTCAAGGGTGACCGACACGTGGCATCCACCGTAACGGAACGTCGTTAAGCTATCGGGTCGGGTTTTGGATCCGATAACCCGTTAACAGCCCCGACCAATGGGAAATTTCCACGTGTAAAGTTCTTATTGGCCGGACGAAACACGTGTCAGCTCGTCAGTGGGTCAGATAGGCGCCTATGATATGTCGACACGTGGCACGGCCCAACAAGTTTAAATGGGCCAGCCCAACTGAAGGCCCACAAGATTTTGCGGACCATAATGGCCAGCCCAGCTAAAGGCCCACGAGATTTTGCGGACCGTAATGGGCTGGCCCAGCTAAAGGCCCACAAGATTTTGCGGGCCATAATGGGCCGGCCTAGGTAAAGGCCTACAAGATTTTTGTGCGCCATAATGGGCCGGCCCAGGTAAAGCCCACAAGATTCTTGCGGGTCATAATGGGCCAGCCCAGCTAAAGGCCCACGAGATTTCGCCGACATTAATAGGCCAGCCCAGCTATAGGCCCACAAGATTTTGAGGAACCTAGTAGGCCGGCCCATTAACTGGCTGCCATGTTTTGGGCCAAATGCCAGCCTATATTTGATCCGGTCCATTAATGGCCTACCACGCTCCGGGCCTAATAGTGGCCCATATGAGATCCGGCCCGTTAAAAGCCTACCACGTTCTGGGCCAAATTATGGCCCAGATCAGGTCCAGCCCTTTAAGAGGCTTTGGGCTCAATTATGGCCCATATCAGATTCGGCCCGTCAACTAGACACTATGCTTTTGGGCCCACTTGCTAAAGGCCCACTTAGTAATTCGGCATGATATTAGTTTTGGCCTGTTAAGGGCCCGTTTAACATTTCGGCCCTATATTAATTTTGGCCTGTTAAAAGCCAGTCATATAGTTGGGCCTAACTACGGCCCTGTTTGCATCCGGCCTGCTCGCAACCGATATCTGATTGGGCCAAACAAGGACCGAGACAATTTTGGCATGTTAAAAGCCCGTGATTTGATTTTCACAATCATGGGTCGGGGTTCATTTCATGCTGCTGCGTAACTAGTATGAATTAAGAACAAAGCTACTCTATACAAAAAGAAATTATGGCATAGTAACTTAGAATAAACCTACACTATACAATAAAGGGTTTAAGGTATATTACATCCACTGGGCATCGAAGTTCGCCACCAGTGATCATAAAGCGCAACGTAGAAGCAGATTACAAAAACTGGGCACCATTGCAGCGTAACAAAATAATACTGAACCAAGACCACTTCCAAGACAGTTCAAGAAAGGTTAGCCTTGCGGGGGAACTGCCACGCAAGCTGCTGAGCAAGGCTATGAGACCGGCCTAGCATGTCGGTCATAGCTTCCAGGTGTAGCTGTTTAGCGATGAGGTTCTCATTGGTGTTCTCCGCAATCTTTCTTAGAGATAGGACTTCAAGTCGAAGTTGAGTTGCAGAATACCTTTCTGGTAGAACTTGGGACTGAAGAAGTCGAACTGATTCAGACAACAAATTCTGTGAGCTTGTCTGACTGTTAGTGTCAAGTAACTTGAACACTACATCAAGACAAGACTTTGGGGTTGTCTCGCTATCTTCAAGATGTTTTGCCTTCTTTGCTGCAATATATGTTGGGTTTGTCTCACAGCCTTCAGCAGACTTGTGCATGCCATCAGGCATATCACCCTGAAACAAAGCAGAGAGATGACAGGTTTTCCACGTGTATAAACAAAGATGATAACTGTTCTGTCAATTCTGTCCAATTTCAAATTAGAAAATAAAGAGTATGTTCAAAATATCAATAGCATAATTTGGCATTGTTCATAATGCGGGGAGCTTCACCACACTACTGGATTACCATGTCAACATAATAAGCATAGATGAAGGGCAAAGAAAATCATTGTATCTATTTTGGATAATGTACATGTCATGTTGTTCATATCATCAGCCACATCAGTAAGATAAAACAGGAGATGACAAGGTGCAAACGTGGGCTGCTTCACCACACACTGGATTATAGATCCACAAAAACAAGCATACATATAGGGAGTATTAAGTAATGTGCATGGTATGAATAAGGAATTTGGTTTTACAAGTAAAACTTAGAACTTACGGTTCTTATGAACATGCATTTTGGTAGAAACAGCAAACTAAACAGCAGTAAACGATATGGAGTATGAGCAAATTAAACAGCATTTGAGGATAAAGGCTTTAGAAAGACTAACTTACATTAACAGTTAACACCGGCTTTATAATGCCCTTCTCCATGTCAAGGGAAGGATAACTCAAGAATTTCAGCACAGAATCTTCTTCATAAGCATTGCCTGTACTCTACATTTTGTAGAGAGTAATTATAGATATGATAATACTGGAAGGGGTAGAGGATAATGAAGATAAGATGCAGATTGATGCTACATAATCAACTACCAATCCCTGGAAGTACAAGCGTTACAGGACAAAATGTACTGACAAGAACAATGGGCTACACTTCTGCACTGGCATTGTCTGTGTATTCTACTTGTTGGTAAGATTAAATATTGATCTGATCTTTTTTAGTAAATTGTGGGCGAGGGAGATAAGATGCAGAATGCTACAAAATGAACCAATCCCTCTTCCCATAATACAAGAGTGTTTTGAACACTAATGTACTGTACAAAACGTTCTTATATTATGGGACAGAGGGAGTAGCTGTTAATGTAAGTACAGTGATAGACCACGTTCGGTCCTTACAAGAGGACTGCAGAGCTAAACCTCTTCAAAAGCATTGGGTTGATTCTAAATTTATGTAAGAGTCCATATGGATCTTATAATGTCCACCAAATGGATGATTACGAGGCTAACATGTGTAGTGATGCTACATAATCAAACAACTATGAAAGTAAATATGGTCATACAGGGCAAGAGGTACTCACAAGAGCAATGCAGTGTGCAGTATAGTTGCGAGATTCTGTGGTCCCTTGAGAACAAATGTTCTTCTGCTAACAGTTTTCGTACAAGTGAGACATTAAGGCAAATGCAGAAATGTAGTTCAAATTGTGATGTGATATCATAGACAGTACCTTATGCTGCAGCCGAGACCAATGTGTAACAAGATTATTCCAGTTACCGTCGGATAAATGTAGCACCGGAGACTTTACAGAAATTTCGTTCAGAGGCTTGCGATCGAAGAGCGCTTGCCTCAGGTAGGAACGATACTTCATCAACGAGTGCTTGAAAAGCGCAACCAACCCTTGCTCATCATCACAATCCAGTTTGCGCCTCGCCTATTTAAAAGAACAAAATCTTGTGTCTTCTGTCAGCAGAAACATATGCAGTAAAGACCATGAATAACATTAGTACATTACTTACGTGTAAGTTGCGGAGGAAGACTGGAAATTGTTCTGTGTCTGCGGTATAATCTTTCCATGAAGGAAAGATGCGCACAAAGTTCCTGACAACAACATAAGCTTCGTCTTCTAAACTGGGAAGAAATGGATCAGGGGTCCTATTTGCTGCAATTAGGGCTCTCTCTGGTTCGAAAAGGGATTTGGCAACTGGATTTGGTGTACTCTTTGCAGGAATGAGGGTTTTGCGTCGTACAGCTGGTGCTATGTCAACTGGCATAATCATACTGTTTGCTGCAGTTGGGGTCTGCTGAGTTGGGGCATCAGAAATGACCAGTGTAGTAGGGCTAGAGTCTGCAAGAGTTGGGGTATTTTGTGGGTCAGGTGATATTGCAACTACACCTAATGGGCTATTTGATTTATCAGATGCCACTACCTTTTCCAAATACTTTGCTTGTGCTCCTACACGATCAGCAATCGCCCTCTTCCTTTTGAACATCTGATACACAAGAACATCATTTGAATAGATAAATATGGTATGATGACAGATGGAATATGTACTGAAAATGGATAGGCAGGGCGTATTCACATACACGATGCGTAAACTAAGCTAATGGCAGTTCAACAAAGTAGAAGCAATGCAAAGCATCAGTTGCAAGATATGTGCGAGCAATGTAACCTTGGAAAGTTAGAGCAAGTACCTTGATGGGTGAATAAGATATGGCATCTTCCTCTGACTCCTCCACTAGGGAGCTACATTGACTTAGGTCTCCCTCTAGCTCAGAATCACTGTTAGGATCATATTCTGAGCATGAATCTGTAGGTGGAGAGTGTTTGCATTGTATTGCATCTAGAGTTGATTTCAGTCCCTTAATGCCAAGTTTGACAGCCATGGCATTGTTCTGCTTTATTCTTTTCATGCGCGCAAGCTCATAATCATTATGATGCTGTTCAGAATATGAGATTCATGAAAACATAAAAAGTAGTCAGATTATCTATGGAATGCATTGCGGTTTCAACTCAGAGAGTGTCTCCCTATAAACCCCTGCATATGCAAAGTTCACCTCCCCCACCGTGCTGACCAAACCACACACAGAGATACACATCCGAGCGGCGAACATGCATTTTCGAAACTAATTTAGGAACGTTTAGCTGACCAATTAAACAACTCTGTTTTAATAATATAAGATTCATATTTGAACAACTAAGCTTGTTTAGCTTGATGGGTGGAGCAGTGTTATTATGAAACGAAGCATGTATTCTGATCGTATAGTGATCATAAAAGGGGGAAACTCTAAGCATATATTTTTTTAGCAAAAGAGGGTTTCCCCTATGATTTCTATTAAAGAAACCACCACGGAACCAACATGATCAATTAAACCCTAAGCATGATCAATTAAACCGTATTATGGTTGTGCCATGGCAGATTTGAAGCTGCAAACCGAAGAAATGATATTTAGCATCCATTGTTTGCTTCGAACTAAGAACTAAATTCTAAGAGCTGAAAAGAAAGTAGAGTAACCAAGTTAAGATCTATTTTCTGGTTGAGATCAAAAAGTTGAGGAGATATGAAGTACCACCTCTCTTGCGGCACCGTGTAGGCATCGGGGGTGCGATGTCTGTCGGTGGCGTTGAAGCAGATCTGCGACGGTAGACGGGTGCATCGGGGGATAAGTCCTGTTGCGATGAAAGAGAAGGTCGTGTGAGCGGCCTCGGCAAAGAGGACGACGGCATTGATGAAGCAAGAGGACGCGATGCAAGGCTATTGGTCCGTCGCCGTGGATGAGAAACGTCCATCTCTAGCAGTGGACGACGCGGTCTTGGTAGGCGCTCCGGTATGGTGGAGGACGGTGGCGATGGATGTGGTGGAGGACGGCGGCGATGGATGGGGTGGCGGACGGAGGCTGGTGTGGGAATGGGGTGTTCTAGCGCGGACGGTGTATGAATGGGAAAATGGAGGGAGAGGTACGGGGAACCATGTTTTTGGGACGCGCCTGTCTGAAATATGGGAAAGTTACGAACTTATCCCCCGTTTCAAATTTGGACGTCTCGTCGGTTGGGGATAGGACGGTAATCTCGCATCTCCCAAATATTTGCCGGTAACTATTTCGGGCGAGGAGAGGGTGTTTTGCCGCCCACGGTTGGCGTCCACGGTGTATGAACGAGGCTGACAGGTAGGGCGGTTGTGTCACGTCTGATGGAAGTTACACATCTGCCCCTATTTAAAATATTGGCCTACATCTATTTCGACGAGGAGAGTTTGTTTTGCCGCCCACCGTGTATGAATGGGGAATGGAGGGAGAAACAGAGGTCTTTCGGACGAGCTTGAATCAAATGAGTTTTGCCGCCCATGTTTGACACCCACCATGTCGGAATGGGCTCAGAGGCGGTCGTGTCACGTCTAGTTGAAGTTACTAACCTACCCCTATTTAGAGCAGTGTAAATCGGGCCGATGGATTGTCCGTGTAATGGGTAAACAGTAATTTCCATCTCCCAAACACTTGGCTTCGGGCAGCCGATGTGGGAGTGGACATTTTGCTGTTTCTTTCGAATTTTGGGACAATAAGCATCCACGTTTACCCTGGCAACTAAATTCAAATCCATTTTGTATTCCTATATGAATCTTTATAAATCATTCTATGTGTTTTTATATATCTTCAAAAGGACGACAAAGATGTATTCCACTGTCATATATGAATATGGTTTACAAATGCCGATACTCAAATTCAGAAACTAGAATCCAGTTTAAGGTGAATTCGAATATTTGGAACACTTCATGTCCAACTCAAATGTCACACGCAGCATAATGTGTACTCCCATTTAGATATGTACACAAGCGATGTATCAAGATTCAAATACCGAGTCAATCAACCAAGAATGTACGGAACTAACAGACATATAAACACTTATAGAGTATATGGATCAATAATATCAACTAACATACATAAGCCAGGCCGCTGTACTTTTTTTTTGGCTACAACAGCATCCTTTTTTTAGCCAGCATCTTGGCCCTTTCCGATGCGTGCCACTTATGGTCCATCTATACTAGTATTGCTGAATGCACATTCAGCCCAATTGGCATATTTGTAGGTCTGGCACAGCAAGCCAAATGAAATGTCTCCGAGTCTTATCAACTAATACAGACTTGTGCTCAAATAAAATTACAAAAAACCAATTATTACATGATCTCTAAAACAAATGGTTTGATTGATTACATGAACAGACAACACAAAGGTTATTCAACTATGGAAAGAACATTTCACCTATGATTTACCAAGTAGGAATTTAATTTCCTTTTTTCCTTCAGGACCTTAACAATCTGGTCAGTCTCAGCTTGCTTCGTTTTGAAATCCACCAAATATTTAATGGTTGTCTTGAGTACTGCTTGTGATTGTGCTGTTTGCTTCCTCAACATGTCAACTTCATCTCTAAGTGCAGAAGCAGAATCTCTTTCTACCACTAGTTTAGCCTCTAGAGCATCAGCAGTTGGCAATTCCTAATGCACGATTGGGCCGGTGCCACAGCTCTGGGATGATGCAACGTCCATGGGGACCTCGCTCTTTGATCTTGGGCTAACCTGTTTTGCCAATAAAGTTCCGATTGGATTCAGAAAAGTTGAAGTTAGCAAAACATCTCAACTGGGCGTTCTAACAGCAAACCAGTTAAACAAACAAGGAATTAAAGAGTTTCAATTGGATGCTGAAAAGTAGTTATTAACATCATTGTAACCCGCTGTTGCAGCAGCAAAGCAGTTAAACAAACAAGTAGATATTTAAGTTAAGGCAAACAGGTAATTCTTAACAGTAAGTATCAAACACATAGATAGGCGCAGTCTACAATATGATTAACAGGATGTGCCATTATGTAATCAGTAGCAAACTAAATTAAGACAAGCAATGTAATTGAATTCTTTTGCAATAAGTGGCTAACTAAAATTCCGAGAAGCAGGTAACTGAACTTACGCTAGTTCTTTGTACAGGCACACTGTAACTTCTTTTTCGCTTACATGGTTGTATGAAGGAGTCCATGGCATCAATTGCTTGCATACGCAGTCCCAATACTTCTTTCTTCCCACACTGCATGGGTGAGGGAGTCCTGGATTAGGGGGTCTCCGGACAGCCGGACTATATCCTTTGGCCGGACTGTTAGGCTATGAAGATACAAGATTGAAGACTTTGTCTCATGTCCGGATGGGACTCTACTTGGCGTGGAAGGCAAGCTAGGCAATACGGATATGGATATCTCCTCCTTTATAACCGACCTTGTGTAACCCTAACCCTCTTCGGTGTCTATATAAACCGGAGGGTTTTAGTCCGTAGGACACAACAACTACAACATACAATCATACCATAGGCTAGCTTCTAGGGTTTAGCCTCTCTGATCTCGTGGTAGATCTACTCTTGTACTACCCATATCATCAATATTAATCAAGCAGGACATAGGGTTTTACCTCCATCAAGAGGGCCCGAACCTGGGTAAAACATTGTGTCCCCTGCCTCCTGTTACCATCCGCCTTAGATGCACAGTTTGGGACCCCCTACCCGAGATCCGCCGGTTTTGACACCGACATTGGTGCTTTCATTGAGAGTTCCTCTGTGACGTTGACGTTAGGCTTGATGGCTCCTACTATCATCGATGGCGATGCAGTCCAGGGTGAGACTTTTCTCCCCGGACAAATCTTCGTATTCGGCTGCTTTGCACTGCAGGCCAATTTGCTTGGCCATCTGGAGCAGATTGAAAGTTACGCCCCTGGCCACCAGGTCAGGTTTGGAAGCTTAAACTACACGGCCGATATCCGTGGAGACTTGATCTTCGACGGATTCGAGCCTCTGCCTTGTGCGTCACGCGGTCACGATGAGTACGGCTTGGCGCCACCATCGGATAGTGTTCAAGAGATCGCACAGGCAGCCGCCCCGACCCTCAATTCGGAGCCAGGTGCGCCTTCCGTGGACGGGTGGATGGACCCCACCACGAAGGCCTTACCCTCAGCGGAGATCGAGCCAAACATCGACCTTACCTTGCACGAGAGCCGTGCTGTTAAACTGCCGGATCCTTCTCCGGCCACGGACTCCGAACCGCCTGCGCCCGTTCCTATCGAATCCGATTGGGCGCCGATCATGGAGTTTACCTCCGCGGATATTTTTCAGCACTCGCCTTTTGGCGACATACTGAACTCATTAAGGTCTCTCTCCTTGTTAGGAGGATCCTGGCCGAACTATGTCCGACAGGACTGGGATGCGGACGACGAAGAAATTCGAGGCCCACCCACCACCCACTTAGTAGCCACTGTCAATGACTTAACCGACATGCTCGACTTCGACTCCGAAGACATAGACGGTATGGATGACGACGCGGGAGATGAAGAGGATCCACTGCCCACAGGGCACTGGACAGCCACCTCATCATACGATATATACATGGTGGATACACCCAAAGAAGGCAATGGCGACGAGATAGCGGAGGATGACCCCTCCAAGATGCAACCCAAGCGCCAACGTCAGCGGCACCGCTCTAAGTCCCGCCAAAGCAAAAGTGGAGATACCGGCACAGGAGATAATAATACTCCGGATAGTGCCAAAGACAACAACAATCCCCTCCAGCAAGATTTAGAGCAGGAGAATGGAGGAGCCAGCCCTCCTGAGAGAGCGGCAGATGGAGAAGAGGAGGATGATAATTACATGCCCCCCTCCGAAGATGAGGCAAGCCTCGGCGACGACGAATTCGTTGTGCCAGAGGATCCCGTCGAACAAGAGCGCTTCAAACATCGGCTTATAGCCACAACAAATAGCCTTAAGAAAAAGCAGCAGCAGCTTCAAGCTAATCAGGATCTGCTAGTTGACAGATGGACTGAAGTCCTCGCGGCCGAGGAATATAAACTCGAGCGCCCTTCCAAGAGTTACCCAAAGTGCAGGTTGCTACCTCGACTGGAGGAAGAAGCGTATGATACGGTTGATCGGCCACCTCGTGGCCGCGATAGAGAGGCATTCCAGCCAAAAACTCAGCCTCCACCCCGACGCCATTCAAATAAAAAGGCATGGGGAGATACGCCAGACCTGCGAGACATCTTGGAGGACAAAGCAAAGCATGCAAGATCGATCTACGGATCACGAGGGCGCACCACTCTGCGAGACGATAAACGTCACGCCGGATACAGTAAAAGCAAATCCGGTCGGGCCGAACACAGCGGGCAAGACCCATTCGAGTTGCGTCGCGATATAGCCCAATACAGAGGCGTCGCACACCCCTTATGCTTCACAGACAAAGTAATGGATCATCAAATCCTAGAAAGTTTCAAACCTGTAAATATCGAATCATACGACGGCACAACAGATCCCGCAATATGGATCGAGGATTTCCTCCTCCACATCCACATGGCCCGTGGTGATGACTTACACGCCATCAAATACCTCCCACTAAAGCTCAAGGGACCAGCGCGGCATTGGCTTAACAGCTTGCCAGGCAAGTCCATCAGCTGTTGGGAAGATCTGGAAGCCGCATTCCTCGACAACTTTCAGGGCACTTATGTGCGGCCACCAGATGCCGATGACTTGATCCACATAATTCAGCAGCCAGAAGAATCAGCCAGGCAATTCTGGACTCGGTTCCTAACAAAGAAAAATCAAATTGTCGACTGTCCGGATGCAGAGGCCCTAGAGGCTTTCAAACACAACATCCGTGACGAATGGCTAGCCCGGCACCTTCCTCAGGAAAAACCGAAATCTATGGCAGCCCACACGACACTCATGACCCGCTTTTGCGTGGGAGAAGATAGCTAGCTGGCTCGTAGTAATAACATTTCAAAGAACCATGGTACTTCGGATACCAAGGATGGCAATAGCAGGTCACGTCACAACAAACATAAGCGCCGCATTAACAGTGATAATAACGAGGATACGGCAGTCAATGCCGAATTCAAAGGCTCTAAACCCGGTCAGCGGAAAAAGCCATTCAAACAAAGTACGCCGGGACCGTCCAGCTTGGACCGTATACTCGATCGCTCGTGTCAAATACACGACACCCAAAAAAAGCCAGCCAATCACACCAACAGGGATTGTTGGGTGTTCAAGCAGGCCGGCAAGTTAATTGCCGAAAACAAGGACAAGGGGCCACATAGCGATGACGAGGAGGAGCCCCGGCAGCCACACACCGGAGGATAGAAGAGGTTTCCCCCGCAAGTGCGGACGGTGAACATGATATATGCAACCCACATCCCCAAGAGGGAGCGGAAGCGTGCGCTCAGGGACGTATATGCGTTGGAGCCAGTCGCCCCAAAGTTCACCCCGTGGTCCTCCTATCCGATCACTTTCGATCGCAGGGACCATCCCACTAGTATCCGTCATGGCGGATTCGCCGCACTGGTTCTAGACCCAATCGTTGACGGATTTCACCTCACTCGAGTCCTTATGGATGGCGGCAGCAGCCTGAACTTGCTTTATCAGGACACAGTGCGCAAAATGGGTATAGACCCCTCAAGGATCAAACCCACGAAAATGACCTTCAAGGGCATCATTCCAGGCATAGAGGCCCATTGCACAGGCTCAATTACACTGGAAGTGGTCTTCGGATCCCCGGATAACTTTCAAAGCGAAGAATTAATCTTCGATATGGTCCCGTTCCGCAGTGGTTATCATGCACTGCTCGGGCGAATCGCATTTGCGAGATTCAATGCGGTACCGCATTATGCATACCTCAAGCTCAAGATGCCAGTACCTCGTGGGGTTATTACAGTCAGTGGAAACACAGAGCGCTCTCTCCGAACAGAGGAGCACACTGCGGCCCTCGTAGTAGAAGCGCAAAATAGCCTCTCAAGGCAATCCACCAGTTCGGCGTTTCAAAACCCGGACACCTTCAAGCGCGCTCGGAGCAATCGGCAAATAGACCGCCTAGCGCGATCTAAGCTCGTGTAGCAATGCGGCCCCCACCCCAGTCCCAGCCAAACGGCGAAGCTCGTGCCACGCGTACATAATTACACATTAAAAATACCATGGGCACAGGTGGGGAGGGGGGCACACTGCGGCACGCCCCATGACGCGGCTTAAACCACAGTACGGGCTTCCCGTTTGGTTATTTTTCTCTTTTTTCAGGACCTTAATCTCTGGAAACCCTGTCCGGCAGCACTATTGCCGAACACATGATGCAGCAACCAAGGAGGCAGAAAGCTACGTCACATCACGGAATTACCAGGTGGATTACAATAACGAGCGAAATATTTGATTTAATACTATTCCTCAGCTTGCCCTTGGAAGGGGCATAGTCCCCCTCTTTGCTTATCGCACTATCTGTATCATTCTACTTTAATGCACCTTTTTGAATAAACAATGCATAACATCACGACTATTATTGCATTCCTTTTATATATATATGTGTGTGTGTGTGTGTGTTCATTAATGACGCCTTGCAACCGTACACTTTGGTACGGCCAATACACCAGGGGCTTACGTACCCCACAACATGGTGTGAAAAGTCCGAACACTTTCACAAGTGCGGCACCCCGAACTTATAGCATTTTATGCATCAGCTCCGAATCATGTCTTTGGTCAAATGTTGGGTTTGCCCGGCTCCTATGTTTTGGTACCTTACGTTCCGCTCTATCGGCTAAGGTAGCGCTAGGAGAACTACTGCGATTGTTGCCCGGTTCTGCCGGGCTGAGCACCTCAGTAGAGAAAGCTAAAACTGACTGCCATGATAAGGCGAGAGACTGGTCGCTGTTCGGCGAGGTTTTCGAGTCCCTAAAGACTTATGCTGCTTAGGGCGAGGGGCCGGCCCTGTCCGTCTTAAAGGCGTGTATCGCGCCCCGAATCCGGCCTTCCGAATACCAGGGGCTTCGCCGAAATTTCAAATTATAGAATTATATGGCTAAGTGAGAGTGATAAAGCATTATTAGTCCGGTTGCCTGGTTCGTTGTGCTGAGCACCTCCCTCGAAGGACCCAAACATGGGAACAAGAGTGCTCAGGTTTATCCCGAACACCCCAGCACTAGTGGCATGGGGGCACAAGCCGAGGACTAGCCATCTCTCAGATTGGATAAACAACCAAACAGAAGGTAATATTTTAAATTCACACAAGCGTTGCATAGCGCATATGAAACAAGTTTTCATCATACAGGATCACACGAGCAAGTTTACTCAAATATTACATCCTTTGAACATTCGTCCGCTACAAGACGGGCACCCTTCAGGACACCCTCATAATAAATTTCAGGGGTGCGATGCTCCTTGACCTGTGGCGGCCCTTCCTTGATCAGCTTCACAGCGTCTAGCTTGGCCCACTGCACCTTCACACGGGCGAAAGCCCGGCGTGCACCTTTGATGTAGATGGACCGCTTGACGACCTCTAGCCGTGGGCAGGCATCCACAAGCCGCCTCACCAGGCCGAAGTAGCTGTTCGGAAGGGTGTAGCCAGGCCACAGCCGGACTATAAGGCCCTTCATGGCCTGTTCGGCCACCTTGTGCAGCTCGACCAGCTGCTTTAGCTGGTCGCTCAGAGGCATCGGGTGTTCGGTCCCAGTATATTGAGACCAGAACAGCTTCTCTATTGAGCTTCCCTCCCCGGCCTAGTAAAACTGCACGACATCCGACAAGCTGCGGGGCAAATCTGCGAATGCTCCTGGAGAGCTCCGAATTTGGGTAAGTAACTGGTAATTTACTTTTACATGCTTGCTCTGCATATAGAATGCCTTACCCGCCGCTATCTTCTTCATTGCGTCGATCTCCTGGAGGGCCTTCTGGGCCTCGGCCTTGGCACTCTTTGCGCTCTCGAGGGCCGCGGCAAGCTCAGACTCTCGCGTCTTCGAGTCAAGCTCCAATGCCTCGTGCTTCATCACGAGAGGCTGGAGCTCTTGCTGCACCCCGCCCACACGAGCCTCTTGTTTTTCCCGCTCGGTGCGCTCCTTAGCCGCTTTATCTTCGGCCTTGGTTAGCGCTTGCTTCAGGGTCGCCACCTCGGTCATGGCCCCAGGCAAATATACGATGATCCTGTCATTTTGCAATCGCGTCTTCTTTTATATATACATATCTATAGACAGGGTATTACTTACCCTTGTTCTCCTTGAGCTGCCTCTTGGCAAGGCCGAGCTCTTTCTTGGACCCCTCGAGGTCCTGCTTCAGTACGGCGACCTCCGCAATCAGTGCGGCAGACGCCAGCAGCGAGGCCTGCATACGCATATTGACATACTTATATTAGACTCCTGCGATATTATTTGATCCTCTGTTCGGCTTTTCTTTGTGAACACTGAACAAAGCATCAGGGGCTACTATCTATGCGGTAATATTTTTCCTATATTTTAACACTTACCTCAAAGCCTGTTAGAAGGCTGGCACAGGCTTCAGTCAATCCGCTCTTGGCGGACTGAACCTTCTGGACCACCGCACTCATAATAGTACGGTGCTCCTCGTCGATGGAAGCGCTGTGAAGCGCTTCCAGCAGATTGTCCGGCGCGTCTGGATGGACAGAGGTCACCGGCACAGGCGTCTTGCCCCTCTTGGAAGGAGGCCGCCTGCCCGAGCCCGGATCCGCTGGAGGTTCAGGCGCGGTGTTCGGCTGAGGGCCGAACTCGGAGCTCTCAGGGGCCCCGTCTCCTCGGCTCCCGGAGTCCGGAAAGTCGCCTTGAGGCGCCTCCGGGACTGTCTCCCCTCGACCCGGTGCCTCTTGAGACAGCACCTCAGCGTCGTCAGCAGGATGAGGGGAGGTGGCGGTCGGGACTGGATCGCTATCCATGTCCGACGAGCCCAGGGAGCCGTCCGATGATACATTGATACTGGCTCGTGGCGGCCTGCATAATTATGTTCGGCGTTAGGGAAAGCAGCGCGACAAAGGAATGCTATGAGTTACTCTGGTATCCGAATACTTATGATCTCCCCAGTGGCTTGGCCCTGGGCAACCACTCGTCTTCGTCGTCGTCGGCGGCGGTGGAACTGTCCGGAAGAAGAGTCCTTCCCCTCTTGGAACCTTCGGCCCCCTCAGCTAGGGCGGCCTTTCTTTTCTTGTCTCCCCCAACTGAAGGGGGAGCATCTTATTCTTCCTCCTCATCTTCGGGGGAGGAGTGCGCCACAGAGTCATCGGACGATGATTCCGATAACACCTGGCGTCGAGAACTCTTTCGGGTTCCCTTGGCCTTCTTGGTCTTCTCTGGCACCTTGTAAGGAGCCGGAGTCAGCATCTCCATCAGGAGAGCGTTTGCTGGGCCTTCGGGCAAAGGAGCCGGACAGTCGATCTATCCGGCCGTCTCCTGTCAGTCCTGTCAAAGGTATAGGAGTTTAGATCCCGCATGGAGTCAATCTATAAAAAATTATCCTATGAAGGGTAAAGAAGCTTACCGCACTGGCTTGGCGCTTCGCGCTGAATCTGCGATCCTCGGTAATGGGAGGGGGGACCTCGGCGCTTTTGAACAGCACCCTCCAGGCATCTTCATGAGTTGTGTCGAAGAGCCTGTTCAGAGTTCGGTGCTGCGCTGGGTCAAACTCCCACAAGTTGAAGTCCCGTAGTTGGCATGGGAGGATCCAGCGGTGGAGCATGACCTGGACCATGTTGACGAGTTTGAGCTTCTTGTTCACCATGTTTTGAATACATGTTTGGAGTCCGGTTAGCTCTCCCGAACTACCCCAGGACATGCCCTTCTCTTTCCAGGAGGTGAGCCGCGTGGGGATGCCAGACCGGAACTCGGGGGGCCGCTGCCCATGCAGGGTCACGCGGCTCGGTGATGTAGAACCACCCCGATTGCCACCCCTTTATGGTTTCCACAAAGGAGCCCTCAAGCCATGTAACGTTGGGCATCTTGCCCATCATGGCGCCTCTGCACTCTGCCTGGCGGCCGCCCACAACCTTCGGCTTGACATTGAAGGTCTTCAACCATAAGCCGAAGTGGGGCTTGATGCGGAGGAAGGCCTCACACACGACGATAAACGCCGAGATATTGAGGATGAAATTCGGGGCCAAATCGTGGAAATCCAGGCCGTAGTAGAATATGAGCCCCCGGACGAATGGGTGGAGAGGGAATCCCAGCCCGCGGAGGAAATGGGTAAGGAACACTACCCTCTCATGGGGCCCGGGGGTGGGGATGAGCTGCCCCTCATCTGGGAGCCGGTGCGCGATGTCGTCTGGCAGGTATCCGGCTCTCCTCAGCTTCTTGATGTCTCCCTCCGTGACGGAGGAGACCATCCACCTGCCTCCCGCTCCGGACATGGTGGGGGAAGGTTGAGGTGGGAAGTGCGGACTTGGCCGCTAGAGCTCGAGTGTGCAAAAATGGATGAGCAAAGGAGGAAGAAGGTGTGGATGAAAAGGTGAATCCTTATCCCTTTATATGGGCGGACGAAACTATGCCCCCCACTAGCCTAGTAAAACTCACTTATCCCCCAAGCACTGTAATCGATGGCGCGGTTGGGTTACCCATGCCCGTATTGATGAGAATCCCGTAATAAGGGGACACGATCTCTGCTTTGACAAGACGTGTCAAAAAACTGCCTCGCGTTATGTGCAGGGTTAGTTAAAGGAAACAGTTCAAATAATCACCGGGCCATGACATAATGTCATGCTGTCAAAACAAGTCAGCAAATTAGATTTGCGAAAATATTATTGTCTCTACGGTGGTATGTGGAACTTATTTTGCAGGGTCGGACACTATCCTTGTATTCAAATTCTTTCGTGGTGTATTCGGAGGAGGAACCCGCCTTGCAATGCCGAAGAAAATACTGCGCGCAGGACTCATCGTCATTGAAGCCTGGTTCAGGGGCTACTGAGGGAGTCTTGGATTAGGGGGTCTCCGGACAGCCGGACTATATCCTTTGGCTGGACTGTTAGACTATGAAGATACAAGACTGAAGACTTCGTCCCGTGTCCGGATGGGACTCTACTTGGCGTGGAAGGCAAGCTAGGCAATACGGATATGGATATCTCCTCCTTTGTAGCCGACCTTGTGTAACCCTAACCCTCTCCAGTGTCTATATAAACCAGAGGGTTTTAGTCCGTAGGACACAACAACTACAACATACAACCATACCATTGGCTAGCTTCTAGGGTTTAGCCTCCTCGATCTCGTGGTAGATCTACTCTTGTACTACCCATATCATCAATATTAATCAAGCAGGACGTAGGGGTTTACCTCCATCGAGAGGGCCCGAACCTGGGTAAAACATTGTGTCCCGTGCCTCCTGTTACCATCCACCTTAGACGCACAGTTCGGGACCCCCTACCCGAGATCCGCCGGTTTTGACACCGACAATGGGTAAGTCGAATGGTTAATCTGGTAATATGATGCGTCCTTGATATGTTATATGAGGACGTGTAGTCAGACTAGTTGTAGCCAAACACATCACACTGGCTTTTACTTTATATTTCATGCGATTACTTTTGGCATATCGAGATCTAAGCAATCTACAATAGGATGAAAAGACTGGCATCCTTCACATTATTGGCGAACTCAGTTCATAGAAACAAGCAATTCAACCATTTTGTGGGTAAATCAAAAGCGCCACTGGAATATTTTTCACTATCCAATCATACACGCAAAAAGGGGCGACGCCACCATACGGGCTGGTATGGGCGGCCGCCTCAGGTGGCTGGAAAGTGTGCACCTAGTTTGAGTCGTCCAGGTTGGCCCGCGCTAGTGTTGTTCGTCCCAACGCACGAGCAGGCAATGTAAAAAATGAAGAAAAATGTTTCAATTTGGATGGGCCAATAACATAAGTGCAAGGCAGGCCCTATAGTAGGCTCGCGGCCCAAACGAGCGCCTCCCATATCGATCGACAGCAGGAAAAATCCCAATTCATTCGCTCCAGCCTCCAGTCTGGGTCGCTCCTAACCTAGCCGCCGCTGGACAGACCGACACAGCACTTCCTCGCGCCCTCGTTGGGGGGCGGTCGCCGGGCTTCAAGCGAACGAATGGACAAGAAGATGAAGATCCAACCCTGGGTGTAGCCTGCATGGGAGGCAGCGGTGGCAGCACGGGCATGGCATCGAGCTTGCGCAAACAAACAGTCGCTAATTGCAAGAGTAGCATGCGCAATGAGCAGGTACATCACATCCCTAATTATATCTAATTCAACTCTTCAATTTCTGGCCAATAGTTAAACCTGACGGTGTTGTAAAACTGCTTGTATGTAGGGAATCTATGAGAAAATGAAACCAATTTCTACTTATTTTATAACTCCCCCAATCAATACTGAACTGACTGAATCTGATGTATCTAATCAAGTTTCCGGTGCAAACATACAAGCTCATGTTGTTCTTGAGCCTGAAGTGTCTAATGAACAGACTGCTAATGAAGGATTTGATGCAAACATTTTACATGCTCCTGGTGATGAAGATATAGTGTCTAATGAGGGATCTAATGCAAGCATTTTGCAAGCTCATTGAAGGATTTAGTGTCTAATGATGATCTACTATGTTGAGAGAGACAGAGATTTGCAGGCATTGATGACAAGCAAATTATAGTGCATTTTCATAGCTTGAGGAAATGTCGAGGCCATCTACCAGAAAGTCCCCGTATCATGACAACATAGCATAAATACTTTTCTAATCTGTTGTTTGAAACTATTGGCATACTTGTGCCGGATAGATATATTGATATGCAGTTTACGCACTGGTTATACGTGCAATTACACTTCGATATTTTCAGCCAGAGAACGAATAATTCAAGCAGGTACAGACCATGTTTGTAGTCCTTGTACACCATGTTGCATTTTGTGTTTTTTGATGCTTGCATCATTTAGTGTTTATAATCTGAACTACTTTGGATCATTAGTTGGTTTTCAAAGTGCATGTAGCTTCACATTTCTCAAGTTATGTTGATTTCCGGAGTGCAAGTGCCTTCATATTTTTTAAGTTAAATGTTCGCCCCTGGTAACTTGAATTCATGGATCAGCCACTACACACAAATCATACACGAATGCCAGTACGAATAAAATGAAATGCAGGGACTTACGCTAGCTCGTTGTACAGGCTCACTGCAGCTTTGCTTGCGCTTGGGGTGTTCCATGTACAAGTCCATGTTACCACTTTCTTGGATGTGCAAGCCTTGTGCTCCTTGCATCCCCCTCTGCATTTTTGACACGGCGAATGGTTGATCAAATAAGAGGAATCGACCTTGATGTTGTACCAGAGGACAGATACTTACAAGGTTATATGGGTGTGCAAGATGTGTACCAGATCCCGTAGCGCCATCATGCTTCGCTAAAATATGGATTTGCTTGTTTCAGATGATATCTCCAGAAGAAATAAGAGTTAAGGTCAGAGTTGCATAGGCGTGTAAGCTAAGAGAGCAGTGAAAGGATATCCAAACATCGTCGGAACAGTGCACAAGGGAGTGATGTGTGGATACCTAGTTCGGGCCGGCATTTGGGCATGCTCGCCTAGCTAGAGTGCGGGTCACTTCAGAGCCGTTGAGGGTGATGCGCTGGCGTTGGCTGGCCGCGTACGGATGCAGATCTTGAGTGGTAGCGGAGCGCTATGATGCGGTGGACGAGACCGTTGGTGAAGCCCCAACGGCCTCGGGGGGCGGAGGTGCGACGATGTGCTCGGTGTAGTAGCCCCGGTGAGCTGGGAGATGGCGTCGGTGAAGCACACCTGATGCGGTGGAACTCGGTGTCTGTGAGGGACGTCGGTTGCAGCGGCCGACGTTGTCGGTGGACGACCCGGTGCGGTGGACGAGGGCGTAGATGAGGTAGCTCCGGTGCGGTGGTGAAGCGCGACCGTCGTCTTCGTTGTCGTCGTCCAGCACAGAGGTGGGGAACGGTGGGGAAAGAGACGAGACGAGGGGCGATTCGAGGGTTGGCGGCAAATTAGGGATTTGAGCAATCTGGGCGCGGAAGCGGACGGTGGAGAAGAGAGATTTTGCAGGGATGGAATTGGGGCCGCCAGATATTTCAATCTGAAACGTGGAAGCGCGATCTTATATTGTCGTCGTCCTTTTTGGGGGGGTGGCTGGGTGCTACGCGTCTGTCCGACACACGCGACCATCCCGACAGGACTATGCTTCGGTGCCTTAAGGCACCTGCCTTTGTATCCATGACATATGGGCCCAACGGGTGGCTGGCCCACATGTCAGTGACGCAAAGGCAGTTGCCTTTAAGGAACCGAAGCAGCGTCCACAACGACACGACCCTGGTTTGCCTGGTGTGCCTACATTTGAGAATGCAAATGAATCTTCTTTCATTTGCAAACGAATCTGTATGTATTACCATGCCTGTATTTTCCTTGCAATAATTAGTCATTCGAAATGAGATACTCCATCCGTTCACTTTTGTAAGTCATTTCAAACAACTTAAAATGAACTGTTTTGCACATTGTCTGAAATGTCTTCAAGGTCTTATAAAAGTGAATAGAGAGAGTACTATAAATTAATTAATGAGGAATTATTTGAAAAAAATCAAAACAGTACCCACGCTAACATGGATTAGAGTGTGTCTCACATAATTAGTTATTTGAATTAGAGTGTGTGTCACGTAGTTAGTTATTTGAATTATAGTGTGTGTCACGTAGCGATCTCCAATTCTAACGTGGATTTCGCATTTCACTGTATCCACGCTACTTTTTTAATACAAATGCATATGTATATGATGAACACCATGGTAGTGAGAAAACTTTTGGATGGATTCAAACATATGACCTACAAAATAGCACAACAAACTGAGTCAATGTCAACTTTTCAAAACTTAGTATGGCACGAATTCGAAATAATTACCCGTATGCCTGCTCCTTGGTTCAAATCTTACAATGTACACCGAAATGAAACATTGATATTAACTATCGTACTATGTACATTCAAATGTTGTTTTTAGCCCCCCCCGCACAAACGCTACATACTTCCTGTATCGGTCAATCTTCCTCTCCTAACCACCTTAGGAAGCTATCGGTTTCCAACACACGTCCATTCTTTCTCTCCATGTTTCGATCTCTAAGTCTCTCAACTACACAACCCCTTTTTCCACTCTGTTACCAAATGTAGTTACCTCACACACCCGCCATTGCACCCCATGCCGAGCTCTCTCTCCCCCCTCTCCCTCTCACCCTCTCGTGCTAAATACATGCATTGCCTATCTAGCCCCCCAACCTCTCGTGCATGCACACGCATGCACGTTGTATATCTAGGTCACTCCCTCGAGACTGTCTCACTCTTTCTTCTGCACGGCGGGCCACACTCGCTCAATCTCGCTCTCTTTATCTGAGTCTCGTTTAACCTCGTTTTCTTTCACACACAAATGATATATCTCCTTGTTCGGGCCTCGATCGACACACTCTATACTCTCTCACGCAGATTGTCTATCTAGGTCAGTCCATCCAAGCCGCCGCCACTCTTTCGACCTCATGGTGGGCCACGCTCACTCAATCTCTCTCTCTCTCTCCGTATGTCTCGATTGACCTCGCTCTTTCTCGGACAAAAACGATATATCACCATGTTTGAGCCCAATTCGACCTATTCACATTGTATACTCTCTCACGCACATCGTCTATCTAGGTCACTCTCTCCAACCCGTCTCACTCTTTTGATCGCACGGCGACACTATGTGATCGGTTGACCTTGCTTCCTCCCACGCACAAAATATATCTACACGTCTTCACTTACTGGTGGGTTCCATGTGTGCTCTCACTCTCTCCTCCCCTTCTGCGTTTAGACGCACGGGCAAATAGGAAGAACTCGTGGGCGATGTTGCCGTTGACCATATCTGGACGCGTTCAAAAGTCACGACACCAGTTTCACGTACTAGCAGCACTAGTCAGTGTGTACGTGCAATGCACGTTAATTTGGATGTATATTAAGTGCATGCGGATATTAACTACTAGGATATTATTTGCGTGTTGTCATGTGATTAGCACTATTTTTGGCATGATATTAACTGCACGCTAAACGTGTTGAGCGCTCGACATTGAAGTAGTCTAGGTCGTTGGATGACAAGGAATACATGTGGCTTGATGACGTTTTATATTTAATTTGATACGGCTCTAGCAGAACATTCAATCGATCAAACCATACATTTAGTTCAGTCTGACTCCGACTTTAAATTATACGACGATCGATATAAAATAAACGGAAATGATAAACGTTCGGATTTTAAGCATGGCAATCCGAACGTTTTTCATGGCAAATTTAGATTACGCGGCGGCGGGGGTGTCTCGCGGTGGGAAGCGGCTCCTCTGCCGTGCTCTGTGTGTCGTCGGGCCACTGACCGACGGCGATGGCGGCGTCTTGTGCCGTTGTTGGCGTACTCCTGGACGTTGGCCTAGCTTCAAGGAAGTCCAAAATGTTCTGGACTTCGGAGCGAGTCGACTGGCGGGAGGAGGCGACTGGCGTTGGTGCAAGAAAGCGGTCAACGGCGGCCATCCATGCCGCTGAGGGGGGCACTGGCACCCGCGCGGGGACAGGCGCTGTCAACGGCGTGGCGGAGACATTCGTCTGCACGGGCACTGGCACGGGCGCGCACATCAGTGCACATGCAGGCGCAGGCGCTGGCAGGTGCACGGGCACCGGCACTGGCGTGCGC
Organism: Triticum urartu; assembly: GCF_003073215.2. Classification (NCBI taxonomy): domain Eukaryota; kingdom Viridiplantae; phylum Streptophyta; class Magnoliopsida; order Poales; family Poaceae; genus Triticum; species Triticum urartu. The sequence goes on from NC_053023.1 coordinate 51,240,788, forward strand.
GTCACTGCACGCGCAGGCGCATGCACTGGCAGGTGCACGGGCGCGTGAAAGTCGGCGGGCACCTCGTGGAACCCCGTGGGATCAAGCTCGGCGACAATGTGCGGCTCCCAGCCCATCAATGCCACGGGGATGGGCGCTGGCGCAGTCGAGGCGACGGGAGCCGGAACGGGAGCAGGGACAGGCGCGGCGTCTTCCCGCAAGGCCAGTTCAAGCTCGTCCCAAAGCGCCTTATGTTCTTGAGACTCCGGCTGGGTGTCTTCCTTAGGAAACTGGAACACTAAGGGCAGACCTTCGTGATGCGGCATGTCATACGTTTAGGTCAGGCTAGTTGGAGGTAGACGACAGGAGAATCGGAGAGGAAGAGAGAGGATTGTAGCGATACTCCCTCCTTTCCGGTTTATAAGGCTCAATTCAAAAATCTCACCAACCAAGGTAGATGCTGAGTGGTGGAATACTTTTTGTAGTTTGCAAAAGCACCCAATTAATGCTCTTGTTTTTATCAAAAAAATATGTTTACCAATGCATTAATTGCAATGCATGCATGCATAAATTACATGCATTGGTCAATTTTCTCATAATACTTGCATGCAATGATTTAATTTACCTTGGAATCTGAACATGTGATGGGAAACAACAAAATTGAGCCTTATAAAATGGAAAAACTAATATTTTGAGATAAGCCCTATAAACCGGAAAGGAGGGAGTACCGGGTAGTGCGGGGTTGATTTTAAACTGCGGCGCCGGTGACATTAAAAGTGGGAGCAGTTGGGACGACGGTGGGCGGCAGAGCCTGGTCAAAGGGCTCGCCTCCCGGTGAGCCTGAATAGCGGTCTGCTCGCATGCCTCCCTGACAGCCGGCGCAGCGGTCTGCTCGCACGCCTCCCGTCGACTCACACGCTTTCTCGGACAGCACCTGCCGATTGCCGATGAGAAGCGGGGACTCGTGGCGGCACGTAAACGCCCACGGTTTCAATAGTGAAAGCGTTCGCCTTAACATGACAGGTCTTTCTTCCAAAATACCTTGGCTCTTCATTTGTGCAACTTGTCATAAGCAGCTTGTCTCAAATTGAAGAAAAAACTTACGAAGTAATATTTGTGCCATATCACGTGACCATGCATAGTTTAAAGAATTTATGCTCACTTTTGGATTTTCAGAAATTTAAGATCCAGGATTCAAAACAATATCATAACCTGCATCATGCAATAAATTTTCAAGCCGTACATCTGTCCTGTTGTATTTCTTAAGAAAGGATTTGGTCAAACATTTTGCTTAGTTAGACTTCAGACAAGTTATATATGCAGAGTAAAAGGATAATCCCTCCGTACCAGTGCATTGCCTGATATATTAAGTCAAGTACTAGGCACGAACAAACGGGCTCAATTATGTGCTCATCCCGGTGTGGTAGTAGTAGTAGTACTAGGCAATGCAGTTGACGGGTGACCTTGACGAGCGGCGACCGAGGGAATTGAACCGTGCTCGGCACGGTAGGTAACGTTGTCTAGTTACTAAAGCACCCCTCCGTTGTTCATTGGTAGTCATTATGGACTGAGGACATGAGGGGAATTTCCTAGGGCTGGAATTCTGGACGCCAGATATTTCGACTTGAAACGCTGAGGCTCGACTGGTGGGGGTAATGGGGTTGCCTAATGTGCGTACCACACACGCCACCGAAGGACACGAGCCCGCTTTTTTTAGGATCAACACGAGCCAAGGTCTGGCCGGTACGCCGTTGGGTCCTACCATTCGAGAATACGAAAGGAACCTTTTAAATTGCCGAACGAATCTATGTATATTACAATACCCGTATTTTCCTTGCAAATACTAATCTCAACGTGGTAATTGATTTATGACGAGTTGTTGAATTAGAGTGAGTTTGTGATATAGTGATCTCAACATGCATTTCACATTTCATGGTATCCCTAGTAAGTTTTCCAATGCAAATTCAAATTTAAAAGATGAACAACATGGAGGTGAGAAAACTTTGTATGTATCAAGCATATGACCACACACACACACACATTGAGACACACACGCACGAACACAACAACAATCCAATAAGTATAGTGCATCTATTTTTCCAAACCATGCATGTATGACACGAATTCAAAAATACTCCTTCTATTCCTAAATATTAGTCTTTTAGAGAGTTCAACAAGTGACTACATACAGAGCAAAATGAGTGAATCTAGACTTTAAAATATGTCTATATACATCCGTATGTGCCAGTCCATTTGAAGCCTCTAAAAGACTAATATTTGGGAACGAAGGGAGTAAAATGCAAGACATCCATGGTCCTCAGTTCAATATTTAAAATGAACATGAAACTGAAACATGAATATTAAGTCTATTACTACAGTACATGCAAATGTTCTGTTTAGGCGGAGCTATGATTGTCGGGGGTCAACCCCTCGACCTTAGATAAAATTGTGGAGATCTGTTTAGGGTTGTTTAGATTATATTTGTCCCCACCCTCCCAGCCACCGATTGGTTGTGCACCCCCCACCCCTTCTCCCCGGGAGAATATCATGTGCCCCCATACCTTAGATGATATATGCCGATATGAGTTGCTTGGAGCTTGTAGATCTGAGATATAGCAGCTCACATGATGTGTCTTAATATTTCTGCAGGAAACCTTGATGAGTTTGAGAATTGCACACAATTTGTACAAAAACTACTTAGATGCCCTTTGATCCCATATCCAACGACCTCGAAGCTCATATCACCGTAGCATCTAAGATGAAGGAGGACATCATATTCTCCTCTATGTAAGAATATCATGTGCTACCACACCTTAGATGCTTTGGTGATACAAGCTCTTCGAAGGTGTTGGATTTGTGACCCAACACCTCCTCGGTGGTTCGAATGGTTTTTGGCAGAAAAGCCCCAAAAGAGTTCGGCCACTGCTTACAAGCACAAAGACTGCTCAGATGCCATTGGATCTCAGATCAAACGACCTCCAAGCTTGTATCACCGTAGCATCCAAGCTGCGATAGCACCTTATGTTCTCGCACGGGAGAGTATGAGGTGCTCCTGCACCGTAGATTCTATGGTGATACGAGTTCACTAAGATCTAACGGCCCACAATAGGAGGTTTGAATGTTTTTGCAATATACGGCTGATAGAGTTTGGGAAATACGCAGAAAGTACAAGTACTACGCATGTGCCATCTGATCACTGATCATACGACCTAGATGCTCATATCACCGTAGCGGGTAATTAAGCTACGGGCAGCACCTAATATGAGCACCGGGGAGCCGTTGGATCGAAGATGCAGCGGCACACACGAGGCCTGAATGTTTTATTTGCAAAAAAACCTTTGGAGAGTTTGGAAATTGCGCATAATTACAAAGACTACTCCCAAGCCATTGGATCTCACTTCCAACGGTGTAAAAACTCGTATCACCATAGTATCTAAGCTGCGGGGTGGATGTGATATTCTATGTCGCTGTCATTTTTGTTTGTAAACTTGCAAAATACATGTAACTCGTGCCGTTACTTGTCTAACCGCGCAAAGTGTTTGTTCAAAAAAACCATCCTACACTGAAATATCAGAACAACACACGGGGGTCCCACTTGTCATTAATCAAATTTGGACCTAAAACTAACAAATCTGAAAGACGAGATTCGAACTGGCAACCTGGACTACAAAGCGTAAGTCGATAGCCTGAAAAAACAAACGGTTGTTGGCTTTGTCCCATAACTTGATTTTATTTATACAGTACTTTCGTTGAGTAGAGTAGAGGGAGTGCCTCGTCAACACATGCATGACCGTTGTCTCACTTACTGGTGGGTCCCAGGTCTGCGATCTCAATCTCTCTTCTCTCCATCGTCTAACCTTTGCACGGTCACACACGAAGAGCGGCGCTAGCTTGCCGTGGTGTTATTACAACTAAAAAAGCTTGGAAAATAGAAGAATCGCCTAGAACAAGAGATGTTGTGGCTGGTCGAGACGGAGCTAACCACATCTATCCTCCATGCCATGTTTGCATGATGAAGCTGTGTGGGTAGTGTGGTGTTTTCGAACGACTGGCTGGGTCCCGAGGTCGAACCATAGGCACTACGTCTGATACAGTATATTTTTACACGCACATTTTTCCTCCGTGCCGAGACGTGGCACACCCTACCACGCGGTTTCGGGGTCCTCCTGGGTGGTGCATGCATATATTCTTCCTGATGTGGGACGCCCTACCGCGCGTTTTCTGGGTCCTCCTCGGTCGTAGCGCCGAAGCAAGTAAATGAGTCATCAAATCACGAAAGACCACCTTTCCCGCCGAGTACATCAGTGAAGCACGGTGGCTAGCTAGTTGGGCTAGTTCGACCGATTAGCTAGGCCGCCGCCACATTTGTTTTTTCACCCCTTTTTTTATCTACTTGCCGGCAGGTAAATATAAATAACCACCGCGGCGTTGCTCTGGTGTTTGGGTGCGGTAGGATTTTTATTTTTTTGATTGATGGGAGCAGGCACGGCAGGATTTTTAATTTTTTGATTGACGGGAGCAGGCGCTACAGCAATTAGTCACGATGACTCCGCCTGTAAAAACCCACCGCTCCCTAATGTGAGAAGTCGTCGACTGGTGTTTTACCGTGGTGAAAACCAAAAGATTCCCCGCTCCCTCCGCCTTCCCGTAGATTGCATTGCCTTTTAGCCGTTTCGCCCCCTTTGCTTCCTCTCCCCATTGCTTCTACCTGGTGCCATGGCGGCGCAGCAGATCACGGAGTCTGAGGTGAGGCTCCTGACACAGGAGCTCCATGCCAACGATGCGGAGCTCAGGGCCAAGGACGTGGAGCTCCGTGAGCTCAAGGAGGAGAGGAGTGCCATGCTCCTCCGTTATGTGCGGGAGTTCACAAAGCTTCAAAAGCGGCAGGCGTCCACCACAAAGATGCTCGAGGCATCGGCGGCGTTGCTGTAGAAAGCGGGAGATACGATAGGCCGTCAGGGGAGCCGGCTAGAGCGCGAACGGCCGATCGTGATGAGGTCCAGGATCGCCTCAGCCACTTGGTGAACCAAGTTGCCACGCACGTGTTGCGGCTGCGCGATGCCTACCGTCGTGCCAGCGCGACGATGCCGGCCGTCGGGATAAACCCGTTCGACCACCCGGTCGACTTCAACGAACTGCGGCTTCCTAACATGGTCTCCTTCTTCACCTATATCTCCGAGGAGCTGAGCCGTCTCCGCGCGATGGTGGGGGTTGAGCTGGACAAGGAGGGGTTGCGGGCTGCCGTCGCCGTTGCCGGGCGAATCCTTTCAGGGCTCCGTCACTGGAATCCATTCGTGCCATTGGACGCCGTCTTTGACGAGCGGGCTCCCGTCGACCGGGAGCTGGCTCTGCGGGCGGTTGCACCCTGCATCACGAACGCCATGCGCCTCGAGAAGCAGAGGGACTTCGGTGGTGTTTAGGCGCCCTCTGCATGGGCATGTCCATGTCTCGGTGCAACATGACCGTTGGATCAAACTCAAACGGTGCAGATCAGTCACTGTAGCACAACTCAAATGGGTGTGTTTGGTTGCATTCTCATCTCAATATAGTTGTTTCCTCTTCGTGTATTTGTTACATATATGAGTATTTGATATGCGCACAACATCATTTGTTATCGTCATATCTTACTACACTAGCAACAAGATTGTGTAGTACTGACGTATGAACCACTGCACATGCCTAGTAGTAGGAGCACTATGTATGTTCAAGTGGCTGCCGTGTTTCGCACTCCTCCGTCGTAAGAGTGGAAACTCTTGCTGTAATCATTTTTTCTTTTGAAAAACAGTGGACACGCTCTACCGTGCGGATCCTCCTCCAGCCATGCACTAAATTACTCACTTTCGCCGACATGTGGGACAGCCAGCATCGGGGTCCACCAGCCATGCACTAAATTACTCCGTAGTAGAGTGACAGTAGACTACCCTGATCGAAGCGCCGCAGTAATGCCCAATGAGCCGTCAAATCACAAAACCCCCTCCTTTCCAGCAGTAAGTTGGACGGACGAAGCAACCATCATTTCACTCTTCTCTCTCAGCTTCCTCTCTACCCAACCCTCGCTTCTGCCTCATCTTGTTCCTCATTTCTTCAAGAAAACCCCGACCTGCTTCTGCCATTGTTCTTCTCTCCCAAAGAAGGAAAGGTGAGCGCATCAATGGTGTTGATTCTGGCCAAGGCCCGGTCTTGCAACCCCGAGACTGATCCTATAACTCCCTCTATTTTCTTCTTTTGGGTTTGTGATTATGGTTTCTTTTCTTTTATTTCTATTTGACAGTTTCTTGATGGACGCTGGAGCACCGGCCGAAGTGATGTCTATGGCTCCGGCCAAAACCGTCGAGGCTCATGGTACGAAGAAGCGCAAGCACCCCGCCGAGACTACCGCAGACAAGCTCAAAGCCATCGCCCTGTCCAAGCCCCCCTCTTCGGGATCCCTCATTAAGCAAGTCCAGGTAATATCTCTTCTTGACGATCTTTTTCTCGATCTTGATCATGTTTTTTCATCTAACACGTAGTACTAGTACTAGTAGTACAACTTTCTGGGTGATCTTGCATGTGATTTTTGTGTGCCAAATGATGGTTCTAAATTCCTCTTTTGACCAAAACATGCGAGAGGTTGACACTGATTTCTTATAGATTACTTTCAACTACTCCCTCTGTCCCAAATTTCTTGTCTTAGATTTGTCTAGATACGGATGTATCTAATACTAAAATGTGACTTGATACATCCGTATCTAGACAAATCTAAGACAAGAATTTTGGGACGGAGGGGGTACTTTATGAACATCAATGCTACCTTTTAAGAGGGTATATTTGCCTCAGTAACTTGTGTCATGGATTTTGCATGTAATCCCTCTACTCTCATGCCTTTGAAGACATGTTCTAGTGTCTTTGTTCACTCATTTCTGTGCGTATATGTAGTCATATATGGAGTATAATATAGAAAATCATCTTATATTTCTGAACTGAAGTAGTAATAAAATATGGTTTCTATTTGAATTAGAACCAGGCCCGTGGTGGAGATGAAGTTCTCAAAGTCATGCCGTGTGAACTGGAAGACCTGATGATGAGTTCTACTGCTGAACTATCCAGCTGCTGTGTCCTTGTCACCACGTGTCCTGAACTAGTGTTTTCCTGTAGCATTATTGTCAGGCGTGTTCTCGAGGCTGTACTTGACCACAACAATTTCCTAGTTGTGCCTTCGATTACGAAGGGTGTGGTTCTTGTAAAGCTTCCCAACAAATCTGATGCGGCATGTCTTCATCATCATGTTTATGAGTGGAAAGACCACTCTGTTAGGTTCTCCAAGGTTGACAAGATGGTGATGGTGCGTGTAGACATCTCACACGAAGTCCATGGCCTAGTCAGTTATGCGGGGTTCATCCCGTAGGTCGGTGGCAAGAAATAGTCTGCAAAGTTTAGTTAGTGCAACTTTGCTTGTTTGTAGTAAGTACTATTGTTCAGTACTTGATTTGTGTTTGTGAACCCTGTATTGTTTATTAGTACTACCGCTTTTGGTGTGTGGTCAGTCCTGAGAACGGTCTATGTTAATGTCTGTCCACTCAATTCAGTCTGTATATTTTGAAGTATCCAGATCATATTTTTTGTGAGGACGGTTTATCAATTATGGTTACACTCCAATATCTGTATGCATTGTAGGGTTTATCGCACCCACCAGGATTTCCAGTCCCATGCATGTTCGGTCCATACGATTTGTCACGGCCTTTGGACTGTCCTGCTTGTGGGAGTAGGCAGGGCCCCTGCATGCCACGCGTAGTTGGACGATCAATCTTCTGTTTAGTACTTCAACATAGTGATTTCCTGGTAAGGATTCACTCGTGTCACATCAAGTAAATCTTATTGATTTACTGTCTAAATCTTATTGATTTAATGTCATGTTTCCTTTCCTTTCCTGCAATTTTACGATGCAGGTTTTGCCATGTGACATTCATCACAGAATAAACCGTTTGATTTGCTCTACGATGGCTATTTTTGCAGGTTTCACTTCTTATGTTGTGTCAGTAACGAAGGCACTGTCCATCACTTATATTACTGGAAAAAATTGGATCAGTCTGTTGTCTGAGTAAAGCTGAATCCCTATGATGAACTGCAGTTTGGTTTAACAAAAATGCCACAATTAGTCCTTCTCGCGTTTAAAAGAAATGAAGAAAAAACTGGATCACGGTCACGGATCCTAGACAAATTAGAAAGCTGATCATAGCAGACTAGACACGATCGCCGCTGTCTCGCACAGATCGAGCACCAGCAGTTGCTCTAGCACTGACAGCGGCAGCAGCTCAGTCTGATCCAGCTGAGGATTGGGCACCGACCGCGTCAACGGATCAGTCTGATCTACCGGAGGATCGGGCATCGACACCTGCTCCGACACCGGCACCAGCTCTACAAGGAGCACCATCTCCGGCAGCAGCGGCGGCTTCGGCACCTGCACCAACACTTGCACTTGCATCTACTTTGGCCCGTGCAGTTGCACCGGCAACAGACTGGGCTGCAGTTCGCACTTCATATACCAAAGTCCTTACAAAAACCGACATGTTCACCTTCTTGGTAAGCATTGGCCGCCCAAGTGCTTCGTTCTTTTTTCTTTCCATGTTGTTTCACATGATTCACTGTGTTGATCTAACTGTTTGGGTATGTCTTCTTGTTTGCAAACAGAGAATTCCTAGAGCAACGAGGGAGTCGTTCAACAATCCGGGCGACCACGGCCAAGTTTCTCTTACCATGCGCAGCCTTGGTGTGAATGAACCTGCTCTATATACCGTAAGTACAAAGGATGGTCGCATGATGATTGATGCTAAAGGATGGTCAAGGTTCAAATATAAATCATATCTTGCGGTAGGGGATGATATCAAAATTGAACTTTCTCGGCAAGGAGAGCTGGTCCGAATCAACTTTGAAATTAGCAGCACGCAACTGTTGAACTGATCTATCCTCCGAGAGATTTTGATGTAATAATATGGCATGGTGAAACAAGTGTCCTGTGTGTATAAGTAGTACGACAGTATTATTTATCACATGGTATATCGTTGATAGAATTGTAACTCTGATTGCTGGTTAGGAACTGTCGTTCGATTTCATTCCAACAGCTGCCATGCTTTATTCAATTTTGTGTATTCGCCTTGCGACAGCATCTAAAACCAGCGCCGTACCGATCGCTTGCAATATGAAAAGCGCTGAGGTAGAACACATGGTCCCCCAAACATGCAGGGTTGGCCTGCGGCCCAAAGTCCAGAACCGTGAGCCTATCTGAGTATTATATTCTCAGCTGAACCCCCATAATGCCCGTGCGTTGCAGAGGGAGTATATTTCTCGGCAAGGTGAGCCTGTGATATAAAAGATTTGTATATTTCTTTACAGAGGGAGTATCTCTCTGTCAAAATATATATTTATGTGCAACTAGTTACTCCTGTCTTTCTACTTCCTTTCGCTGATATGTGGGGCAACCGGCAACGGGGTCCACGTGCCATATGCACAAATTAGAGTGCACAACTTCATGGTAGACACAGCCGGGTCGTAGCGCCGCAGTAATGCCCAATGAGCCGTCAAATCACAACCCCCCCTTTCCAGCTTTAGCAGTAAGCTGGACGGACGAAGCGGCAATATTTCAATGGGCCTGAATCCCCTTCTCCCTCGTCTGCTTGTTCAGAGAAAACCCCCTCTCGGCAATTGCATAGGGTTTTCTCATGGAGAACCATGTACGAATTCTTCATCCATCCCCGATAAACCCAAGTCCCTTGGTCGCAGGTAATCCTAGGATGGCAGCCGCCGCCGTTGATGCATTTTTCTTCCTACTAAATCTAGTGTGTTTCATTTGCAGTGCCCAAAGTGCGAGTACCCTATAGGTTTCTGCGCCCTCGGCGAGACTTGTTCCTTCTCATCCTAACATAGCATTTTGAAACGCGCACAGTATGTTCCTAGATTCCTCTTTTCTATCCGGGAGGGTGGGTTTTTTTTGAACATGTTGTGTTCTCATATTATTTTTCCTGCAGTGTATTATTTGCTCTGCCAGAACACATGTACTCAAGATGCTCGACCTTGCCATAACTGAATACACTAGTTTAATGGTCACAGTGAAGACAAGCCATGGATATAAGTTCCGAGTTGGGTTCATGAACCAAGAAGATCGCTGCTTTTTTTATGGCCGAACTTGGATAAACTTTCTCAAGTGTTACGGACTGAAAGTTGGCGCACGAATGTTGATGGAAATAGCAGAACCTGGTATCATCTTCACTGCGATCTTCCACCCCGACGTCGTTCCAATTGTTCATCCATGTTAGTTTTGTATCTGGTTCTTGCTTGTTGCCTCGATTACTTCTTAATCCACCTATTTTGTCTAACTAATCACAATTTAACTTTAGAAGTAGCAACGAATCTCTCACAAAGATGCTACTTCTAACTAATATTTTCTTATAGTTGGTGGCACGTGTAGGTTTTTTCAGAGTTAAGCAGTCTGCTCGTTTGTTACTCTGTAATAACTCGGCTGTTACTAATGGCACTGAATTTGACTGGATCGACATCCACAAGTTCCTACACTTTATTGATCGTCTTGAGGTCCTTGTGGGGCGTTTCAATGGTGGAAGGCCACGTGGGATATGTGTGCCACTGCTGCACTCGTTGAACAGGTCCGACTGTGTCAAGAAACTTATGGTACGAGCTGTTTTCTGTTATATATGTTGTTCATAAACTATTGCTTATACACAGTTTTACAGTTGTGATCTTCTTGAAACAGGAACTACCGAGTTCTATTGTTCCTATACAGATGCCTGGCCATGGTCGGGTCAGACTTGCGCTTGGTCACAACATGATGTATATGTCGACCTACTCAATTCCCCTTGGAGGTGAAAAGATACTTATTCATGGGTGGTCTCAAATAATGAAGGCCCGTCCATCTTGGAGAATAGGACAGAAGATTATGTTCATGCTTTTCCATGGCTCTAAAGCAAATATCCTATTTATTGACCACGTTGCGAGATGAAGCCGCTTTCAGAAGGTTGTGGATGCGCGGGGTGGCGCCTGGGCCTTGTCCTGGGGCTTGGCGGCCTCACCCTTGGTTAACTGTAGGCAAAGTAGCACTGTTCGAGGCGTGCTTTGTACGGTTGAACCTGTATAAGTACTCATACTGCTTTCAGCTTTGGCTGTTAAGTGCCCCTGCTGGTTTCAGTTAAGGTTGTTAAGTACTCCTGCTGCTTTTAGTCTGTCGTGTTTCTTCAATCATGTCTTCATCCAACCGCCAAAACCAAACCAGCGCCGGCAGGGCCGCCTGCTTCCGCCTCCCACGGTTGGCTGTGCCTCAGCGCACGCATCGCCGCCCCACCGTCTCCTAAATCATTAACGCCGACGTCCTCCACGCGCTTTGGTGCGCTCGCCGCGATGCCGCCCTCTCGCGTTGTCAACATGGTCAACAAACAACAGGAATCGGCAGAAGTACGTGGAGAGGATGACAGTAGGGGCCCACCACGTCAGCATATGGAAAAATAAAATGCTTTCTCCTAGTGTTTTCCTGACATCTGGGACCCACGACATTGTGAGCGTATATAGTCAATAGACAAGAGAACAGCACAAGATCGGCTGACACCTGGGACGTAGCTACTCGAGCAGTTTTTTTTGTTTGGTATTGTTGAGACGGAGCAGGGTTTGAACTGGGCTGTGGCCCGTCTAGCCCAGGCTTATATTTTATGTTCACCATGTGACCAGCCCAGCTATTTTTTCTTTGTGAAAATGAGCCCAGTTTATTTTTTTCTGAAGAATACCCAATCCAGGCCTACTTATTTTTCTACGCCCTGATGGGCTGCAACTCTTTCAAGACGCCTGCAAATCTTGAAAGTAATATGAAATGGGTTGTAAATATAAAAACAGATGACAAATTGGCAATTACTTTATAATTTCTGAATTTTATCACATTTTCAGATTCCTATTTCACTGGGCATTAACCTAATTTAAATATATCTTCAAAGTACTTTAAATCTGGTTGGACATTTCGGTATTAAAAATAGTTTGGAACCCACAGAAATATGTGAAATTGGCCTTGGCCAACCAAAAAAACGACTGCAATAAATTGGATAAGAAGTTTCCATGAGCTATATATAAATTATTATATATAGCCGTGGTGCGCTCGGCGCGGCGTGGTCAACGTGGTTAAGGAACGGCTTCCATCGGACGTGGACTGTACGTGGAGAGGCTGACAGCTGGGTCCACGGCCGCAGCAAGGAAGTGCCTCCTTATTACATGCAAAATAATTATTCCTCCACCAGACAGCAGGGACCCACCAGATGGGCCACCAGTATTTTGTGAAAAAAATTGTTTCCCCTGACTGCTGGGACCCACCGGACGGGCCACTGTATTTCACAAAAAAAAACGTTCCCCCCGCTGTCAGCTCGGACCCGCCGGAAGTGCCTCCTTATTACGCACAAAAAAATGAATACTCCCCCGGCTAGCTGGGACCCACCTTGGTGGGAGGCTGACTTGTGGGCCTACTAAGTTGACGGGGACGAAGGGCTTTGTCAACTTAGTCAATATGAACGATTCTAGCTCCATTGACCGTACGATGTCCATCCAACGGTCATAGTGCTTCTTCAACCTCTGGTCTTCTTGCTCCAGCCACCCAAAGCAGCCCCGGTCGTGCCGCATGCTCTTGCCTCCCGTGGCCGGCTGTGCTGCCGCGGAGGCCTCACCGCCCCCTACTATTCCCACCGCTGGCCCGGCCCTGCGGCGACGGCAGCCTCACACCGCAGCCAGACCAGTGAACCCTCGTACTCCTCTCCGCGTGCGCGCGGGCTTCCACTGCCACGTCTTCCCCGGCTCCCCGTCGTCCCCTTCCTAGGCCTCGCCGTCGTCCACCGCCCTGGTGCTCTCGGCGCGGCATGGTCAACATGGTCAAGGAACGACTTCCATCGGACGTGGACTGTACGTGGAGAGGCTGACAGCTGGGTCCACGGCGGCAGCAAGGAAGTGCCTCCTTATTACGCGGAAAATAATGATTCCTCCACCTCACAGCAGGGACCCACCGGACGGGCCGCCGTATTTTGCGAAAAAATGTTTCCCCCCTGACTGCTGGGACCCACCAGCTACACCTTCGCACGCAAGGAAGTGCGTATGGCCAAAAAAACGATTCGCCCCCCTGACTGCTGGGGCCCACCAGCTACATCTTCGCACACAAGGAAGTGCGTCCGGGCAAAAAAAACCAAAACGATTCGCCCCCCTGACTGTGGGACCCACCAGCTACATCTTCGCACGCAAGGAAGTGCGTCCGGGCAAAAAAAATGATTCGCCCCCTGACTGCTGGGACCCACCAGCTACATCTTCGCGGGCAAGGAAGTGCCTGATAGTCGGGACCCACCTGGTCGAAGCGTACGTAGCGTTGACATTCTGGTCGCGAACGTGTACGTACATACTGGTCGATGTAGAGGCGCGCACGTGTTGTAGTAGAGGCGCGCATGTGTCGTAGTAGAGGCGCGCACGTAGCATGTACACGTACGTACAGTGGCCAGGGTGCAAGAAAGAAAATAGGGCCACGTATGTGTACATACGGGCGGGGTCTCGAATGCCTACTCGCACATACGTACGACGAGGGCTCGTGTACATGGCTGGGTCGGAACGGAGAAACAGCGTCGTCGTCGTGTTCATGGGTCCAAACGGAATGCGTGGTCGTGTTCATCGGGAGGGCTTGGATGGAAGAGGCAATGGAAACGAGGCCTGGCGGACCGCACAACGGAGGAAACGGACCTCCTACGGTCAAAACGGGGGTCCTGTTGATCGGGAGGGGTGTGGCGTACCGCAAAACGGAGGAAACGGACCTCCTACGGTCGAAACGGGGGTCCTGTTGATCGGGAGGGGTGTGGCGTACCGCAAAACAGAGGAAACGGACCTCCTACGGTTGAAACGGGGGTCCTGTTGATCAGGAGGGGTGTGGCGTACCGCAAAACGGAGGAAACGGACTTGTGTTGGAGCGCTACGGTTGAAACGGGGGTCCTGTTCATCGGGAGGGGTGTGGCGTACCGCAAAACGGGACTCCACGGGATACTGTTCATCTCCACCGTCGACCCCCTCCAGCCTCCACGAGCTACTGTTCATCCACCGTCGACCTCCTCCAGCCTCCACGGGCTCCTGTTCATCCAGCCTCCACCGCGCGCTACTCCACCGGCTACTGTTCAACCACCCCTCCACCGTCTACTGTTCATCCAGCCCTCCACACCACGGGGTCCTGTTCAACCACCCCTCCACCGTCTACTGTTCATCCTACCCTCCACACCACGGGGTCCTGTTCATCCACCCCTCCATGGGCACCCCTCCACCGTCTAGTGTTCATCCAGAGGCAACGCCACCGCTCACTGTTCATCCAACCCCCCCCCGCAACGCTCACTGTTCATCCCATCGATCGGCTTCAGTTAGCAACAGTAGGCAAGGAATCACTCGATCAGGTTCAGTCAATAGCCATCGAGCGATCGCTCGAGTTCAGTAACGCGTAGCCTGCAGTGCAATCGCTCGGGTTCAGTTAGAGCCCAACGCCTCGCTCGGGTTCAGTTAGAGCCAACACCCCGCACACACGCGCGTACGTGTATGAGAGAAACACGCATCGCTCGGCCCCCGACCTCCCACCGTAACCGGGAACTCCCCGAAATTTTCCTCCCCCTCGCTTCTACCACGGTTTTTTCCGTCATGGACGGCCCAAAGAATGTCATGCAGCTGCGTCTCCGGCCCGCCCAGGACGAGAAGCCCATTTTCTGTCATGATTTTTTGTCATAGAAGTAGGAGCCCACCACATCTATGATGATACCGGGTTTTGTCACAATTATCGTCGTAGAAGTGTCACATGTATGACAAAAAAAATTCATTCGGCCCAAAATGTCACGGATGTGTCTTTTTTTTTGTAGTGATGCCTAGAGGCAATAATAAAGTTGTTATTTATATTTCCTTATATCATGATAAATGTTTATTATTCATTCTAGAATTGTATTAACCGGAAACTTGATACATGTGTGAATACATAGACAAACAGAGTGTCCCCGGTATGCCTCTACTTGACTAGCTCGTTAATCAAAGATGGTTAAGTTTCCTAGCCATGGACATGTGTTGTCATTTGATGAACGGGATCACATCATTAGATAATAATGTGATGGACAAGACCCATCCATTAGCTTAGCATAATGATCGTTTAGTTTTATTGCTATTGCTTTCTTCATGACTTATACATGTTCCTCTGACTATGAGATTATAGAACTCCCAAATACCGGAGGAACACCTTGTGTGCTATCAAATGTCACAACATAACTGGATGATTATAAAGATGCTCTACAGGTGTCTCCAATGGTGTTTGTTGAGTTGGCATAGATCGAGATTAGGATTTGTCACTCTGATTGTCGGAGAGGTATCTCTGGGCCCTCTCGGCAATGCACATCAATATAAGCCTTGCAAGCAATGTGACCAATGAGTTGGTTGCAGGATGATGCATTATGGAACGAGTAAAGAGACTTGCTGGTAACGAGATTGAACTAGGTATGATGATACAGACGATCGAATCTCGGGCAAGTAACATACCGATGACAAAGGGAACAACGTATGTTGTTATGCGGTTTGACCGATAAAGATCTTCGTAGAATATGTGGGAGCCAATATAAGCATCCTGGTTCCTCTATTGGTTATTGACCGGAGATGAGTCTTGGCCATGTCTACATAGTTCTCGAACCCGTAGGGTCCGCACGCTTAACGTTCGATGACGATCGGTATTATGAGTTTATGTGTTTTGATGTACCTAAGGTAGTCCGGAGTCCCGTATGAGATCACAGACATGACGAGGAGTCTCGAAATGGTTGAGACAGAAAGATTGATATATTGGAAGACTATATTCGGACACCGGAACAGTTCCGAGGTGTATCGGGTATTTTCCGGAGTACCGGGGGGTTACCAGAACCTCCCGGGGGGTTATTGGGCCTCATGGGCCTATTGGTGGAAGAGAGAAGGCAGGCCAAGGCATGGCGCGCGCCCCCACTAGCCCAAACCGAATTGGACTAGGGGGGGCCGGCCCCCCTTTCCTTCTATCCTCCCTCACCTCCCCCCTTCTCCTTGTTGTAACAGGAAAGGGGGGGGCGAATCCTACTTGGAGTAGGATTGCCCCCCCCATGGTGCGCCTCCTCCCTTGGTCTAGCTCCTCCTCCCTCCCCCCTTTATATACATGGGAGGGGGGCACCCCAAAGACACACCAAAGTTTCTCTTAGCCGTGTGCGGTGCCCCCTCCACAGAAACACACCGATAACCCACAAGTATAGGGGATCACAACAGTTTTCGAGGGTAGAGTATTCAACCCAAATTTATTGATTCAACACAAGGGGAGCCAAAGAATATTCTCAAGTATTAGCAGCTGAGTTGTCAATTCAACCACCCTGGAAACTTAATATCTGCAGCAAAGTGTTTAGTAGCAAAGTAATATGATAGTAGTGGTAACAGTAGCAAAAGGTAACGATAGCAAAAGTAATATTTTTGGTGTTTTATAGTGATGATAACAATAGCAACGGAAAAGTAAATAAGCGAAGAACAATATATGGAAAGCTCGTAGGCAATGGATCGGTGATAGAGAATTATGCTGGATGCGGTTCATCATGTAACAGTCATAACCTAGGGTGACACATAACTAGCTCCAGATCATCAATGTAATGTAGGCATGTATTCCGAATATAGTCATACGTGCTTATGGAAAAGAACTTGCATGACATCTTTTGTCCTACCCTCCCGTGGCAGCGGGGTCCTATTGGAAACTAAGGGATATTAAGGCCTCCTTTTAATAGAGTACGGGAACAAAGCATTAACACATAGTGAATACATGAATTCCTCAAACTACAGTCATCACCAGGAGTGGTCCTGATTATTGTCACTTCGGGGTTGCCGGATCATAACACATGGTAGGTTACTATATACTTGCAAGATAGGATCAAGAACTCTCATATATTGATGAAAACATAATAGGTTCAGATCTGAAATCATGGCACTCGGGCCCTAGTGACAAGCATTAAGCATAGCAAAGTCATAGCAACATCAATCTCAGAACATAGTGGATACTAGGGATCAAACCCTAACAAAACTAACTCGATTACATGATAAATCTCATCCAACCCATCACCGTCCAGCAAGCCTACGATGGAATTACTCACGCACGGCGGTGAGCATCATGAAATTGGTGATGGAGGATGGTTGATGATGACGATGGCGATGGATTCCCCTCTCCGGAGCCCTGAACGGACTCCAGATCAGCCCTCCCGAGAGAGTTTAGGGCTTGGCCGCGGCTCTGTATCGTAAAACGCGATGAATCCTTCTCCCTGGTTTTTTTCTCCCCGAAAGTGAATATATGGAGTCAGGGTTGAGGTCGGTGGAGCGTCAGGGGGCCCACAAGGCAGGGGGGCACCCAGGGGGTAGGGTGCGCCCCCACCCTTGTGGACAGGTGGAGGCCCCCCCGACGTGGATCTTCCTTCCAGTATTTTTTATATATTCCAAAATAATTCTCCGTTGATTTTCAGGTCATTCCGAGAACTTTTATTTCTGCACAAAAATAACACCATGGCAATTCTACTAAAAACAGCGTCAGTCCGGGTTAGTTCCATTCAAATCATGCAAGTTAGAGTCCAAAACAAGGGCAAAAGTGTTTGGAAAAGTAGATACGACGGAGACGTATCAACTCCCCCAAGCTTAAACCTTTGCTGTCCTCAAGCAATTCAGTTGATAAACTGAAAGTGATAAAGAAAAACTTTTACAAACTCGGTTTGCTCTTCTTGTTGTAGATATGCAAAGCCAGCATTCAAGTTTTCAGTAAAGATTATGAACTAACCATAGTCACAATAACATTTAGGTCTCATGTTTACTCATATCAATGACATAATCAACTAGCGAGCAATAATAATAAATCTCGGATGACAACACTTTCTCAAAACAATCATAATATGATATAACAAGATGGTATCTCGCTAGCCCTTTCTAAGACCGCAAAACATAAATGCGGAGCACCTTTAAAGATCAAGGACTGACTAGACATTGTAATTCATGGTAAAAGAGATCCAATCAAGTCATACTCAATGTAAACTAACAGTAATGAATGCGAATGACAGCGGTGCTCTCCAACTGGTGCTTTTTAATAAGAGGATGATGACTCAGCATAAAAGTAAATAGATAGGCCCTTCGCAGAGGGAAGCAGGGATTTGTAGAGGTGCCAGAGCTCGGTTTTGAAATAGATATGAATAATATTTTATGCGGTACACTATCATTGTCAACATAACAACCAAGAGATGGCGATATCTTCCATGCTACACACATTATAGGCGGTTCCCAAACAGAATGGTAAAGTTTATACTCCCCCTCCACCAACAAGCATCAATCCATGGCTTGCTCGAAACAACGAGTGCCTCCAGCTAACAACAGTCACTGGGGAGTTTTGTTTGCAATTATTTTGATTTGATTTGCATAAAGCATGGGACTGGGCATCCCGGTGACCAGCCATTTTCTCGTGAGTGAGGAGCGGATTCCACTCCTCTTGAGAATAACCCGCCTAACATTGAAGATACGGATAGCCCTAGTTGATATATGAGCTATTCGAGCATACAAAACAGAATGTTTATTTGAAGGTTTAGAGTTTGGCACATACAAATTTACTTGGAACGGCAGGTAGATACCGTATATAGGAAGGTATGGTGGACTCGTATGGAATAACTTTGGGGTTTATGGGATTGGATGCACAAGCAGTATTCTCGCTTAGTACAGGTGAAGGCTAGCAAAAGATTGGGAAGCGACCAGCTAGAGAGCGACAACAGTCATGAACATGCATTAAAATTAATCAACACCGAATGCAAGCATGAGTAGGATATAATGCACCATGAACATAAATATTGTAGAGGCTATGTTGATTTTATTTCAACTACATGTGTGAACATGTGCCAAGTCAAGCCACTCGAATCGTTCAAAAGAGGATACCACCCTATCATACCACATCACAACCATTTTAATAGCATGTTGGCACACAAGGTAAACCATTATAAGCTCCTAGCTAATTAAGCATGGCATAAGCAACTATAATCTCTAATTGTCATTGCAAACATGTTTATTCATAATAGGCTGAATCAGGAACGATGAACTAATCATATTTACCAAAACAAGAGTGGTCGAGTTCATACCAGCTTTTCTCATCTCAATAAGTTCATCATATATCGTCATTATTGCCTTTCACTTGCACGACCGAATAGTGTGGATAATAATAATAGTGCACGTTCACTGGACTAAGCTGGAATCTGCAAGCATTCAATTCAAGAGAGAAGAGCAGGTAATATGGGCTCTTTGTTAGATCAACAATAATGCATATGAGAGCCACTTTAACATTTTCATTATGGTCTTCTCCTCTTGACCCCCAAAGAACAAGAAAAGAAATAAAATTATTTACACGGGAAAGCTTCCAACAAGCAAAAGAAGAACGAGAAATATTTTTGGGTTTTCTTTTTGATTACTACTACTACATGGAAATTAAACTAATTAAAAGCTACAACTATTTTTTTTGTTTTTCTTAAGGTTTATTAAACACACAAGAAGAAAGCATAAAAAGGAAAATAAACTAGCATGAATATTACAATGAAAAGTATGAGCACTGACACCTAGCATGAGTGTGTGAACGTGAATGTAATGTCGGTGAGAGATATGTACTCCCCCAAGCTTCGGCTTTTGGCCTAAGTTGGTCTATGGCCACGGCTGGCCTGGTGGATATCCAAAGTAATAGTTGGGGTCGTATTGTGAAGAAGCCTCAGATTGCCACTGGTTGGCAATCACCTCCGGATCCCACTAGTAATCAGACTTTCATGGAGGATCAAATGTGGTTCCGGCTCTGGCTCTCTAGCTGATGTAGGGTTCCGGTAGGCGTGAATGGCCTCCAACGAAACAAGGTACTTGCCTGCAAATTAATTTGTACTTAAGCGCCTTTTTCCCTATTCTTAACAATAAAATCATGTGCTACCATACTCTTATAATCTAAATAAACAGGAGGCAACAACTTCTCTTTCTTCTCATAATGCCTAATAGGTATGTTAAAGTGTGCAGCGAGGCGCGAGGTGAAAATGCCTCCAAGGACAGGTCCCTTACGGTTAAGATTTAACCACTTTGCAATAATAGCGCCCACACTGAATGTGTCATCACGAAATAAGGCATGGCACAAAATAACAATATTAGGGGCACTCAGGTTTCCACAGTTTCCGTGCCCAATTAAGCATCTACTAGCAAATATAGCAAAGTAACGTAGAACAGGAAAGTGTATGCTAGTGATTCGTGCATCAGAAACCTTCCTCGTTTCCCCTACAGTAATGGTATCAATAAACCGATCCACATCGTCACGATGTGGTTCCTCTACGCTGCCCTCGAAAGGGATCAAAAAACCCCGACAAAAATCATGAAGTGACATCTCCTTATGCTCATCATATAAATAAAATTCCACCGTAGGTGGTGAGCTCCTAGCATGGAAATGAAAGTTTTGCACAAAGATATTGGTGCGTAAGAGATACTGTTCGCGTTGGTCATGGAGGAAGGCGGTGAGGCCTGCATTCTCAGCCAATTCATAGAAATCATCATAAATCCCGGATGCTCTCAAGAAATCATCACAAGGTCATTCACATGGCTGAACCTTCGCGGTGCGAGGAAGATTATATTTGGGCCTCTTATCCTCCTCACTTTGCTTATCCTTCGAGCTTCGGCTCGATGAGCCCTTCAAAAATCTCTTCATCCTTTTCTGAAATTTTTAGTAACTTCAAAATAAAAGTGAACCAAACTCAACAAAATTGATAGCAACTACTCCTACAAGTGCCTAGAGGCAATATCATGCATCAAAACTACTTTTGACCACATAAATTTGACATGCAAGCTCAAGAACAGGGTCACCTAAGCAGCAAAAATATGCAATGAATAAAGCACTAGAACAAAAACTAATTGGACCATTGGAGGAGTCACATACCAAGGAACAATTCCCCAAAGCAGTTTTTATGAATGGAGCTTTGAGCAAGGAGATCGAAAATGGTAGCAAAATGAGCTTGGACTCGGGTTTGAGCTGGTTAGTGATGTTTGTGGGAGGAACAAGTAGTGTGTGGTAGCTGGAATAAGTGGAGGGGAGCCACCATGGGCCCATGAGGTAGGGGGCGCGCCCAGGGGGTAGGGCGCGCCCTCCACCCTCGTGGCCAGGTGCTTGCTCCCCCTGCTGTGTTCTCAGTGCCAGATATTCTCAAATATTCTAGAAAAAATCATATTTAATTTTCGGGGCATTTGGAGAACTTTTAGTTTTGGGGTATTTTTTTGCATTGATAATTCAGAAAACAGACAGAATATACTATTTTTGCTTTATTTCAACTAAATAACAGAAAGTAAAAAGAGGGTACAGAGAGTTGTGTTTTCTAAATTCATCCATCTCATGCTCATCAAAAGGAATCCACTAACAAGGTTGATCAGGTCTTATTAACAAACTCATTCCGAATAACATGGAACCGGAGAATTTTCGAATAACAGTAGGTTACCTCAACGGGGATATGCACATCCCCAACAATAAGGATATCATATTTCTTCTTGACAGTAGGAAGAGGAAATTCAAGACCTCCAAAAATAATCGATGGAATTTTTCCAATAGAGTTTATACTATGAACTTGAGGTTGTTTCCTCGGAAAGTGTACCGTATGCTCATTGTCATTAACATTAAAAGTGACATTGCCTTTGGTGCAATCAATAACAGCCCCTGCGGTATTCAAAAAGGGTCTTCCAAGAATAATAGACATACTATCGTCCTCGAGAATATCAAGAATAACAAAGTCCGTTAAAATAGTAACGTTTGCAACCACAACAGGCACATCCTCACAAATACCGACAGGTATAGCAGTTGATTTATCAGCCATTTGCAAAGATATTTCAGTAGGTGTCAACTTATTCAAATCAAGTCTACGATATAAAGAGAGAGGCATAACACTAACACCGGCTCCAAGATCACATAAAGCAGTTTTAACATAGTTTCTTTTAATGGAGCATGGTATAGTTGCTACTCCGGGATCTCCTAGTTTCTTTGGTATTCCACCCTTAAAAGTATAATTAGCAAGCATGGTGGAAATTTCATCTTCCGGTATCTTTCTTTTATTTGTAACAATTTCTTTCATGTACTTAGCATAAGGATTCATTTTAAGCATATCAGTCAAACGCATACGCAAAAAGATAGGTCTAATCATTTCAGCAAAGCGCTCAAAATCCTCATCATCCTTTTTCTTGGATGGTTTGGGAGGAAAGGGCATGGGTTTCTGAACCCATGGTTCTCTTTCTTTACCGTGCTTCCTAGCAACAAAGTCTCTCATATCATAACGTTGATTCTTTGATTGTGGGTTATCAAGATCAACAGCAGGTTCAATCTCTACTTCATTGTCATTACTAGGTTGAGCATCAACATGAACATCATTATTAACATTATCACTAGGTTCATGTTCATTACCAGATTGTATTTCAGCGTCAGAAATAGAAATATCATTGGGATTCTCAGGTGTGTCATCAACAGGTTCACTAGAAGCATGCAAATTCCTATCATTTTTCTTTTTCTTCCTTTTAGAAGGACTAGGTGCATCAATATTAGTTCTCTAAGAATCTTGCTCAATTCTCTTAGGATGGCCCTTAGGATACAAAGTTTCCTGAGTCATTTTACCACCTCTAGTCATAACTCTAACAGCATTATTATTTTTCTTGCTATTCAATTCATTGAGCAAATCATTCTGAGCTTTAAGTACTTGTTCTACTTGAGTGGTAACCATAGAAGCATGTTTACTAATAATTTTAAGTTCACCTTTAATATTAGCCATATAATCACCCAAGTGTTCAAGCATATCAGCATTGCGTTTTAATTCCCTACCAAAATAAGCATTGAAGTTTTCTTGTTTGACCATAAAGTCATCAAACTCATCCAAGCATAGGCTAGCTAACTTAGTAAATGGGATTTCAGCTTTATCATATCTATAGAGAGAATTCACCTTTACTACCTGCGTCGGGTTATCAAGACCATGTATTTCTTCAACAGGTGGTAAATTAAGACCGTGTATTTCTTCAATAGGAGGTAAATTCTTAACATCTTCAGCTTTAATACCTTTTTCTTTCATAGATTTCTTTGTCTCTTGCATATCTTCAGGACTGGGAAATAGAATACCCCTTTTATTCGGAGTTAGCTTAAGAGTTGGTTCAGGAATTGGATTAGGGATTGGATCAGGAAGTGTCCAATTATTTTCATTTGTCAACATATTATTCAATAGAATTTCAGCTTCATTTGGTGTTCTTTCCTTGAAAACACAACCAGCACAACTATCAAGGTGGTCTCTAGAAGCATCGGTTAGTCCATTATAAAAGATATCAAGTATTTCCTTTTTCTTAAGAGGATGATCAGGCAAAGCATTAAGTAATTGGAGAAGCCTCCCCCAAGCTTGTGGGAGACTCTCTTCTTCAATTTGCACAAAATTATATATTTCCCTTAAAGTAGCTTGTTTCTTATGAGCAGGGAAATATTTAGCAAAGAAGTAATAAATCATATCCTGGGGACTACGCACACAACCAGGATCAAGAGAATCGAACCATATCTTAGCATCACCCTTTAATGAGAACGGAAATAATTTAAGGATATAATAATAGCGAGTTTTCTCATCATTAGTGAACAAGGTAGCTATATCATTTAATTTAGTAAGATGTGCCACAACAGTTTTAGATTCATAGCCATAGAAAGGATCAGATTCAACCAAAGTATTATCTCAGGGTCGACAGAGAAATCATAATCCTTATCAGTAACAAAGATAGGTGAAGTAGCATAAGCAGGATCATATTTCATTCTAGCATTCAGAGTTTTTTGTTTCAGCTTAGCTAATAATTTCTTAAGATCACTCCTATCATTGCAAGCAAGAAAATCTCTAGCAGTTTCTTCATCCATAACATAACCCTCAAGCACAACAAGCAATTCATATCTAGGGGGAGAGTCTTATCATCACTTTCATCAATATTATCAGTTTCAATAATTTCATTCTCTCTAGCCCTAGCAAGTTGTTCATCAAGAAATTCACCAAGTGGCACAGAAGTATCAAGCATAGAAGTAGTTTCATCATAAGTATCATGCATAGCAGAAGTGGCATCATCAATAACATGCGACATATCAAAATTAATAACAGAAGCAGGTTTAGGTGTCGCAAGCTTACTGATGTCTACTACACAACCTTCTTCTTGTAGACGTTGTTGGGCCTCCAAGTGCGGAGGTTTGTAGGACAGTAGCAAATTTCCCTCAAGTGGATGACCTAAGGTTTATCAATCCATATGAGGAATAGGATGAAGATGGTCTCTCTCAAGCAACCCTGCAACCAAATAACAAAGAGTCTCTTGTGTCCCCAACACACCCGATACAATGGTAAATTGTATAGGTGCACTAGTTCGGCGAAGAGATGGTGATACAAGTGCAAAATGGATGGTAGATATAGGTTTTTATAATCTGAAAATATAAAAACAGCAAGGTAACTAATGATAAAAGTGAGCGTAAACGGTATTGCAATGCTAGGAAACAAGGCCTAGGGTTCATACTTTCACTAGTGCAAGTTCTCTCAACAATAATAACATAATTGGATCATATAACTATCCCTCAACATGCAACAAAGAGTCACTCCAAAGTCACTAATAGTGGAGAACAAACGAAGAGATTATGGTAGGGTACGAAACCACCTCAAAGTTATTCTTTCCAATCAATCTGTTGGGCTATTCCTATAAGTGTCACAAATAGCCCTAGAGTTCGTACTAGAATAACACCTTAAGACACAAATCAACCAAAACCCTAATGTCACATAGATACTCCAATGTCACCTCAAGTATCCGTGGGTATGATTATACGATATGCATCACACAATCTCAGATTCATCTATTCAACCAACACATAGAACCTCAAAGAGTGCCCCAAAGTTTATACCGGAGAATCACGACGAAAACGTGTGCCAACCCCTATGCATAGGTTCATGGGCGGAACCCGCAAGTTGATCACCAAAACATACATCAAGTGAATCACGTGATATCCCATTGTCACCACAGATATGCACGGCAAGACATACATCAAGTGTTCTCAAATCTTTAAAGACTCAATTCGATAAGATAACTTCGAAGGGGAAACTCAATCCATTACAAGGGAGTAGAGGGGGAGAAGAAACATAAGATCCAACTATAATAGCAAAGCCCGCGATACATCAAGATCGTGCCAAATCAAGAACACGAGAGAGAGAGAGAGATCAAACACATAGCTACTGGTACATACGCTCAGCCCCGAGGGAGAACTACTCCCACCTCGTCATGGAGAGCACCGGGATGATTAAGATGGCCACCGGAGAGGGATTGCCCCCTCCGGCAGGGTGCTGGAACGGGTCTAGATTGGTTTTCGGTGGCTATGGAGGCTTCTGGCGGCGGAACTCCCGATCTATTGTGCTCTCCGATCATTTTAGGGTATATGGGTATATATAGGAGGAAGAAGTATGTCAGGGGAGCCACGAGGGGCCCACGAGGGTGGAGGGCGCGCCTAGGGGGGTGGGTGTGCCCCCCTGCCTCGTGGCTTCCTTGTTGCTTCCCTTACGTGGACTCCGAGTCTCCTGGGTTGCTTTCCTTCCAAAAATAATTTCCGTGAAGTTTCACGTCAATTGGACTCCGTTTGATTTTCCTTTTCTGTGATACTCTAAAACAAGGAAAAAACAGAAACTGGCACTGGGCTCTAGGTTAATAGGTTAGTCCCAAAAATCATATAAAATAGCATATAAATGCATATAAAACATCCAAGGTTGATAATATAATAGCATGGAACAATAAAAAATTATAGATACGTTGGAGACGTATCAGCATCCCCAAGCTTAATTCCTGCTCGTCCTCGAGTAGGTAAATGATAAAAACAGAATTTTTGATGTGGAATGCTACCTAACATATTTCTCTAAGTAATTCTCTTCATTTTCGCATGAATGTTCAGATCCATAAGATTCAAGACAAAAGTTTAATATTGACATAAAAATAATAATACTTCAAGCATACTAACTAAGCAATCATGTCTTCTCAAAATAACATGGCCAAAGAAAGCTATCCCTACAAAATCATATAGTCTGGCTATGCTCCATCTTCACCACACAACGTATTTAAATCATGCACAACCCCGATGACAAGCCAAGCAATTGTTTCATACTTTTGATGTTCTCAAACTTTTTCAATCTTCACGCAATACATGAGAATGAGCCATGGACATAGCACTATAGGTGGAATAGAATGGTTATTGTGGAGAAGACAAAAGGGAGAAGATAGTCTCACATCAACTAGGCGTATCAACGGGCTACGGAGATGTCCATCAGTGGATATCAATGTGAGTGAGTAGGGATTTCCATGCAATGGATGCACTAGAGCTATAAATGTATGAAAGCTCAACAAAAGAAACTAGTGGGTGTGCATCCAACACGCTTGCTCACGAAGACCTAGGGCATTTTGAGGAAGCCCATCATTGGAATATACAAGCCAAGTTCTATAATGAAAGATTCCCACTAGTATATGAAAGTGACAACATAGGAGACTCTCTATCATGAAGATCATGGTGCTACTTTGAAGCACAAGTGTGGTAAAAGGATAGTAGCATTGCCCCTTCTCTCTTTTTCTCTCATTTTTTTATTTTTTTATTTTTTTATTTGGGCCTTTTCTCTTTTTTTATGGCCTCTTTTTTTCTCTCTTTTTTTCATCTGGAGTCTCATCCCGACTTGTGGGGGAATCATAGTCTCAATCATCCTTTCTTCACTGGGACAATGCTCTAATAATGATGATCATCACACTTTTATTTACTTACAACTCAAGAATTACAACTCAATACTTAGAACAAGATATGACTCTATATGAATGCCTCCGGCGGTGTACCGGGATGTGCAATGACTCATGAGTGACATGTATGAAAGAATTATGGACGGTGGCTTTGCCACTAATACGATGTCAACTACATGATCATGCAAAGCAATATGACAATGATGGAGCGTGTCATAATAAATGGAACAGTGGAAAGTTGCATGGCAATATATCTCGGAATGGCTATGGAAATGCCAAAATAGGTAGGTATGGTGGCTTTTTTGAGGAAGATATATGGTGGGTTTATGGTACCGGTTAAAGTTGCGCAGTACTAGAGAGGCTAGCAATGGTGGAAGGGTGAGAGTGCGTATAATCCATGGACTCAACATTAGTCATAAAGAACTCACATACTTATTGCAAATATCCATTAGTTATCGAAACAAAGTACTACGCGCATGCTCCTAGGGGGATAGATTGGTAGGAAAAGACCATCGCTCGTCCCCGACCGCCACTCATAAGGAAGACAATCAATAAATAAATCATGCTCCGACTTCATCACATAACGGTTCACCATACGTGCATGCTACGGGAATCACAAACTTCGACACAAGTATTTCTCAAATTCACAACTACTCAACTAGCATGACTCTAATATCACCATCTTCATATCTCAAAACAATCATCAAGTATCAAACTTCTCATAGTATTCAATGCACTTTATATGAAAGTTTTTATTATATCCCTCTTGGATGCCCATCATATTAGGACTAGTTTCATAACCAAAGCAAATTACCATGCTGTTTAGGACTCTCAAAATAATATAAGTGAAGCATGAGAGTTCATCTATTTCTATAAAATAAAACCACCACCGTGCTCTAAAAGGATATAAGTGAATCACTAGAGCAGATGACAAACTACTCCAAAAGATATAAGTGAAGATCAATGAGTAGTCGAATAATTATGCAACTATATGAAGACTCTCTAAAATTAAAGAATTTCAGATCTTGGTATTTTATTCAAACAGCAAGCAAAACTAAATAAAATAAAATGACTCTCCAAGCAAAACACATATCATGTGGTGAATAAAAATATAGCTCCAAGTAAAGTTACCGATAGAAGTAGACGAAAGAGGGGATGCCTTCCGGGGCATCCCCAAGCTTTGTCTTTTAGGTGTCCTTAGATTATCTTGGAGGTTCCATGGGCATACCCAAGCTTAGGCTCTTTCCACTCCTTGTTCCATAATCCATCAAATATTTACCCAAAACTTGAAAACTTCACAACACAAAACTTAAAAGTATAAAATCTCGTGAGCTCCGTTAGCGAAAGAAAACAAAAGACCACTTCAAGGTACTGTAATGAACTCATTCTTTATTTATATTGGTGTTAAACCTACTGTATTCCAACTTCTCTATGGTTTATAAACTATTTTACTAGCCATAGATTCATCAAAATAAGCAAACAACTCACGAAAAACAGAATCTGTCAAAAACAGAACAGTCTGTAGTAATCTGTAGCTAGCGCAAAATCTGGAACCCAAAAAATTCTAAAATAAATTGCTGGACGTGAGTAATTTATCTATTAATCATCTTCAAAACGAATTAACTAAATAGCACTTTCAAATAAAAATGGCAGCAGTTCTTGTGAGCGCTAAAGTTTTTTTTACAGCATGATCAACAGGACTTTCCCCAAGTCTTCCCAACAGTTCTACTTGGCACAAACAATAATTAAAATATAAAACTACATATAAACAGAGGCTAGATGAATTATTTATTACTAAACAGGACTAAAAAGAAAGGAACAAAAATAAATATGGGTTGCCTCCCAACAAGCGCTATCGTTTGACGCCCCTAGCTAGGCATGATGATTTCAACGATGCTCACATAAAAGATAAAAATTGAAACATAAAGAGAATATCTTGAAGAATATGACTTGCACATTTAAGTCTAACCCACTTCCTATGCATAGGGATTTTGTGAGCAAACAACTTATGGGAACAATAATCAACTAGCATAGGAAGGCAAAACAAGCATAACTTCAAAACTTTAAGCACATAGAGAGGAAACTTGATATTATTGCAATTCCTACAAGCATATGTTCCTCCCTCATAATAATTTTCAGTAGAATCATGAATGAATTCAACAATATAACCAGCACCTAAAGCATTCTTTTCATGATCTACAAGCATAGAGTTTTTATTACTCTCCACATAAGCAAACTTCTTCTCATGAATAGTAGTGGGAGCAAACTCAACAAAATAACTATCATGTGAGGCATAATCCAATTGAAAACTAAAATCATGATGACAAGTTTCATGGATATCATTATTCTTTATAGCATACAAGTCATCATAATAATCATCATATATAGCAACTTTGTTCTCATAATCAATTGGAACCTCTTCCGGAATAGTGGATTCATCACAAAATAAAGTCATGACCTCTCCAATTCCACTTTCATCAATATAATCATCCTAAATAGGAGGCATGATTTCATCATAATAGATTTGCTCATCAAAACTTAGGGGACAAAAATATCATCTTCATCAAACATAGCTTCCCCAAGCTTGTGGCTTTGCATATCATTAGCATCATGGATATTCAAGGAATTCATACTAACAACATTGCAATCATGCTCATAATTCAAATATTTAGTGCCAAACGTTTTAATGCATTCTTCTTCTAACACTTTGGCACAATTTTCCTTTCCATCATACTCACTAAAGATATTAAAAAGATGAAGCGTATGAGGCAAACTTAATTCCATTTTTTATTATAAAATAAACTAGTGATAAAACAAGAAACTAAAAGACTCGATTGCAAGATCTAAAGATATACCTTCAAGCACTCACCTCCCCAGCAACGGCGCCAGAAAAGAGCTTGATGTCTAATACACAACCTTCTTCTTGTAGACGTTGTTGGGCCTCCAAGTGCAAAGATTTGTAGGACAGTAGTAAACTTCCCTCAAGTGGATGACCTAAGGTTTATCAATCCGTAGGAGGCGTAGGATGAAGATGGTCTCTCTCAAGCAACCCTGCAACCAAATAACAAAGAGTCTCTTGTGTCCCCAACACACCCAATACAATGGTAAATTGTGTAGGTTCACTAGTTCGGCGAAGAGATGGTGATACAAGTGCAATATGGATGGTAGATATAGGTTTTTGTAATCTGAAAATATAAAAATAGCAAGGTAACTAATGACAAAAGTTAGCGTAAACGGTATTGCAATGCTAGGAAACAAGGCCTAGGGTTCATACTTTCACTAGTGCAAGTTCTCTCAACAATAGTAACATAATTGGATCATATAACTATCCCTCAACATGCAACAAACAGTCACTCAAAAGTCACTAATAGCGGAGAACAAACGAAGAGATTATGGTAGGGTACGAAACCACCACAAAGTTATTCTTTCCAATCAATCCGTTGGGCTATTCCTATAAGTGTCACAAATAACCCTAGAGTTCGTACTAGAATAACACCTTAAGACACAAATCAACCAAAACCCTAATGTCACCTAGATGCTCCAATGTCACCTCAAGTATCCGTGGGTATGATTATATGATATGCATCACACAATCTCAGATTCATCTATTCAACCAACACATAGAACCTCAAAGAGTGCCCCAAAGTTTCTACCGGAGAATCATGACGAAAACGTGTCCAACCCCTATGCATAGGTTCATGGGCGGAACCCGCAAGTTGATCACCAAAACATACATCAAGTGAATCACGTGATATCCCATTGTCACCACAGTTACGCACGGCAAGACATACATCAAGTGTTCTCAAATCTTTAAAGACTCAATCCGATAAGATAACTTCGAAGGGGAAACTCAACCCATTACAAGAGAGTAGAGGGGGAGAAGAAACATAAGATCCAACTATAATAGCAAAGCTCGTGATACATCAAGATCGTGCCAAATCAAGAACACGAGAGAGAGAGAGAGAGATCAAACACATAGCTACTGGTACATACCCTCAGCCCCGAGGGAGAACTACTACCTCCTCGTCATGGAGAGCACCGAGATGATGAAGATGGCCACCGGAGAGGGATTGCCCCCTCCGGCAGGGTGCCGGAACGGGTCTAGATTGGTTTTCGGTGGCTACGGAGGCTTCTGGCGGCGGAACTCCCGATCTATTGTGCTCTCCGATCGTTTTAGGGTATGTGGGTATATATAGGAGGAAGAAGTACGTCAGGGGAGCCACGAGGGTGGAGGGCGCGCCCAGGGGGTGGGCGCGCCCCCCTACCTCGTGGCTTCCTTGTTGCTTCCCTTACGTGGACTCCAAGTCTCCTGGGTTGCTTTCCTTCCAAATATAAGTTCCGTGAAGTTTCAGGTCAATTGGACTCCGTTTGATTTTCCTTTTCTGCGATACTCTAAAACAAGGAAAAAACAGAAACTGGCACTGGCTCTAGGTTAATAGGTTATACCCAAAAATCATATAAAATAGCATATAAATGCATATAAAACATCCAAGGTTGATAATATAATAGCATGGAACAATCAAAAATTATAGATACATTGGAGACGTATCACTTACTCAAAACAGAAGGTGAATCAAGTGCAGAGCTAGATGGCAGTTCCTTACCTCCCCTCGTAGTTGAGGGATAAATCTTGGTTCTTGGATCTTTCAAGTTCTTCATAGTGATAAGCAGATATAAATCCCAAGTGACTCAAAGAATAGAGCTATGCTCCCCGGCAACGGCGCGAGAAAATAGTCTTGATAACCCACAAGTATAGGGGATTGCAACAGTTTTCGAGGGTAGAGTATTCAACCCAAATTTATTGATTCGACACAAGGGGAGCCAAAGAATATTCTCAAGTATTAGCAACTAAGTTGTCAATTCAACCACACCTGGAAACTTAATATCTGCAGCAAAGTGTTTAGTAGCAAAGTAATATGATAGTAGTGGTAACGGTAGCAAAAGGTAACGATAGCAAAAGTAATATTTTTGGTGTTTTATAGTGATGTTAAAAATAGCAACGGAAAAGTAAATAAGCAAAGAACAATATATTGAAAGCTCGTAGGCAATGGATCGGTGATAGAGAATTATGCCGGATGCGGTTCATCATGTAACAGTCATAACCTAGGGTGACATAGAACTAGCTCCAGTTCATCAATGTAATGTAGGCATGTATTCCGAATATAGTCATACGTGCTTATGGAAAAGAACTTGCATGACATCTTTTGTCCTACCATCCCGTGGCAGCAGGGTCCTATTGGAAACTAAGGGATATTAAGGCCTCCTTTTAATAGATTACCGGAACAAAGCATTAACACATAGTGAATACATGAACTCCTCAAACTACGGTCATCACCGGGAGTGGTCCCGATTATTGTCACTTCGGGGTTGCCGGATCATAACACATAGTAGGTGACTATAGACTTGGAAGATAGGATCAAGAACTCTCATATATTGATGAAAACATAATAGGTTCAGATCTGAAATCATGGCACTTGGGCCCTAGTGACAAGCATTAAGCATAGCAAAGTCATAGCAACATCAATCTCAGAACATAGTGGATACTAGGGATCAAACCCTAACAAAACTAACTCGATTACATGATAAATCTCATCCAACCCATCACCGTCCAGCAAGCTGCTTCCTCTTGAGCTTGTGTTGGATTTCCCCGAAGAGGAAAGGATGATGCAGCAGAGTAGCGTAAGTATTTCCCTCGGTTTTTGAGAACCAAGGTATCAATCCAGTAGGAGGCCACGCTCAAGTCCCTCGTACCTGCACAAAATGATAGCTACTCGCAACCAACGCGATTAGGGGTTGTCAATCCCTTCACGGTCACTTATGAGAGTGAGATCTGATAGATATAATATTTTTGGTATTTTTGGTATAGAGATGCAAAGTGAAAAGTAAAAGGCAAAGTAAAAAAGCAAAACAAGATTAAAGTGATGGAGATTGATATGATGAGAATAGACCTGGGGGCATAGGTTTCACTAGTGGCTTCTCTCAAGAGCATGAGTATTCTACGGTGGGCGAACAAATTATTGTTGAGCAATTGACAGAATTGAGCATAGTTATGAGAATATCTAGGCATGATCATGTATATAGGCATCACTTCCGTGACAAGTAGACCAAAACGATTCTGCATCTACTACTATTACTCCACTCATCGACCGCTATCCAGCATGCATCTAGAGTATTAAGTTAAAAACAGAGTAACGCTTTAAGCAAGATGACATGATGTAGAGAGATAAATTCATGCAATATGAAATAAACCCCATCTTGTTATCCTCGATGGCAACGATGCAATACGTGCCTTGCTGCCCCTTCTGTCACTAGGAAAGGACACCGCAAGATCGAACCCAAAGCTAAGCACTTCTCCCATGGCAAGAACTACCAATCTAGTTGGCTAAACCAAACGGATAATTCGAAGAGACTTGCAAAGATAACCAATCATACATAAAAGAATTCAGAGAAGATTCAAATATTATTCACAGATAGACTTGATCATAAACCCACAATTCATCGGTCTCAACAAACACACCACAAAAAGAAGATTACATCGAATAGATCTCCACGAGAGAGGGGGAGAACTTTGTATTGAGATCCAAAAAGAGAGAAGAAGCCATCTAGCTACTAACTATGGACCCGACGGTCTGAGTAAACTACTCACACTTCATCGAAGAGGCTATGATGATGTAGAAGCCCTCCGTGATGACGGCCCTCTCCGGCGGAGCTCCGGAACAGGCCTCAAGATGGGATCTCGTGGATACAGAAAGTTGTGGTGGTGGAATTAGGTTTTTGGCTCCTCTTCTAATCATTTGGGGGTACGTAGGTATATATAGGAGGAAGAAGTACGTCGATGGAGCTCCGAGGGGCCCACGAGGCAGGGGCGTGCCCTAGGGGGGGCGCGCCCCCACCCTCGTGACCGCCTCTCTGATGCCTTGGTGTAGGGTCCAAGTCTCCTGGATCATGTTCAGTGAGAAAATCACGTTCCCGAAGGTTTCATTCCGTTTGGACTCCGTTTGATATTCTGTTTCTCCGAAATACTGAAATAGGCAAAAAAAACAGCAATTCTGGGCTGGGCCTCCGACTAATAGGTTAGTCCCAAAAATAATATAAAAGTGGAAAATAAAGCCTAATATAGTCCAAAACAGTAGATAATATAGCATGGAGCAATCAAAAATTATAGATACGTTGGAGACGTATCACAAGCCTACGATGGAATTACTCACGCACGGCGGTGAGCATCATGAAATTGGTGATGGAGGATGGTTGATGATGACGATGGCGACGGATTCCCCTCTCCGGAGCCCCGGACGGACTCCAGATTAGCCCTCCCGTGAGAGGTTAGGGCTTGGCGGCGGCTCTGTATCGTAAAATGCGATGAATCCTTCTCCCTGGTTTTTCTCCCCGAAAGTGAATATATGGAGTCAGGGTTGAGGTCGGTGGAGCGTCAGGGGGCACACGAGGCAGGGGAGCGCGCCCCCCACCCTCGTGGACAGGTGGAGGCCCCCCTGACGTGGATCTTCCTTCCAGTATTTTTTATATATTCCAAAATAATTCTCAGTTGATTTTCATGTCATTCCCATAACTTTTATTTCTGCACAAGAATAACACCATGGCAATTCTGCTGAAAACAGCATCAGTCCTGGTTAGTTCCATTCAAATCATGCAAGTTAGAGTCCAAAACAAGGGCAAAAGTGTTTGGAAACGTAGATACGATGGAGACGTATCACACACCTCGGTCATATCGTTGCAGTGCTTAGGCGAAGCCCTGCGCCGGTAACTTCATCATCACCGTCACCACGCCGTCGTGCTGACAAAACTCTCCCTCGGCCTCAGCTGGATCAAGAGTACGAGGGACGTCACCGAGCTGAATGTGTGCAGATCGCGGAGGTGTTGTGCGTTCAGTACTTGATCGGTTGGATCACAAAGATGTTCGACTACATCAATCGCGTTACTTAGCCATTCTGCTTTCAGTCTACGAGGGTACGTAGACACACTCCCCCCTCTCATTGCTATGCATCTCCTAGATAGATCTTGCGTGATCGTAGGAAATTCTTTGAAATATTGTGTTCCCCAACAGCAGCGCAGTGCTCAGGAACTCGGTGACGAGAGGAAGAGAGTCTTCTGGTGCGTCTCTCTAAGAGGAGCGACCTCCCTTTTATAGGCGCAAGTGAAGGAGGCGAGAGGCTGCGCCGGGAGCTGAAGGGAACGAGGGAGATGAAACGAATAGGCGGCAGCGTTCGTATTCAGTATTGATACGTCTCCAACATATCTATAATTTTTGATCGTTTCATGCTATTATATTATCTATTTTGGATGTTTATGGTCTTTATTATACACTTTTATATTTTTTTTGGGACTAACCTATTAACCCAGAGCCCAATGCCAGTTTCTGTTTTTTCCTTGTTTTAGAGTATCGTAGAAAAGGAAAATCAAACGGAGTCCAATTGACCTGAAACTTCACGGAACTTATTTTTGGACCAGAAGAAGCCCATGGAGTATCGGAGTTGGACCAGGAGAGTCCCGGGCTGCCCACGAGGGTGGGGGGCGCGCCCACCCCCTGGGCACGCTCCCCTGCCTCGTAGACAGCCTGGAGATCCACCGACGTACTTCTTCCTCCAATATATACCCATATACCCTAAAAACTTCGGGGAGCACAATAGATCGGGAGTTCCGCCGCCAGAAGCCTCCATAGCCACCGAAAACCAATCTAGACCCGTTTCGACACCCTGCCGGAGGGGGAATCCTTATCCGGTGGCCATCTTCATCATCCCGGTGCTCTCCATGACGAGGAGGGAGTAGTTCTCCCTCGGGGCTGAGGGTATGTACCAGTAGGTATGTGTTTGATCTCTCTCTCTCTCTCGTGTTCTTGAGGTGGTACGATCTTGATGTATCGCGAGCTTTGCTATTGTAGTTGGATCCTATGATGTTTCTCCCCCTCTACTCTCTTGTAATGGATTGAGTTTTCCCTTTGAAGTTATCTTATTGGATTGAGTCTTTAAGGATTTGAGAACACTTGATGTATGTCTTGCGTGGGATACCCGTGGTGACAATGGGGTATTCTATTGATCCACTTGATGTATGTTTTGGTGATCAACTTGCGGGTTCCGCCCATGAACCTATGCATAGGGGTTGGCACACGTTTTCGTCTTGATTCTCCGGTAGAAACTTTGGGGCACTCTTTGAAGTACTTTGTGTTGGTTTGAATAGATGAATCTGAGATTGTGTGATGCATATCGTATAATCATACCCACGGATACTTGAGGTGACATTGGAGTATCTAGGTGACATTAGGGTTTTGGTTGATTTGTGTCTTAAGGTGTTATTCTAGTACGAACTCTAGGGTTGTTTGTGACACTTATAGGAATAGCCCAATGGATTGATTGGAAAGAATAACTTTGAGGTGGTTTCGTACCCTACCATAATCTCTTCGTTTGTTCTCCGATATTAGTGACTTTGGAGTGACTCTTTGTTGCATGTTGAGGGATAGTTATGTGATCCAATTATGTTATTATTGTTGAGAGAACTCGCACTAGTGAAAGTATGAACCCTAGGCCTTGTTTCAACGCATTGCAATACCGTTTACGCTCACTTTTATCATTAGTTACCTTGTTGTTTTTATATTTTCATATTACAAAAACTATTATCTACTATCCATATTGCACTTGTATCACCATCTCTTCGCCGAACTAGTGCACCTATACAATTTACCATTGTATTGGGTGTGTGGGGGACACAAGAGACTCTTTATTATTTGGTTGCAGGGTTGCTTGAGAGAGACCATCTTCATCCTACGCCTCCTACGGATTGATAAACCTTAGGTCATCCACTTGAGGGAAATTTGCTACTGTCCTACAAACTTCTGCACTTGGAGGCCCAACAACGTCTACAAGAAGAAGGTTGTGTAGTAGACATAAAGTATCCACTACAGCAAAAAAAATCAACTCCCGAGTGACCTTTCGTATACCCGTAGTGCATGGCAAAAATTTAGACATCGGCTCGGCCCATTCCCGCAACCCGTGGCGCGTCATGACGAGGCGAGGCGGGCGATGGAGGAGGAGCGCGCTTGAATGTCCCTCTTGTTCTCATGCTCATACATGTGGGGAAACATCCTCCCTTATAAGGAGGTCCAACTCCCAGTAAACTATGTGGGACTAAACTTTAGTTCCGCCTCTTGCCTTGCACGAATGGGCTGCGTGGGCCTCTAGGATTAATAGGAATTTCTGAAACTGCTATTGGGTTGGGCCCAAAATAGACAAAATTCCAGCAAAAAGCACACCCAACTAAGTTCCAGATGGGCCTAGCAACTGAACAAGAGAAGAAGAGTTGATCAATGGTCTCCTCTC
This sequence comes from Triticum urartu, assembly GCF_003073215.2. Classification (NCBI taxonomy): domain Eukaryota; kingdom Viridiplantae; phylum Streptophyta; class Magnoliopsida; order Poales; family Poaceae; genus Triticum; species Triticum urartu. The sequence goes on from NC_053023.1 coordinate 51,277,924, forward strand.
TCCCACACAGGACACACCGTTTGTCACCTTTCCACCCTCTCTTCAATAGATTGTCTCTAGTTAGAATACTTTTTTTGCTCAATAACCATAGGAAGAATTTAATTTTCGCTAGTACTTTTGTTTTTCAGATTTTTTTTGTGGAAAACCAACATCCATTTTGATGAGATGGAGGTAGAGAGACTTTACATATAATTTCCTATCAGCAGACAACATCCACATAGGTTTATCTCTCCCTCCATACATCAAGACCTCCTCACATCTTTCTTTTAGACTTTTCCACAGTTGTTCAGTATTCCCAAACAGAGATCTTCTAAAATTGAAGAGATCCCTGATGTCTACTACACAACCTTCGTCTTGTAGACGTTTTTGGGCCTCCAAGTGCAGAGGTTTGTAGGAGAGTAGCAAATATCCCTCAAGTGGATGACCTAAGGTTTATCAATCCGTGGGAGGCGTAGGATGAAGATGGTCTCTCTCAAGCAACCCTGCAACCAAATTACAAAGAGTCTCTTGTGTTTCCAACACACCCAATACAATGGTAAATTGTATAGGTGCATTAGTTCGGCGAAGAGATGGTGATACAGGTGGTATATGGATAGTAGATAATGGCTTTTGTAATCTAAAAATATAAAAACAGCAAGGTAACTTATGATAAAAGTGAGCACAAATGGTATTGCAATGCGTTGAAACAAGGCCTAGGGTTCATACTTTCACTAGTGCAAGTTCTCTTAACAATAATAACATAATTGGATCACATAACTATCCCTCAACATGCAACAAAGAGTCACTCCAAAGTTACTAATAGCGGAGAACAAATGAAGAGATTATGATAGGGTACGAAACCACCTCAAAGTTATTCTTTCTGATCGATCTATTCAAGAGTCCGTAGTAAAATAACATGAAGCTATTCTTTCCGTTCAATCTATCCTAGAGTTCGTACTAGAATAACACCTTAAGACACAAATCAATCAAAACCCTAATGTCACCTAGATACTCCAATGTCACCTCAAGTATCCGTGGGTATGATTATACGATATGCATCATACAATCTCAGATTCATCTATTCAAATCAACACAAAGTACTTCAAAGAGTGCCCCAAAGTTTCTACCGGAGAGTCAAAACGAAAACGTGTGCCAACCCCTATGCATAGGTTCATGGGAGGAACCCGCAAGTTGATCATCAAAACATACATCAAGTGGATCAATAGAATAACTCATTGTCACCACGATTATCCCACGCAAGACATACATCAAGTGTTCTCAAATCCTTAAAGACTCAATCCGATAAGATAACTTCAAAGGGAAAACTCAATCCATTACAAGAGAGTAGAGGGGGAGAAACATCATAAGATCCAACTATAATAGCAAAGCTCGCGATACATCAAGATCGTACCACCTCAAGAACACGAGAGAGAGAGAGAGATCAAACACATAGCTACTGGTACATACCCTTAGCCCCGAGGGAGAACTACTCCCTCCTCATCATGGAGAACACCGGGATGATGAAGATGGACACTGGAGAGGGATTTCCCCCTCCGGCAGGGTGCCGGAACGGGTCTAGATTGGTTTTCGGTGGCTACAGAGGCTTCTGGCGGCGGAACTCCCGATCTATTCTGCTCCCCGAAGTTTTTAGGGTATATGGGTATATATGGGAGGAAGAAGTACGTCGGTGGATCTTCGGGCTATCCACGAGGCAAGGGGCATGCCCCCCACCCTCGTGGGCAGCCCGGGACTCTCCTGGTCCAACTCCAATACTTCGTGGGCTTCTTCTGGTCCAAAAATAAGTTCCGTGAAGTTTCAGGTTAATTGGACTCCGTTTGATTTTCCTTTTCTGCGATACTCTAAAACAAGGAAAAAAACAGAAACTGGCACTGGGCTCTGGGTTAATAGGTTAGTCCCAAAAATAATATAAAAGTGCATAATAAAGCCCATAAACATCCAAAACAGATAATATAATAGCATGGAACAATCAAAAACTATAGTTACGTTGGAGACGTATCAATCCCATCCTTTGTCAATGGCTTCTTTGACAGAAATGTTTTGATCATTGCTAATGAAGTATAGAGAAGGTAAGCCTCTTTTAAAGGTGTGTCTCCTACCCACCAATCTTCCCAAAATCTTAGTATTTTTACCATCACCAAGCTTTTTCTTTACAAGAGGGTAAAAAATCTTTTAATTTTGAGAACACTAGACCAGAATTGGGAATCCCCATTTTTGTGTTCCACCCCAGACTATCATTTGTCTTTGATATATTTAGCTCTAATTATATCTTGCCAAAGCCCATCTTCCTCTTCTACTTTCCATAACCACTTGGACAGAAGGGCAATGTTAAATAGTTCCAAATTTGTAACCCCTAAGCCCCCTTGTTGTTTTGGAAGACAGAAGGTCTTCCATTTGACCAAATGGTATTTTTTTATCTTCTTCAGCCCGCCACACCAACCTAGCTGTTGGGGAACGTAGTAATTCAAAAAAAATCCTACGATCACGCAAGATCTAACTAGGAGATGCATAGCAACGAGAGGGGAGAGTTTGTCCACGTACCCTCATAGACCGAAAGCGGAAGCGTTTAGTAATGCGGTTGATGTAGTCGAACGTCTTCACAATCCAAGTACCGAACGTACGACACCTCTGTGTTCAGCACACGTTCAACATGATGATGTCCCTCGAGCTCTTGATCCAGTAGAAGGTCTAGGGAGAGTTTCGTCAGCACGACGGTGTGGTGACGGTGTTGATGATGTGATCCGCGCAGGGCTTCACCTAAGCACTACGACAATATGACCGAGGTGGTAAACTGTGGAGGGGGCACCGCACACGGCTAAGACAATTGATGTTGTGCCTTTGGGGTGCCCTCTGCCCACGTATATAAAGGAGGCGGGAGGAGGAGGCCGGCCAAGGGGGAGGCGCACCAAGGGGGGAGTCCTACTAGGACTCCAAACCTAGTAGGATTCGCCCCCCCCCTTTCCTTCCAACAGAGAGGGGGTAAGGGGAAAGGAGGGAGAGGGAGAAGGAAAGAGGGGGGCCGCGCCCCCTCCCCTTGTCCAATTCGGATCGGGGCAAGGGGGCGCCCCACCTCCTGTGGCCTGCGTCCTCTCCTCCACTATGGCCCATTAGGCCCAATAACTTTCCCGGGGGGTTTCGGTAACCTCCTAGTACTTCGAAAAATCCCTGATCTTCTTCGGAACCATTCCGGTGTCCGTATGTAACCTTGCAATATATCAATCTTTACCTCTCGGACATTTCTAGACTCCTCGTCATGTCTGTGATGTCATCCGGGACCCCTAATACGTCTCCAATGTATCTATAATTTTTTATTGTTCCATGTTGTTATATTATCAATCTTGGATGTTTTATAATCATTTTATAGTCATTTTATATCATTTTTTGGTACTAACCTATTGACATAGTGCCAAGTTCCAGTTCCTATTTTTTCCGTGTTTTTTACATCGCAGAAAATCAATATCAAATGGAGTCCAAATGCCACTAAACTTTACGGAGATTTTTTATGGACCAAAAGGAACAAGTTGGGCCTTGGTTGCACCTGGGGGGAGTCTCGAGGAGGGGACAACCCACCAGGGTGCGCCAAAAGGCCCAGGCGTGCCCTGGTGGGTTGTGCCCACCTCGGGTGCCCCCCGGACCACCTCTTTGCTCTATAAATACCCAAATATTCCCAAAACCCTAGGGGAGTCGACGAAATATTCATCCAGCCGCCGTAGAGTCCAGAACCACCAGATCCAATCTAGACACCATCTCAGATGGGGTTCACCACCTCCATTGGTGCCTCTCCGATGATGCGTGAGTAGTTCTTTGTAGACCTTCGGGTCCGTAGTTAGTAGCTAGATGGCTTCATCTCTCTCTCTCTCTCTCTCTCTTGATTCTCAATACAATGGTCTCTTGGAGATCCATATGATGTAACTCTTTTTGCGTTGTGTTTGTTGGGATCTGATGAACTTTGAGTTTATGATTGATACGTCTCCATCGTATCTATAATTTTTGATTGTTCCATGCCAATATTCTACAACTTTCATATACTTTTGGCAACTTTTTATACTATTTTTGGGACTAACATATTGATCCAGTGCCAGTGCCAGTTCCTGTTTGTTGCATGTTTTTTGTTTCACGGAAAATCCATATCAAACAGAGTCCAAACGGGATAAAAATGGACAGAGAATATTTTTGGAATAATTGTGAAATATGGGAAGAAGAATCAACGCGATAAGGTGCCCGAGGGGGCCACGAGGCAGGGGGCGCGCCTGCCCCCCTAGGCACGCCCCTGACCCTCGTGGGCCCCTCGTAAGGCAGTTGCTGCTCTTCTTTGGCCGCAAGAAAACTAATTTTCGTAGAAAAAATCTAGGCGAAGATTTCAATCCAATCGGAGTTACGGATCTTCGGATATATAAGAAACGGTGAAAGGGCAGAATCCCAGAACGCAGAAACAGAGAGAGACAGAGAGACAGATCCAATCTCGGAGGGGCTCTCGACCCTCCCATGCCATGGAGACCAAGGACCAGAGGGGAAACCCTTCTCCCATCTAGGGAGGAGGTCAAGGAAGAAGAAGAAGAAGGGGGGCCCTCTCCTCCTCTCTTCCGGTGGCGCCGGAACGCCGCCAGAGCCATCATCATCACCGAGATCTTCACCAACACCTACGCCATCTCCACCAACATCTCCATCACCTTCCCCCCATCTATCTACAACGGTCCACTCTCCCGCAACCCATTGTACCCTCTACTTGAACATGGTGCTTTATGGTTCATATTATTATCCAATGATGTGTTGCCATCCTATGATGTCTGAGTAGATTTTCGTTGTCCTATCGGTGATTGGTGAATTACTATGATTGATTTAATTTGCTTGTGGTTATGTTGTTGTCCTTTGGTGCCCATCATATGAGCGCGCGCGTTGATCGCACCATAGGGTTAGTTGTATGTTGATAGGACTATGTATTGGAGGGCAAGAGTGACAGAAGCTTCAACCTAGCATAGAAATTGATGCATATGGGATTGAAGGGGGACCAATATATCTTAATGCTATGGTTGGGTTTTACCTTAATGAACATTAGTAGTTGTGGACGCTTGCTAATAGTTCCAATCGTAAGTGCATAGAATTCCAAGTCAGGGATGACATGCTAGCAGTGGCCTCTCCCACATAAAACTTGCTATCGGTCTAGTAAAGTAGCCAATTGCTTAGGGACAATTTCGCAACTCCTACCACCACTTTTCCACACTCGTTATACCAACTTTATTGCTTCTTTACCTAAAACAGCCCCTACTTTTTATTTACGTGCTCTTTATATTCTTGCAAACCTATCCAACAACACCTACAAAGTACTTCTAGTTTCATACTTGTTCTAGGTAAAGCGAACGTTAAGCGTGCGTAGAGTTGTATCGGTGGTCGATAGAACTTGAGGGAATATTTGTTCTACCTTTAGCTCCTCGTTGGGTTCGACACTCTTACTTATCGAAAGAGGCTACAATTGATCCCCTATACTTGTGGGTTATCAATGATCAGTCATATCTTTTTATATCCATGAAAGTTATTTGGGTTTCTTTGATCTCTTATATGCATGATCACTTATAGCCTCATATTTCTTCTCTGATATTTGGGTTTTGTTTGGCCAACTTGATCTATTTATCTTGCAATGGGAAGAGGTGCCCGATAGTGGATTCGATCTTACGGTGCTTGATCCTAGTGACGGAAAGGGAACCGACACGTATGTATCGTTCCACTAAGGATAAAAAGACGGGATCTATATCTATGCAATAGATAAACGGATCTTGTCTACATCATGTCATAGTTCTTATTGCATTACTCCATTTTTCCATTAACTTAATACACTAGATGCATGCTGGATAGCGGCCGATGTGTGGAGTAATAGTAGTAGATGCAGGCAGGAGTCGGTCTACTAATCTTGGACGTGATGCCTATGTAATGATCATTGCCTGGATATCGTCATTATTATTTGAGGTTCTATCAATTGCCCAACAGTAATTTGTCTACCCGCCGTTTGCTATCTTTCTCGAGAGAAGCCACTAGTGAAACCTACGGCCCTCAGGTCTTCTTCCTCATATATTTGCTTGCGATCTATTTTTCCTTTGCAAATTTTTATTCAGATCTATTAAACCAAAAATACAAAAATACTTTGCTGCACTTTATTCTATTTGCGATCTATTATTTCAATCTACTACAATTTTCTGGCATCGTTACCCGAAAGGGATTGACAACCCATTTAACACGTCGGGTTGCGAGGTGTTGTTATTTGTGTGCAGGTGATGTTTACGGTGTGTTGCTTGGTTCTCCTACTGATTCAATAACCTTGGTTTCTTCACTGAGGGAAATACCTACCATCGCTGTGCTGCATCATCCCATCCTCTTTGAGGAAATACCGACGTAGTCCTAGCAGACATGAGCTTTTCTGGCGCTATAGTCAGAGAGCAATCAAAAAGATTTCTGGCACCGTTGTCGGGGAGGATCTTCTTCATAACCAGGTTCCTAATCACAAATCTCATCTCCTTCCAATTTACATTATTTGCCATTTGCCTCTCGTTTTCCTCTTCCCCACTTCACAAAAATTTGCCATTTTATTCGCCCCTCCTTTTCTGATCACCGTTTTCTCGCCATGTCTGATCTCAAAAGAGCTAGGGTTTTCTCCCTAGTCTTAATGCTTTGGATAGCCCCTCTGTCCTCTCTAAGCTCATAAACAATGATGTTATGGAAGGATCTACCAGGATTGTTAAGGAAAATCTTAACCACTGTGATGAATATGATCCCGAATTTTTTCGTTATTTACTTGATGAATCTTTGAAAGATGCTTCGGATAGGTTGTTGAGAATTCGAGCTAGCTATGTGCCCCAATATCAGATAGAGATATACTTGAAAAGTTTTTATGATGGTTTACCTTCTTCCTTCAAGCAAGTTTTAGATTCTATATTTGAAAACGGTTTTCTTGAAGGGGATGTTGTTGATACTTATGAAAAGATGAAAGCCATATTTTGGCACCTAAAGGAGAAAATGTTGAATCAACTACTCTTATGCGCTTTTATCAAAATGAAATAATTAAAGAGATGAAGGTTAGTTTAGATACGAATTTTCGTAACTTGCTTAATCTTTCCTCCGCTATCAATGGCCATGTGCTTTCACAAGATAGAAAATTAAATGCCATTGATAGAAAATTTTCTCTTTTATTTCCAAGGAACAAAGATGACAGAACTTAAATCCTTGCTTTATGCCTAGCTAAGGGCGTAAAACTATAGCGCTTGTTGGGAGGCAACCCAATGAATAAATTTTTTTTTTCTTTTTGCTTTCAATTCTTGTGTGTTAGCACAATTATGCTACTGTTATGATTGTGTTTTTTGTGTTTTAGTTTTTGTTTGTGCCCAGTAAAGCCTTTAGGATCTTCTTGGGTGATAGTTGTTTGATCTTGCTGAAAAAACAGAAACTTTTACGCTCACGAAATTAATTTTCATCTTTTACCAGAGAGCGATAAAATACCCATTCCACTTGCAGTAGATCAATATACAAATTTATCAGGTCTTCCTAATTTTTCAGAATTTTTGGAGTTACAGAAGTATTCGAAATAGTCAGATTTCTACAGACTGTTCTATTTTGACAGATTCTATTTTCTTTGTGTTGTGTGCTTATTTTGATGGCTCTATGGTTTTCTTTGATGAGTTTTTGACATAGAAAATTTGGAATACAGTAGATATAATACAAAAAATATGAAATGTTTGATACAACACTTATAGTAGTGGTTTATTATTCTTATACTAACGGATCTCACGAAGATTTTGTTGAGTTTTGTGTGATTGAAGTTTTCAAGTTTTGGCTTATCTTACGATGGATGAAGGAAGGATGGAAGAGCCTAAACTTGGGGATGCCCCAGCATCCCAAGCTAATATCCAAGAATTAGCAACCAACTAAGCTTGGGGATGCCCCCGAGTGGCATCCCCGGTTTTTTCCAACAACTATCGGTATTTTACTCGAGACTATATTTTTATTCGTCACATGATATGTGTTTTGCTTGGATCGTCTTGTATGATATGAGTCTTTGCTTGTTTTATTTTGTGTTTTAAGTCATCAATCCTTGCTGGAGACACCTATTTGAGAGAGCCAAATTATGTCATGACTTGTTAGAATTGCTCCATATGCTTCACTTAAATCTTTTATGAGCTAGAACTTGCTCTAGTGCTTCACTTATATCTTTTTGAGCATGGTGTGCTTAGTATTTTTGAAGAAATGCTCTATTGCTTCAGTTAGATTTATTTGAGAGTTAGTAAAATTTTGAAGAAATTCTCTCTTGCTTCACTTAAATTATTTTGAGAGAAAGAAATAGTATGCTCATGATCTTCACTTATATTTGTTTGAGCTTATGAAAAGCAACACATTTAAATTAGTCCCAAAGTGATAGATATCCAAGAAGGATAAAGAAAAGAAAAATGTCATGAAGATCACTGGACAAAATAAACTTGATTCTTAGTAATAGTTTTGAGATATGATTATGTGATATGTGAGTTATGTTGATGAGTAATCATGCTCTAGTAGGAATATTGGTGTTAAGGTTTATGATTCCCGAAGCATGCACATATAGTCTCTTGTTATGCTATGATGTTGGAGCATGATTTATTTTTGATTGTCTTCCTTATGAGTGGCGGTCGGGGACGGCGTGCTTGGATCGGAATTCTCTCCTCTTCAGCGCCTACCACTACTAGGAAAAGACCTACTAGTGGCACACCAGTTTTGCCTACTAATGGCGCACTACTGATGCGCCACTAGTATTATATACTAATGGCGCACCATGTGGTGCGCCATTAGTATACCATTCGGTGCTCCACTGGTATTCCCTCCAGGTGCGCCACTAATAACCTTATAGGTGCGCCACTAGTAATAAAGGAAGGTGCGCCACTAATAAGGGCTTAAATGTGCCACTAGTAATGTATTTGGAAAACAAAAAAATCTAAATTTACAGAAAACAACCTATAAGGAAAAATAATTTAAAAACAATAAATGAAATAGAATCATAATTTTTATTATAGTAAGAATATTACAATGTCTTTGCAAGTTTCCAATAAAAGGAACATTGCAAGGAAATAAAAGAAAATCCTAAAACTAATCTTCTAGTAATCTTTTCTTCTTTTTCTTCACTTTATCCCTGCAAAATGTAACAAAATAAACAGAAACACAAACAAACTATTTATAACATGTCAATACTGTCATTTTTTATGCAGAACTAGATATGAGCATATATTTCCAGAATTACATGGTGTGAATATTGTATGAGTAAGATTATAATGGAAATGAATTTTGATAGGAGCCCACTTTCGACGAGTATTTATCTGACAGAGCTAAATAATCAGGGCATTTACCTTTTGACAATATTATTATACTATACTACCAGTATACTACTCCACTTGGATTTTTTAGATGAGCAGATCTGAGATAGACATTTGTTCAAGTGGCTATAGGTAGGCTTGAAGAATTCTCATCGGTTCAAGTGGCTACAGGTAGTCGCACAGCTGGAATATAGACTACTAGTACTATTTGAAAAGAAAATAAGAGTAAATCTGAATGTACTAGTCACATCCGATCACATTGAGTTAGAAAGAAAATTCATCAGGAAACAGATGGCCGGTGACTTACCTCCAGACGTTGAGGATCTCGTTGTGCCCGGCGAAGACGTTGCGGAGCGCGTCGTGGACGGACTGCTCACAGCGATAGCTGCCGCAGATGAACTCGTTGTCCTACAGGTAGTCCAGCAGCCAGGAATTAAAGATAGGATGGCTAGAACTGAAAGAACTAACATCTTAGAAAGCAACAGGAGATAATTCATATATGCAAAATACATATGAAGTGGTCTTCACCAAATTTGTTGAAAAATGAACGAAATGTTTTAGCAGTACCAATGATACATGTCAAATTAATTGTTCCTTTCATGACAATGTAAAAGTAGTACTTGCATGCCAATGAAGACTTGCTAGTGTCAGATTCTATGAGGTTCAGGACTTGTGTAATTGTGCCAAGTTCACTTGTAATGCCATTATTCATGATCTGAACTTTATCCTCCACAAAATAAAATAACAGTTGATCCATGCGAATGATACTTAATTTTGAAGCTACTGTTAATTTATAAAATGAATATAAAGTGACTTTATAAATTCAGAAACAGAAAATCCAGTTAGGCTACTGTTAACTGAATTTTGGAGTGTGTACTTAACAAAGGCTTCATTTGAATGTATAGTCAAATTAAAAAATGTGTTCATGGGGCAGCAGCACTAATAACTGAAAGAAAAAGGTGCAGAAAAAAGCTACTGAAAAACAATACCAGAAGTAGTGCAGACGTTGTTGAGGCGCTGACTAAACCATTGATAGTACTACCACTCTTCTTTTTTGCGTCCATTAGCGTGATAGTGAGGTTACAACCCTGCCATCGACGACGACGACGACTAGGTTGCTGCTGCTGCTGTCCCAGAAATAGAGACAGAGGGAGATCCATTCAAGCTAAAACCGTTGGAAATAAGAAGACTGCTATTGCAAAACTATTCTCTACAGATATGTGTGAGATATCTCAGGTAATTTTTTTAAGAAACAAACGCAACAGTGTAGACCCTGCTTAACTCCGTTGTTTATTTGTTTTGCTTGAGCTGCGTGCAGGAAAGAGAGCTCCCTTTGAATGCAACACATATAGCTTGAAACGGAAAAACCTATATGCATCGCTCTGCACAAGTATTTCAAAGACACACGACGCAATTCATTTATCGTGGCAATGCTTACTGGAAGTCTGATGCAGCCGACGTACTAAAACTAAGCTGCACTATCCAGAGGTTACAAGATTTGGTGTATATATAGTCATAATAGCACGTGGAATTCTTCCATGGCTGCTTAGTGTCTGCACTATGTGCAGAACAGGACCAGATTCTTGGACTGAATTTCATGGATTTTATATTATTCACATCTGCCAAAATGAAACCTGGTAGTGGTAGATACACGATTTCAGGTGCTGGACTCAGTTGAATTTACTTCCCCCTTCCCTGCTATGGAGTGCGAGCTACACAGGATGAGGATCATCAATTAACTGTCTACTGCACTTGTTGCAATTGGATCATAAGACCAGAAATAAATCATCTATCAACTGAAACCTTCATTCCCCCCTTCAAAAATACCAAGCGACCAACTGTGGAGCTCGGCTACGGCAGACGGGCAGAGGGATTTCTACGCCATACACGGGATCGGGACTGGGGGTACGGAAGGATCCACGGGCAAGAGCCCTGGTTCTGCCTTGAGCTCCCTTTCTCCCTAGGGCATCGTCGTACTGATGCAAGTGGTGAATCGGGGCGGAGCGGAGAGGGCGTACCTGACTGGTGGGCAGATGAATCGGAGCTTCCCGATCGGGTCGCGTGACATGGATGACCTTTGGTGCCGGCGGCATGGATGACCTTCATCCGCGCGATGGGCTCCTCCAGCTCCAGAATCTGAAGAACCAAATCCGCCCTCTAGATCAGACAACACATCCCCACCCACATCGCAGTTGAGGAGGAGGATGAAGGAGGGCACGGAGTACCTGGAGGTAGCGGCCCATGAGGTCCCACTGGTTGCCGCGGTTGCCGGTGTCCGCGCGCACCTTCTGCGTGATGAGCGAGGACAGCCGATCCAGCACCTCCTCGTACTCCCCCGCCGCCGCACCACCTGCACATCAATCCCCACCCCGCCGCACGAATGCGGCAGCCATCAGTACAGTACCCAGCCCAACACGCACCACTAGTGTCACTCCACGAAGCTAGCAAGCCCCGATCGGGTCGCGTCGCTCACCTGCGTGCTCCATGGTGCGGGGGACGAGGAGGACTCCATGGCGCGGGGGAGGAAGCGGCGGGTGCGGGAGGAGGCGAGCGGCGAGGAGAGGAGTAGGCGGCAGCGGAGGCTGGCGGCGGCGACGAGAGGGGGTGAGGCATGGGCGGCGGGGGAAGATGCGGCCGGGGCTTCCCGATCTAGATCGAAGTCGAGGGAGGTGGGTGGGTGTGTCAGGAGGAAGGGGAGGGGAGAGAACGTGACTAGAGGGAGGGAATAAGGGGTGATAGCAATGGCGCACTGGTAGGGATGCGCCATACGTATAGATAGCAATGGCGCATCTCTTACCGGTGCGTCATTACTAGTTAAAACTAGTGATACGCACTATCCCCTGATGCGTCATTAGTATTTTTGAAAAAAAAATTACTAGTGGCGCATCGTGGATGTGATGCGCCATTAGTATTTGGACATTAATGGCGCACCAACACATGGTGCGCCATTAGTATATAGTAGTGGCGCACCACATGTGTGGTGTGTCATTACTGTCCATATTATCTATAGCCCTTTTCTTAATAGTGTATTTGGGGTCATCGGAGATTGCCTCCTCCATCGCCCACAACATCATCCGCAGTGGCCCCACCGCCCCACCATCTGGAGACAGGCGGGTGTCTTCTTCTTCTGTGAGCATCCGAAATCCTTGCGCCGTCGCCGCCTTCAGATCTTCCCTCTTCGGGAACCACGAGAGGATCTCCCTCATCTTCTCCATCTTCCCTTCGTCTCCCTCTGCAATCACCGTCATCTCCGCCTCGAGCGATCTCTTCCAGGACGCCATCGAAACCCAAAGCCATATGAGCGAACGTGGAAGAGGAAGGGGATTTTTGCCTCTCTGCGTCTGTGGGAATGGTGGATGACGTCTCCACCCCACTTCCCGCATTTATGTCACAGTCGACATAGCGGTTCGCCTTCTCCTCTCCCTCGACCCCCGCGCCGCATCTCTCCCTGCACTGTTTCCCGCCCACAAGCGCCACATGGCAGGAGAACGAGATCTGCATACCTTCCTTGATCTCCTCCCCCAGCCGCACCGCTCTCGCGTCGCCGCAGCCGCCCCGATCGTTGATCAGTAGCAGACGATGGGCACGAGCTCGCCGGGCTATTGTCCCTCGCCAGAAGACCAGAAGGGCCGGCGTGTGGAGGTCGGAGACCAGATGCGCCGCCCATCTCTGATCGCCAGGAGGAGTCGCCATCTCCTAACTATATCGCTTGTATGCTTCCTACACCCCATGTACCACAGTATTCTATTCCCTCCGTTCCTAAATATAAGTCTTTTTAGAGATTTTAATAAGAGACTACATACGAAGCAAAATGAATGAACCTACACTCTAAACTATGTCTACATACATCCGTATGTAGTCTATAGTAAAATCTCTAAAAAGACTTATATTTAGAAACGGAGGGAGTAGCCGTCATGGCAGCATTAGTTCGGCAGCTATTCTGCCCGGTGGCAAAGAAAGTCCGGCAGCTATTCGTCTGAAAAGGGCACCCTATTCCTGCAAAGTCTTGTGGATTTTGATTCCTAGCTGCTAAGCTATCCTCTGGTGGTTAAGTCTGGCATCACAACCTTCCTCTGTGCATATACCTCCGCCTCAAGGCACCAACAGTCTTATTCCTTTTCAACATCGACGCATCGCCCCAACTTGCATTGCATGCGCGCGCTGATAGCTGACTCCTCGTCCTCGACCATATCCAGTGCTGTTGCATCCACGCGAAACTTCGCGCACATTCAGCTTCTGACATATACAATCTAGCCTAGATGCATGTCCCAGTTCGACGTAGCCACCAGGATCTGCAAGATATGGCCTTGTAGTCCGACTGTCCTGTGGCTAGGAGTACTACCATAGGCGTCTGTAGTCGTAGACAATTGATTAATTAGCAGCTAGTACATGCCACTAATCGATCGATGCTGCGTGGGAGTGATCACTAGCGACCCAGCGAGTGGCCACCGCTGTTCATGCGTAGATCATCAAATTACTGTTCCCCGATCTCGCTTTGCTGAGTGGTAACACGTCCAGTAACCACCGAATCTTTCTTCTTCCCCGTGCGGGCCTGGTGGAGGCGATCGACGTACTCAGTAAACTCCGGTACGTCTTCACTCGTGCGCTCTTTGCGCAGACAAACATTTCCCGCCGGTGCCCGCCGGCGCAACCAAGATCGGACAATATCATGTGCATTGTCGTCGTGTGCCTACGCGGATCACATATATGTTATACATGCATGCATCATGCATCAACCACAAAAGTTGCACTAGTAGCGCACAAGTAAAAGAGATCGTGCATGCATAAACTAGATGCTTTCACTAGCACAATGTCCGTAAGTACGAGTATTGCCTAGAAGCACTGAAGTTTAATCTTTCATTTGTCATCCCAATTGTCAACTTGATTGCCTGCGGTCTTACCGGGAGTTTCGATTGGGTCCACGTGTTGCGCGGCCGGAGCGGCGGCGGTGCGTGCGAATGGCGCTGAGGTGGATTCACTGCACCCGATCCAAAGGCGTCGGCGTATCTCCCCGCTAATTCGCCGCGGTGACCGCGCTTTAGCCCACCGCGGCTGCCTTTTCCACCGGGCATTGTCCACCAAAAGCAAAAGGTGGCATTGCACGCACGGGAATCATCCGAGTGCGTTCGCGTGCGTGCGCCCATAAAAATCCATGCACGCACGCTCATTGACGAAACGGTGTGGTCGATCGACCAGCTAGCCGTTGCTTTCCTTGACGCGCGCGCACACCCCAGGGCTAGTGAGGTAGCCGTAGCTCCGGCAATGGCCGGTCTCACCGTGCGACAGCAGTGGCTTGTGGCCCTCCTCGTCGGCCTCCTCGCCGCGGTCCAGGTGGCTGACGGGGCGCCGTGGTTCTGGCCGCCGGGAGGGGACGACCCCGGCGGCTGCCTGAGCTGGCGGGTGATGGTGGAGGCCAACAACGCCAAGTACTGGCGCGCGGTGCCGGCGCCCTGCGTCGGCTACGTCTGGGCCTACATGTCCTGGGGCCAGTACGGCCGGGATGTGAGCAGCGCGACGGACCAGATCGCCGCCTACGCCAGCCAGACCCCCGCCGCCGGCGACGGTCTCGACGCCTGGGTCCTCGACATCGACGACACCTGCCTCTCCAACCTGCCCTACTACCAGGCCAAGCAGTTCGGGTACGTGACGGTGACGTACACAACCATGCATGTAGTGATTGGTTGTGCTGTGGCGTCTGATCTGGCATGCATGCAGGGCTTACGATCCGACGGCGTTCAAGGCGTGGGCGAGCAGAGGGACGTGCCCGGGGATTCCGGCGATGGTGAGGCTGTTCTGGACGCTCAAAGGGGGAGGCTTCAGGGTTTTTCTTCTCTCCGGGAGAGACGAGGAGGCTCTCGGCGCGTCCACGGCCGCCAACCTCGCCGCAGCCGGTTTCGCCGGGTACGACCGACTCATCTTGAGGTACGTACGACTAGTTCTTTTTAGGGTTACGTACGACTAGCTAGGCTGATCGAATCGGCCCAGCCAACCACTGCTCACCAAATGGTCACTTACCCCCGGTCCATACCTTTGATTCTCAAAAAAAAAAAGGTCCATACAGGCTGAACAGAAAACACTATTTTTTTTTTGGAAATGATTCCTTTCGACCGACCGATCTTATGCGAGCGTCCACCCACTCCATGCCCGGTGGATGGGCTCTGTCATACGGTCCGGAGTCAACCCTTCATGTCCACGTTATCCAACTGGTCCATTATTTCAGAAAAAGGTTTTGCTACTAGTCCCTTGTTGCAAACCGACCAAGGGCTAGAGCCCTGCAATGGTTAAATCCCGCAATCTGACCTGCTCCCTCCGTCCGGTGAAAAGTGTATGTTTGGCTTCAAAATTTGTCCATAAAAGAGTGTACTTCTATCTTTTCAATGCACTTTAAAATAGAAAAAAATACTTCTCTCTCATCACACAGTAATCAAGACCAATAGCAATCTACACATGGTCTTCTTAGTTTTTACATGCACTTAGCTCATTGGGGGTTGGGTAATTAAAGATGGGAGAGATGGTGTCTTGCACATTTCCAATGCATAATTTACTTAACTTCATAATTTATCCTAAAATTTCTAGATGTACACTCTTCAGCGGACAGAGGGAGTATGTTGCAAAACAAATCCCGCAACACGACCTATGTTGCAAAAATATTCTGTAACACGACTCATGTTGCAAAAACAAATCTAGCAACACAATCTATGTTGCAAAAAAAACCGCAACATAACCTCTCTGTCTCGGCAACAAGATATCTCTTGCAAACTACAATTGTCAGATTCGATGGCTTGCTACGGGGCGGATCTAAAATAGCAGTCCTTATTTTTTTTCGGCAACACTCGAACAGAACACCATCTTTGACCAGTTTCATGCACGATTTTGTACTAAAGCCATACCATGAAAAGTTGTGAAAAAGAGCGGAGTTACAAGTCACACTATCTTAAGACACGTTCGCCCCGCAACCGCAAAAAAGAAAAGAAAAAAGACACGTTGGGTCGTATGTCACACATATCGTACTGACACGGACCGTGCTGTTGGCTCCTTCCTCTCATGGCCATGGACTTGGTACATAGTACTTCCTCCATCCTAAAATTCTTGTCTTAGATTTGTCTAGATACGAATGTATTTAACACTAAAACGTAACTAGATATATCTGTATTTAGACAAATCTAAAACAAAAAATTTAGAAGTGACAGCACGCACCAAAACAAAAAAGAACAGGAAGGATATATTCTTCCAGTAGCAACTAGGAACTGAGCTGACTTCCAACCGCACAGTATATAATAGTCGTCCCTATTCTATGTATACGTGCACATTCTACGTTCCACTGAATCCTTGGACAGCGAGCTGACGTGAACTTGGTGAGACGCGACAGATACTTTGCCGTCCACATGTATCATTGCTCGGTATAGACATGCGCGTACGGACTGATTGGCACCGTGTTTTGTCCGGTGGACGGATGTTGACGGTGCGGTGTGTGTGTGCATGCAGGAGCGCGGCGTACCGGGGGCAGAGCTCGGTGGTGTTCAAGTCGGCGGAGCGCCGGCGGCTGGTGGAGGAGGGGTACCGGATCCGCGGCAACGTCGGCGACCAGTGGAGCGACCTGCAGGGCGACTGCGCCGGCGACCGCGTCTTCAAAGTGCCCAACCCCATGTACTTCGTCCCCTGACCGCCCGAACAATGTACTACTAGTATGTAACATGTAAATAACGTGACGGCGAAGCACCGCTATATATATGGGGTGGCCGTGTATCCCCGCCCCAGGTGGGGTTTGGACTCTAGCTGCCGCCGCGCGCATCACCCGCACCGGCGTATACAATCATATCTTCTTCCTTCCCAACGATTCCCATTCCCTCCCGCGCACAGATACAGATAGAGAGCTTTACTAGAGAGGGTGGAGGTGGATGGGGTGGCGACAGGCACGGTCGTGCTTTTCTGAGAGGCACGCACGTGCCTTTCGGAAAATTTTCTTCCACGAGAGGTATAATTGTGCTTTCGCGAAAGGTACGGCCATGTCTCTGTTGGAAAGAAAAAAAACGTGCTCTCGGTTCTATTTTTTCGTTCGGTTTTTATTCTTTTTTTGTGAAAAAAAAGTTCATCAAAATTTGTCAACATGGATCTAGTTTTGAAGATCTCAACGCGAGGAATCCAATGGTGAAAACGGCGAGTTCGTGCTTTTTAGGCTGGCCATGTCTTTGTTCGTATTAGCGTTGGGCCAGCGAGTTCGTGCAACATTTTTCTTCGGCGCTGCTGACTCATCGACTCGTGTAGTGCATCAGCCGGGTATATTAGTTGTTGTAGGTACCCCTAAAAAAGGGGTTGTACGTACAATTTTCTTAACGTCTGGTTTCTATCTGTTGTGACTAGTTTTCTTTTCATTTCCTACTTAAGTTTTGTTATTTTATTTTTTGATTCCATGAATTATAACCAATTAACATCAATTTAGAGAGAGAGAAATAAAAAATGCGTTCGTGTATTTTTATAACGATTCATCATGTATTTGAGAAAAATATCAAGCAACTAGAAAACTTTTAATATTAGTTAAAAATATTCCTCGTGCAATATTTTCTTTCCTGGGTTGGGTTAGGCCGAGCATTGGTTTACTCGTGTTTTTGTATTTTCACTATCATTCAAAAATTGACAATGGTACAACTAACAAAATAAGATGCCCATCATATATAATTGCACATAAGGTGCAGACATGCAACTAGGTTGTTGTGGCATGTTTAAAAAAATCCAAACACCTTTTTCAGAGAAAAATAACAAAAAGCAAAACACAAAAATAAAAATAAAGAGCAGTAAATGGAAAAGAAAATTAAACAAAGTTAATAATAGGGTGTGCATACGACACAACCGATTGAGACTTAATTAAATCTTATCCAGCCGACATCTGAACGAATGCAATTGATGTTGGAGGCAACACTTGTAGTTGTGGGCCTACTGGCAGACATGCAACTACCTCTTTTCCACGACAAAATGTCCCAGAGTTGCGGTTAGGGGAGACACTTGTAGTTGCATGCTACTGGCAGAGATGCAACTGACACCCCCCCCCTCAACAAAACACCATAAAAGTTTGTAGTCATGTTAAAGACATGCAATTGCGGTTGGGGAAACACTTGCAGTTGCATCCCTGGTGGCAGATTTGCAACTGCCTCCTCCCACGACAATACACCACAGAGTTGAAATTGCGTTTAAGACATATAGTTGCGATTAGGCAACACTTGCAGTTGTAGGCCTAGTGGCAGACATTCAATTGTCCGTCCACAAAAACACCATCGAGCTGTAGTTGGAGCAACACTTTTTTTAGTTGGAGCAACACTTGCAGTTGTGTTCCTATTGGCGGGCATGCAACTGTTGCTCCCTCGAGAAAACACCACAAAGTTGCAGACCCATTGAAGAGATGCAGTTGCACTTGAGAAGACACTTACAGTTGCATGTCTAGTGGCACACATGCAATTGCCCCATTCCCTAAGAAAACATCACTGAGTTATAGTCGACTTAAAGACATGTAATAGCAGTCAGGGCGATAAATGCAGTTGCATGCCTAGTGACAGAGTTGCAACTAGCCCTCCTGACAAAAATACCACAGAGTTATACTCACGTTGGAGACATGTCGTTGGAGTCAAGGGTGACACTTGCAGCTGAATGCCTAGCAGCGGACATGCAACTACCCCCTTACCCGACAAAAACATCAGAGTTGCAGTCGAATTGAAGACATGCAGTTGCAATCGGGAACAACATTTGTAGCTGAATGCCTAGTAGCAGACATGCAACTGCCACCTTACCCAACAGAAAACATTATAGTTACAGTCGAATTGAAGACATGCAGTTGCAATCAGGAATGACACTTGGAGTTGCATGCCTAGTGACATACATGCAACTGTTCTTCCCGACAAAATACGACCGAGTTGCAGCCGAGAGGCGACACATGCAGTTGTTTGCCTGGTGGTAGGCATGGAACTGTCCCTTCCCGACAAAACACCACATTGTTGCATTCCCATTGAAATACATGCAATTGAAGTCGAAGCGACACTTGTAGTTGTGTATTAGCAGTAGACATGCAACTGACCCCTCCACCCAACAAAACAACACCAAGTTGTAGTCACGTTGAAGACATGCAATTGCAGTCGTTGGTGGCACTTGGAGTTGCGTATTGGTAGCAAACATGTAATTGTTGCCCTCCCACCGAGTTGCAGCCGAGGGGTGACACATGCAGTTGTGTGCCTAGCGGTAGACATGGAACCGTCCCTTCCCGACAAAACACCACAGAGTTGCATTCCCATTGAAAGACATTCAATTGCAGTCGAAGTGACACTTGCAGTTGCGAATTGGCGGTAGACATGCAACTGACCCCTCCACCCGACAAAACACCACCAAGTTGCAGTCACGTTGAAGACATGCAATTGCAGTCGTTGGTGGCACTTGGAGTTGCGTATTGGTACCAAACATGCATCCCACCGATAAAACATCACTAAGTAGCAGTCACATTGAATACATACAATTGCAGTCCGAGGCGACACTTGCAATTGCATGTTGATGGTAGACATGCAAGTGCCTCCTTTAGACAAAGACCACCAAGTTACAGTCAAGTTGAAGACATGCCATTGTAGTCGTGGCCGACACTTGCCGTTGCGTGTTGGTGGCAAACATGCAACTGCCTCTTCTCCAAAAAAACACAACCAAGTTGTAGTCACATTGAAGACGTGAAGATGCAGTAGCTAGCGACACTTGCAGTTGTGTGCCTGGTGGCATACATGAAACTGCACACACTTATAGTATTTTTTTTTGCAAAGAGCCCACAATTACAATCATGTAAAATTAAGAAATAGAAAAACAAGCAATATCTTTCAAATAAAAGGCTCATGTGTATTGCATGCATGCAGATGGGACATGTGTGTATAACAAAAACATTTATAAAAAGAAGAAAATTTATACAAAATTTTCGTATAATTTTATAAGTATTAGTGTATTTACTAAAAAATAGAAAATTAAGAAATAGAAAATTTTAGGAGAATAAAAATATTTGTACAAAAAATATTCATGTACTTCGTATTTTAAAAAAATGCGCTTTAAAAGAAGGAATAAAAAAATTTACAACTGGCAAAAAATGAACGAGGCCATTTTGTCTCCCTAAAACATAACAACGCACGAAAAGAGAAAAAGGTAAGTTCACCACCGGCATCCACCGCTGCACCATAAAAAAAGTGAAATTGAAATGAAAAGAGAAAGAAACAAGTCACAGGAAAGACGCAGAAAAAGGCCCCCGCAGACTCCACATCCCGGTGCAACCCGTAGCCCGCGAACAAAAAAGAGCCCAAACAATGAAAATGCACAGAAAAAGAAAAACGGGATGACGCATACGTTAACAGGCCGAAACGAGACAAACTCACTCCCAACGTGAATTTGAAGCAAGTAAGGATCCGACGGTTGACGTGTTGACTGAGACTTCGTGAAGTCTTAATCAACTAAGATTTAGTAGCTCCCTCAAAAAGTAGTCTTGCTAAGTCTTAGTCGACTGATCCATAAGATCTTATATTGAGATCCTTACAAAAAAAATTTCTTCCATGTTACTCACTCCGTTCCAAATTTTTTGTCTTAAATTTGTCTAGATACATCAATTTGTCTAAATACAAATGTATCAAGTCATGTTTTAGTATTAAATACATTTGTATCTAGACAAATTTAAGACAAGAATTTTGAGACGGGAGGAGTATGTCATTTAACCGACTGAGACCTAGCCAAAAGAAAAAGGCCAAGTTACTCCTTACCAGTCACTCTATCTTAAGGCACGTTCGGTCGCATGTCACATGTACGTACTGACGCAAACCGGCCGTGCTGTTGGCGTCTTCCTCTCATGGCCACAGACCTGGTGGTACATCGTACTACTGTACGAGAAATTCGCGTGGTAGTGACAGCACGCACAAACACACACAAAAATCAGGAGGATATATTCTTCCAGGAGCAACTAGAATTAACTAACTTCCAACTAGCCGTACACATTATATACGTGCACATTCTCCGTTCCACTGAATCCATGGATAGCGAGCTGACGTGAAGCTCCTGAACCGCGACAACCCTCTGCTTGCCGTCCTGAATTCTGATGTCCCCATGCACGTACGGACCGATTGGCACCGTGTGTTTTGTCCTGATGAGAGTAAGCCGATGGCGGTGTGTGTGCATGCAGGAGCGCGGCGTACCGGGGGCGGAGCTCGGTGGTGTTCAAGTCGGCGGAGCGCCGGCGGCGGAGGGGTACCGGATCCGCGGCAACGTCGGCGACCAGTGGAGCGACCTCCAGGGCGACTGCGCCGGCGACCGCGTCTTCAAGGTGCCCAACCCCATGTACTTCGTCCCCTGACCGACCCAACAATGTATAATAACATGTAAATAACGTGACGACGACCGGCGCCGCACAGCTATATGTGTATTCCCGGCCAAGATTAAAGGTGGGGTTTGGACACTAGCTTGCCGCCGCGTCGTCACCCGCACCGCACCGCACCGGCATACACAATCATATACTCATTCCCTCCCGCTCACAGCACAGATAGATAGATAGATAGAGAGAGAGAGAGAGAGAGAGAGAGAGAGAGCTTTACTAGAGTCTAGAGGGTGAGGATGGGGGTGGCGCCGGCGGTGGGCGTGGCGGCGAGCCTGTGCTGCGTAGGGGCGTGCGCCCTGGCGCTCTACCTCTACCGCATCCTCTGGCTGGCGCCGGAGAGGGTCCGCCGCGCGCTGAGGAGGCAGGGGGTCCGCGGGCCGCCGCCGTCCTTTCCCTACGGCAACCTCGCCGACATGAGGCAGGCCGCCGCCGCCGCCAAACGGACACGCGACGCCGGCGACGTCGTGCACGACTACCGCTCCGCCGTGTTTCCCTTCTACGAGAAGTGGAGGAACGAGTACGGTACGTGCGTGCGTGGTGCAAAGATATGTCCTCTCTCTCTCACTCTCTCTCTCTCTCTCTCTCTCTCGATCTCTCCATTGATCTCGTACGCGCAGCCATGGATTATGATTAGCTCGGTTGTTCGTTGCTGATTGAAAGTTTGATTCGATCGAACAGTACTACGCGGTTAGGTATCAACTGCACCGATGTGTGGCCAGCTTCTTCTTCTTTCCATTTCCCTTTTCCGCGTGAGTGGATATATAATCCTTGTTGGTTTGGTAGCGTCTTTCGAAGGCGTGCAAAACTGACGCAAAAATGTAGAGAAATGAACCAGGTGACGAACGGATACTTGGATAGACCGACCTTCCGTTCCATTTTAGACGCTCTAGTTTTCACCTTCCTTGCATCATGAAAGAGAGAGAGAGAGAGAAAAAATACCTAGCAGGATATCTCATGTCTTTAATCGAAGAAGAAAAATTTATATATCATCTCCAGCTGATCGATGGGCATCGATCAGTGATGTAATATATGCTTGGTGCTTTGCTTTGTTGATTAACCACCACAGTAGCTAGCTAGCTATAAAGGCAATAATGGAGACGATCGAATCGCAACAAAAACTATGTCCACAATTGGGTGTTGCGTGCGCTTTCTGCCTGCCGGAAATGGCAATACGTTCTAGAGAAGAAACAATAATTGAGGTAGGAGTGGTGGCTGTTGTAGCTAGGTATATGCTTCATCATGTCTCTACAGGGATAGCAATCCGTTCCATCAGGGTAAAGCACTAACTGAAAATTCAATACCATACCACACATAGTGCGCGAATACTTGCACCTACAGAAATTCAATGTTAACTATGAGAATCACTTGTATTTTTTGGATTTTTTCTCTAGAAAGAGCATCTTCAACAAGAGCACAAAAGTTTCGCGCCCTAAAATAGTTTTAGCGTGCCACTGTAGCACTTTTAACGCGTCGGACCCAACAATGGTTTATCAGATGCCCAAAAACACGCGCCCAAAAAAACTCGTAATATAAATTGTGAAGCGCACGCAGTCCGGCGTCTCAAATTTGCAGCATGCGGTAGCGTTTTTTAGCGCGCGCACAATCCTTTTTGCGCGCGCATTATTTTACAGCTTCTGCTGAAGCTGTCCGGCCCCACAAAAACCCGAATTTTAACGCGCGAAGCAGATTTTGGGCGCCTGTTGGAGATGCTCTAAAGGGCAATTTTATTAACTAAATGTAGTATCAAGAGAATATAAAGCATCATCGGCAACATCTGGTGTCTGCATAGTTAGGCTGCACACAGCCACAAACCAGAGTCTGGTAGAAATAAAGTCGACATAACAACAATAGAGGTCCATCATTGACCTAGCTTTACTGAGCGATGAAATACACACATATTCCGAACGTTGGGTCGTGCAGCAATGCGACGCATGCATCGCATGTTGTCATGTGATTGGATAGCACAATAGCTATATGTAACTTGGCCGAATTTCCCCCGCAAAAAAATGGCCGAATTTATATACAGTTTGGTTATGTTGATTTTGATTTTGTGGGGGGAAGAAATGATTGAAGGGAAAAAAATGGAGGGAGGGAGAAGAAGAAAAGGACGGCCGTTAATCTTAACAGTCTAGAAATTGACTTCACAAAATAAATTTTCAGGCAACTCACATAACATATAGCCGGTCCCATCGACAGTGTTGTCGCGTGTCTGATCGGGATGTCCAGCATGCAATCAAAATTCTCAAGTCATTCGTTGATGGCCATGAGCCGACGAGTACTAGTAGAAGCCATCCATCGACGACCACAGATTCCCTTGACCAACATGGCTTGACGACGTGAGCCGATGAGGATGCCGTCCCCGTCCCCGTCTCTCGATACTCCGCAACCGCAAGCGACAAGGAGACGGGGCCGCTGCATGCCCGCCGGCGAAAAGCGCGGCGGAGGGCGGCTCGCGCCTTTCGCGCCGCTCCTTTGTCCCGACGCCGAAAGAGTCGGCCCGGCCGGCGCTGCACGACCGAGGATGCCAGGACTGATCGATCACGATCATGGACGGATACGGGAGCCGAGCCATACATGCGTGCACCGGCGAACAAGTTAGGCCCAAGGTTTTGATCTGCTGGATACTGATTTTTTTGCTCTGCTGTTTGTTTTCGCTAGGCCCGGTGTTCACCTACTCCGTGGGCAACATGGTGTTCCTGCACGCCAGCGACCCGGCCGTGGTCCGCGACGTGTGCCTCTCCGTCTCGCCCGACGAGCTCGGCAAGAGCTCCTACATGAAGGTCACGCACCACCCGCTCTTCGGCGACGGCATCCTCAAGTCCAACGGCGACGCCTGGGCACGCCAGCGGAAGCTCATCGCCCCCGAGTTCTTCCCCGAAAAGGTCAAGGTATGGTAACATATCATCACTTTACGTCCCACGCACTGCAAATGTCGATGTTCCAGTTCGTTTTTGACGGCAAAATGAACAGAATATCATCTGCTCGACTTCCGATTCCTAGGGTATGGTGGATCTTATGGTGGACTCGGCGCGGGCGCTGGTGCGGTCGTGGGAAGCCAGGGTGGCCGGGACCGACGGCGGCGTGTTGGAGCTTACGGTCGACGACGACTTGAGGGCCTACTCCGGGGACGTGATCTCCCGGACGTGCTTCGGGAGCAGCTACGTCAAGGGCAAGAGGATCTTCGCCATGATCAGGGAGCTCCAGAAGACGGTGTCCAGGCCGAACCTGCTCGCCGAGATGACCGGGTTCAGGTTCCTGCCCACGAGGAGCAACAGCGAGGCGTGGAGGCTCAACCGGCGCGTGCGGCGGCTCATACTGGACGTCGTGAGGGAGAGCGGCGAGGCGGACGGCGGGAACAACCTGCTCAACGCCATGCTCCGCAGCGGCCAGGCCGAGGCCGGCGTCGGCGTCGCGGCGGCCGAGGACTTCGTCGTCGATAACTGCAAGAACATATACTTCGCCGGGTACGAGACCACGGCCGTGACGGCGGCCTGGTGCATGATGCTCCTGGCGCTCCACCCGGAGTGGCAGCGCCGGGTGAGGGACGAGGCGAGGGAAGCCCTCGCCGGCGGCGCCGCGCCGGACTTGTCGTCGCTCCAGAAAATGAAGCAGCTGACGATGGTCATCCATGAGACTCTGCGGCTATACCCGGCGGGCTCGGTGGTGTCGCGCCAGGCGCTGCGGGAGCTCACCCTCGGCGGCGTGCGCGTGCCCGGAGGCGTCAACATCTACGTGCCGGTGTCGACGGTGCACCTGGACGCGGAGCTATGGGGCTCCGACGCGCGGGAGTTCGACCCGGAGCGGTTCGCGGCGAGGCCGCAGCTGCACTCGTACCTGCCGTTCGGCGCCGGGGCGCGCACCTGCCTCGGCCAGGGCTTCGCCATGGCCGAGCTCAAGGTGCTGCTCTCGCTCCTGCTCTTCAGGTTCGAGGCCGCTCTGTCGCCAGACTACCTACACTCGCCGGTGCTTAGGCTCACCGTGGAACCGGAGCACGGCGTGCGGCTCGTGCTGAGGAGCGTCCGCCCCGACGGCTCGTCTTAAGTGGGCCGGAAGTTGTAGACGTGGATGTTGATTGTTTGCCATTGCGGTGGTTCCTCAATAGAGATTGCAACCTTTCTCCCTCAAATAAACGTATAGAAGAAGAGGGGGCCTGCTACGCGTCGGCCGGCGGATCTTTTTAAAAGATCCGCCGTCTCGACAGTCGTTGGATCAGTGATCGATCGCTCTTTTCATAATTGCAACAAAGGTGGTGTTGCGGAATTCTTTTGCAACAGAGGCCTTTGTTGCAGAAACTTTTACAAAAGGTTGTATTGCAGAATTTTGTTTGCCTCATTTTTTTTGCAACATAGGTGCTGTTGCGGAAGGACTTTCGCAATAAGAATGATGTTGCAGAATTTTTTCGCCACGAGGATAGGGATTAGGGACGACAAGTTGTATTGCAGTTTTTTTTTCATCTTTGCTTTTTTGCAACATTGATGTTGTTGCGGAAGGAGTTTCGCAACAAAAATAATGTTGAAGAAGTTTTCCCTCGTGGTGATTGAGATTGGGGACCAATTGTTGACGAATGGTTAAGGTTGCTTTGTCCTGCGAGATGTTTCTAGATATTTATCACGTGTAGGTTTTGAGCACTATATGATAACTTTTGATCTAACGGCCACTCATCCAGCGGACGCGTGCGAGCAACCGGTCGGCTGAACCGAATCTTTTCCCACGTTTCAGAAACATTGAGGATGTAGCAAAATCCCGAGACTTTTCTGTGTGTGAGACGACACGTGGTTGGCTCTCGACGCGACAGACGGGAGGAGTAAAATCGGCTGGATGATTGTAATCATTTCCCATAGAAAGAAAGGGACAGTGCCAGTCGACTGAAATCTCAATTTGGATTAGTCGGGTCAGTTGAACATTGTGATCTCTGATCTAACGGCCGTCAAGTCATTTCCCATCTCCAAACGTTTTCTTCCTCTTGGCGCATCTTCTTCAACCTGGCATCATGGGCCACCAGCCGAACTGCCGGCCACCATCGCCCGCAGTGGGCGGCGCTCCGGTGCAGCCCCGCCACCCCGCCCTCTAGCCCCGACGCTGTTGGAGATTTTCCTCGGCAAACTTGTACCACCGTCGTGCTGCCGCCTGCATCCCACACCCTAAGATAGATTTTGGGATAGGCTCCGTGTACCGTTTTTTCTATTTTTCTTTATTTTTTCCTTCGGTCTTTTCTCTTTTTTATTTTTTATTATCTTTCTGTTCAATTTTCTGTTTTCTTACTTTTTTTTCTTTATCTCTTTTTTTCATTTCGACTATTTATTTCAATTTGCAATAATCTTTAAAATTCATAAATATTTTTTAAAATCATGAAATTGTTTAAACAGTTTTTAAAAATGTATGAACAATTTTTTGAATCTGTGAACATTATTTTTTAATTTTCAACATTTTCTGAATCATTACTTTTTTAAATTCACGATCAATTATTTTAATAATTTAAACATTTTTCGAATTCACAATTTTTTTAAAAAATCTTGTACATTTTATCAAATCATGAATTATTTTTAAAATTCTTGAACATTTTGTACAAATATATATAGCGGTGCGGCGCCTGTCGCCGTCACGTTATTTACATGTTACATTGTTCGGGCGGTCAAGGGACGAAGTACACGGGGTTGGGCACTTTGAAGACGCGGTCGCCGGCGCAGTCGCCCTGCAGGTCGCTCCACTGGTCGCCGACGTTGCCGCGGATCCGGTACCCCTCCTCCACCAGCCGCCGGCGCTCCGCCGACTTGAACACCACCGAGCTCTGCCCCCGGTACGCCGCGCTCCTGCATGCACACACACACCGCACCGTCAACATCCGTCCACCGGACAAAACACGGTGCCAATCAGTCCGTACGCGCATGTCTATACCGAGCAATGATACATGTGGACGGCAAAGTATCTGTCGCGTCTCACCAAGTTCACGTCAGCTCGCTGTCCAAGGATTCAGTGGAACGTAGAATGTGCACGTATACATAGAATAGGGACGACTATTATATACTGTGCGGTTGGAAGTTAGCTCAGTTCCTAGTTGCTACTGGAAGAATATATCCTTCCTGTTCTTTTTTGTTTTTGTGCGTGCTGTCACTCGCACGTGAATTTTCTCGTACCATAGTACGATGTACCAAGTCCATGGCCATGAGAGGAAGGAGCCAACAGCACGGTCCGTGTCAGTACGTACGTACGTACTGTATGTGTGAGTGTGACGTACGATGCCTTAAGATGGTACAAAACACCCTTCGTTTCTTTTTAGTTTGCATATAAAATTTAATCAAAGTCCAACTTTATAATGTTTGACTAATTTTATAAGAAAATATACCAATATTTACAATATGAAATAAATATTGTTAGATGCGTCACAAATTAATTTCCATATACCATATGACCTTGGTATTATAGTTGTTGATATTTTTTTATATAAACTTGGTCAAGCTTTGTTTAGTTTGACTTTGAGTAAATTTTATATGCAAACTAAAAAAGAAATTGAGGAAGTATGACTTGTAACTCCGGTCTTTTTTTTCTCAACTTGGGCATAGATGGATCAAAAAGGGGCCTGAAACAGGTCAAAGACATATAGTGTTCTGTTCCAGGAAAAAAAAGATGCGGTTAGGTCTCAATCCACTGAAAGTGACATAACATGGGTGTGGCTAAGTCAAGTGATATAACATGTAAAAAATAAATAAAAATTGCATGGATCTCAATGTTTCTCACGAATATAACATCGATTGAGACATAATCAAGTCTCAATCGACTAAGATTTAGCAATACTGAAAAGAATACTAGTTCTTTTAGGCAAAAAAAATAAAGTAAAAAAATACTAGTTTTTGAGGGGTGGTAAAAAAAAAATACTAGTGTTGTCTGTTCCGAAGTGTATGGGCCGTGTGTGAGCAGTCTGGACCATTCTGTAAACTCTGTTGGCCTGGGTCGAGATGCTAGGCTGGTTCGAATGTACACCCTAGGTAGTCGTACACTTTGCTAAAAAAAGGTAGTTGTACACTTTGCTAAAAAAATAGTCGTACATAAGGACATGTATAATGGTTGATAAGATATTCTTATCTTAAATTTTACATGTAATTTAAAGATAATAAAAAAACGTATACAATGGGTCATTTCTTAGCCTTATCTTCAATAACTAATAATTTCTAAAAACATGAGAGCATCTGCAACAGGCACGCCGAACTAGCGCCGCGCCGCAAAATTCCCCGTTTTAGCGCGCGCAACCGGAATAGTTGCTCCAGCGGGCGCGTGAAAACAGCGCGCGCGGTATACGTAGCCCAGCGCGAGGCCGAAACTCAATCGCGCGCCGCTTATTTGCTGCGCCCGCTCCCGCGCGCTGGACTCTCGCGCGCTCGCGCGCTCGCTCGCACCTCCCACCCTCCATCCAGCCGCGCCGCCGCCGCCGACCACGCCACCCGGCGACCGTTCCGGCGCTTCCCCGGCCTATCCCCGCCCCGTGCGCGCTTTCTCCGGCCCCCCTGGTCCCGCCACCCCGCGCGCGCGCTGGTCCTCCGACGAACAGCGCCCGCGCGCTCGCTGCCGCTCGGCACCCGCAAGGTGTTCGACAAAACGCCTAGAAGGTATGTATTGCTCAAAAGCCATGAATTTCGTGCATGTTGATTGTAGTTTTTTATTTATAGCATAGTATTCAACATTGTAGATGAGTTCGTCGTATGATTCTTCCGAAGAAGAATTTGATATGGAAGAGGAGGAGGATCTTGCAATGATCCTAGCTATGCATATTAATAAAAAAACCAAAGCACGGGGGTTCGGTTATGGGTCGGCAGAAAATTGGGAGGGATAGGATCGATTCCCACAACAGATTGATCAGGCATTATTTTGCAGAGAATCCCACATACCCCGAGTCGTATTTTCGTCGCCGGTTTAGGATGAGCACCGAGTTGTTCAGGCGCATTGCAGAGAAACTAGCGAGCCATGACCGCTTTTTTCAGCAAAGGAGGAATGCCGCCGGAGAGCTCAGGCATAGCACGTTTCAGAAGGTGACAGACGCTTTGCATATGTTGGCATACGGTATACCGGCTGATCTAGTTGATGATCACTTGGCTATAGGTGAGAGCCAAGCCATCATGTGTGTCAAGCGCTTCGCAGTCGGAATTGTGCAAGTGTTTGGCGAGGAGTATTTGAGATCTCCCAACGCTGAAGACGTCGCAAGGCTTTTGGCGATGAACAAAGCTCGCGGCTTTCCTGACATGCTTGGCTCAATAGATTGTGTGCATTGGAGTTGGAAGAATTGTCCAAAGGCATGGCATGGGCAATTCCACAGCCAAAAAAAGGGTTCCACTATAATCCATGAAGCGGTGGCCGATCAAGAGACTTGGATTTGGCATGCATTCTTTGGAATGCCTGGATCTTTGAATGACATCAATGTTGTCAACCAGTCACAACTGATGAGTAAGATTGCAAATGGGGAGTTGCCACCGGTGCATTTTGTACCAAATGGCCGTACATACAACTATGGCTATTATCTAGCGGATGTCATCTATCCAAAGTGGCAAACCTTTGTCAAGCCGTTGAAAAAGCCAGAAGGTAAGAAAGAACTTGATTTCCACAATGCTCAGGCGGCGGCTAGAAAAGATGTGGAGAGAGCTTTGGGGATTTTGCAAGCCCAATTTGCTATTATGAGAGGACCGGTTAGATTTTGGGATCAGAAGATGCTTTGGTACATAATGCATGCTTGTATGATCATGCACAACATGATCATCGAGAATGAGCGTGGCCAAGATGTAGACTACTCTCAGTATGAGCTCTTGGGATATCCCGTGCGAGTGCGACGGAGGGCTGAAAGGGTGGCCCGTTTTGTTGCCTCCTATCATGCCATTCGACGTCCCGCAGCGCATAATGATCTTCAGAAGGATCACATTGAGAAGTGGTGGGCATGGAATGGACGACAAAGAGCATCATGATTTGTGCGTTTGTTATTGTATTGTTGAACTATTTGTTGTGTTTAATTGTACCATTTGTTGTATTGAACGACAAACTGTTTGTTTGAGTTGTAATAAACGAAATTGAACTATTTATTTTTGTTTGTTTTGATCTTTTTGCTTTTGTTTTTGAATGCATATGTTGTTTGTGCGAGTGTCGCGCGCGCGCTGCATTTTAGCGCGGTTGCTGGAGCCAGAGCTGCGCGCCGCGCCAAACTAGGCGATGGGCACGCGCTATAAGCTGTTTTTTGCGTGTGGCGCGTTCGGTGCCTGTTGGAGATGCTCTGATGAGACATATTATGTTAAGAGATTATCTCCTGTCTTTTTATGACTTCTCTCTTCTTCACCTCATCATCAATTCTACGTGTCACTTCTAAAATAGCACCATTGTACCTGCCCTAACTGGTGTCGTATCGTTCCTCAAGATGAGCCGGTCGTAGCCAGCAAACCCGGCAGCGGCGAGGTTGGCAGCCGTGGGCGCGCCGAGAGCCTCCTCGTCTCTCCCGGAGAGAAGAAAAACCCTGAAGCCTCCGGCTTTGAGCGCCCAGAAGAGCGTCACCATCGCCGGTATCCCCGGGCACGTCCCCCTGCTCGCCCACGCCTTGGACGCCGCCGGGTCGTACGCCCTGCATGCATGCGCAACCAAGCACCACAAAATATCCAGTCAGTAGTTCAGTGCATGCATGGTCTGCCGGGAAGCGTTGTGCACGTCACGCACCCGAACTGCTTGGCCTGGTAGTAGGGCAGGTTGGAGAGGCAGGTGTCGTCGATGTCGAGGACCCAGGCGTCGAGGCCGTCGCCGGCGGCGGGGGCCTGGCTGGCGTAGGCGGCGATCTGGTCGGCCGCGCTGCCCACGTCCCGGCCGTACTGGCCCCAGGACATGTAGGCCCAAACGTACCCGACGCAGGGCGCCGGCACCGCGCGGCAAAACTTGGCGTTGTTGGCCTCCACCATCACCCGCCAGCTCAGGCAGCCGCCCGGGGTCGTCCCCGCCCGGCGGCCAGAACCACGGCGCCCCGCCGCACACCTGGACCGCGGCGAGTGAACCGACGAGCAGGGCCACAAGCCACCGCCGCAGGTCGAGAGCGGCCATTGCTGGTAGCTCGGGGGTGTGCGTGCGCGTCAAGGAAAGCAGCGGCTAGCTAGCTGGTCGACCACGCCGTTTTGTCAATGAGCGTGCGTGCATGGAATTTTATGGGCGCACGCACGAACACGCACTGGGATTATTCCCGTGCGTGCAATGCCACCTTTCGCTTTTGGTGGACAATGCCCGGTGGGCTAAAGCGCGGTCACCGCGGCGAATTAGCGGGGAGATACGCCGACGCCTTTGGATCGGGTGCAGTGAATCCACCTCAGCGCCATTCGCACGCACCGCCGCCGCTCCGGCCGCGCAACACGTGGACCCAATCACAAACTCCGGGTAAGACCGCAGGCAATTAAGTTGACAATTGGGATGACAAATCAAAGGAGTTTAACCTCGGTGCTTCCAGGCAGTACAAACATTGAGCCAGCGAAAGCATCTACGTACTAGTTTATCTGTTTATGCATGCACGATCTCTTTGACTTGTGGGCGGCTGGTGCACTTTTGTGGTTCATTTTCAGAAAATGATTTTCTGAATGGTGCCACTTGGTTGATGCATGCATTGTAAACACATGTGTGATCCGCGTAGGCACACGACGACAATGCACATGATATTGTCTGATCTTGGTTGCGCCGGCGGGCACCGGCGGGAAATGTTTGTCTGCGCAAAGAGCGCACGAGTGAAGACGTACCGGAGTTTACTGAGTACGTCGATCGCCTCCACCAGGCCCGCACGGGGAAGAAGAAAGATTCGGTGGTTACTGGACGTGTTACCACTCAGCAAAGCGAGATCGGGGAACAGTAATTTGATGATCTACCCATGAACAGCGGCGGCCACTCGCTGGGTCACTTGCTAGTGATCACTCACCACACCGCGTCAATCAGTGGCATTGTGACGTCCGAATAATTAAGCTACAGTAACCCTCTCGTAATGATGCCACGTCACCTCGGTTACTGTTGTTAAGTCTCGCGTTAGCTCAAAACCGATTCGAAATTAAATTTCAAAATCAAGCAAATAATAAAAGTCTTTAAATATTTAAACTAAAATATTCGGATTGAACCAAATATTGTATAGGTAATTATGATGGAGAAACCAAACTTTGTTAAAATGTTTAAAGGATCTAAGATAATTAAAATAGTTAAAACTATTAAATAAATGCCTATTGAATTTTATAAATATTAAACTATTTTTTTGGGTTGAGCATTAATGTGGCAGTAGTATGATTATAAGTCCAACTTTAGGTGCTAGTGTTCATTTTTATAAAATTGACATAAATAGGAACTTAAAATAAAATAGCAATGAAATAGAAAACAAAAGGAAAGACAAAAGAAAATGAAAACAAAACTAATCTACTGGGCCATGTGGCCCATTAGCTAAAACGCCCAGCAAGCCCACCTGACCCCTCCATTGGTCGCTCCCTCCCTTCCAGTTCCTCTGCACCGTGTCGCTCCAGGGGCGAGGTCGACCCTGACCAGTTCGTCGGCGTCGCCGCGGGGAGGTTAAGGCCTCTAGCGCCCCCGCCTCCATGATCCCCTCTCCCACTCGCCCACTCGCCTCCCAGATCCGCTTCCCCTAGATGTCGCCTTCCCTCACTCTCTCCCGCGACGGATCCACTCCGTCCCAACGCTGCACCGCCGCGGCCACCGAGTCCCTCCGACCGCGTCGGCGTGTCCCCGACCTCCCCTTCTTCCTTTACGCCGAGCCACGGGGACCCGGAAGCCTCCCCGACACCGCCCCGAGCTCGGCTTCTTCCTCGAGCCGCTGCCCATCGTCGCCGTCCCCGGCCGCCTCAACTCTCCCTCGGGCCTTCCCAGCAACGGCGGTGAGCACCGCGTGCTCCCCCTCCTCCTACCCCTCCAATTACGTGCCTTAGCAACCGTTCCCGCGACCCCTAGAACCACCGCCTGCCGTAGGCTTGCGTTCTGCGAGCTCGCGCGCATCGCGGCATGGCCGCGCCCACACCACGCGCACAGCCCGCGTGTCGGCAGTGCCCTGGCCGCTCCTCACGCGTGCACTCGCAGCTCCCTGGCCGCGCCCTCGCCGTACCGACGTAGAGCTCCGTCGCAGCCGCGTTGCTCTCTGCTTGCTGCTCTGCCCCTACTGCTGCTTGCCGCCACTAGCCACAGCCGTCGCCTGGGCGCTCCCATGCACCCCCGCGCGCCTCTGTGCCCGCTTGCGTGCCCGCGCGTGCGCGCCCGCACCCGCTGTCGCCCGCCCTTGCCCGCTGCCGCCGCGTACTGCTCCTGCCGCTGCTCCTCGCCTGCTGCAACCCGCCGCTGCCGGCGCTTCCCTGCGGCCCCCCTCACTCGCGCCTGAGCCGCCTCCGCATCGCGCTCCTCCGTCCGAGCCCGCCTCGGGCCGCTGTTGGCCGCCGCTCGCGTATGCCCGCGTCGCCGCTTCTATCGCTGGCCGCCGCGGATCCCGCCCGCCTCCGCTCACCCCGTCGTGCACCGCCCGAGCCCGTCCGATGCTCGCGTGGCCCTGCCCGTCACCGCCTCCCATCGCCCCTGCTCCGCCGTGGCTCTGCTCCGCCCGCGCCACCGCCTCCTACTTCGGTCGCCGCATCCCCGCTCGACCTCGCCGCCGCTCCGGCCGCCCACCGCCCCAACTAAGGCCGTAGATGGATGCGCGACACTGCGCCCATCCCGTAGCAACCGCCCCCGCCCGAAATGATCGCCGGAATGGCGAGTCCGGCAAGGTCCGATGCCCCTACGCCGCGGGAACGCTCACCGGAGCTCCCCAAACGCCGATGCCGACGTGGATCGATGGGCCCCGCCCCTGGGTCGCTGACCAGTGGGTCCTGGGGGGCCCGTTGACTGGGTTGACCCAGTCAACTGTTGACTAGGCAGCCCAGTGGCGCTGACATGCGGGTCCCACGCCATAAACAAAAAAATTAAATAGATAAATTGCTAATTAATTAAATTAGTTAATTAAAACCTTAATCTCTCACTGGCTACTGGCCCCACCCACTAATTAACCCATTTAGTTAGTCTAACCCCCCTGTTAGTGCCCTTGACAATGACATGTGGGTCCCACTGGACCCATCTGTCTGGTTTGACTGGTCAATCGACCAGTTGACCTGCTGACATCACTCTGATGTCATGCTTGCATCATCATTCACTGTTCTGGATAATGTTGGATTTAAATAAGTAAATACATTTAGAAAATCAATTAAACTGTAGAAAATCATATAAAATAATCCGTAACTCGGATGGAAAAACTTTGTATATGAAAGTTGCTCAGAACGACGAGACGAATCCGGATACGCAGTCCATTTGTCCGCCACACATCCCTAGCATCGCGAACACGCAACTTTCTCTCTCCATTTCATCTGTCCGAAAACGCGAAACACCGGGGATATTTTCCCGGATGTTTCCCCCCTTCACCGGTACCACCTCATATCGCGTTAGGGCACCCCTAGCACCGCTACTTTTCATGTCATGCATCGCTATGCGTCTGTTTGCATTATATTCATTGTTTCTTCCCCCTCTTCTCTCCGATAGACTACGAGACTGACGCCGCTGCTGGTGCCCCGATCGACTACGCTGTTGACGACTCCTCTTTCTTGCCAGAGCAACCAGGCAAGCCCCCCCTTGATCACCAGATATCGCCTACTCTTCTCTCTAGTGCTTGCATTAGAGTAGTGTGGCATGTTAATGCTTTCTGTTAATCCTATTCTGATGCATAGCCCGTCATTGTTGCTACAACTGTTGATACCTTACCTGCAATCCTAAATGCTTAGTATAGGATGCTAGATTATCATCAGCGGCCCTACATTCTTGTCAGTCTGCCATGCTATACTATCGGGCCGTGATCACGGGTATATACTATGCATACATACTATACATGTTGTGACTAAAGTCGGGTCGGCTCGTTGAGTACCCGCAAGTGATTCCGATGTTGGGGGCTGAAGGGGCAGGTGGTTCCACCCAGGTAGTGGTGGGCCTAGGTTCCCGACGGCCCCCGACTATTATATGAGGCGGAGCGACAGGGCAGGCGGAGACCACCTAGGAGAGAGGTGGGCCTGGCCCTGGTCGGCGTCCGCGGTTATTTCTAAATAACACGCTAAACGAGATCTTGGTATTTGGTCTGAGTCTGGCTACTGGCCTATACGCACTAACCAACTACGCGGGAACAGTTATGTGCACTCGACGTCATGGTATCAACCGAAGCCTTCGTGACGTCAGCGACTGAGCGGCGTGCGCCGGGTTGGATCGTGTAATGCAACTTCCTTTGTAATGGAGGTTGCTAGGTCTGCTCTACGGCCGCCCTCGCAACGTGCATGTGTGCAATGGGCGATGGGCCCAGACCCCTGCGCCATAGGATTTAGACCGGTGTGCTGGCCTCTCTGTTGTGCCTAGGTAGGGCTGCGACGTGTTGATCTTTCGAGGCCGGGCATGACCCAGACAAGTGTGTCCGGACAAAGGGATCGAGCATGTTGGGAAATGTGGTGCACCCCTGCAGGGAAGTTAATCTATTCAAATAGCCGTGATCTTCGGTAACAGGTCGACTTGGAGTTGTACCTTGACCTTATGACAACTAGAACCGAATACTTAATAAAATACACCCTTCCAAGTGCCAGATACAACCGGTGATCGCTCTCTCACAGGGCGACGAGGGGAGGATCGCTGGGTAGGAATATGCTATGCGATGATACTTGGTTAACTTACCATCTACTCTCTTCTTCTGCTACAAGATGGAGGTTACCAGAAGCGTAGTCTTCGATTGGACTAGCTATCCCCCTCTTATTCCGGCATTCTGCAGTTCAGTCCACATATGTTACCCCTTTTCCATTTGATACCAATGCATACATATGTAGTGTAGCTCCTTGCTTGCGAGTACTTTGGATGAGTACTCACGGTTGCTTTGCTCCCCCTTTCCCCCCTTTCTATACCCGATTGTTGCGACCAGGCGTTGGAGTCTAGGAGCCAGACGCCACTATCGTGGCGACTGCTACTACTCGGGAGGTGCCTACTACTACGTGCAGGCTGCTGACGACGACCATGAGTAGTTTAGGAGGATCCCAGGCAGGAGGCCTGCGGCTCTTTCGATCTGTATCCCAGTTTATGCTAGCCTTCTTAAGGCAAACTTGTTTAACTTATGTCTGTACTCAGATATTTTTGCTTCCACTGACTCTTGTGTTTTCGAGCTTATGTATTCGAGCCCTCGAGGCCCCTGGCTTGTAATATAAAGCTTGTATTATTTTAATTTGTGTCTAGAGTTGTGTTGTGATATCTTCCCGTGAGTCCTTGATCTTGATCGTACACATTTGCGTGTATGATTAGTGTACGGTCAAATTGGGGGCGTCACAAGTTGGTATCAGAGCCAACTACCTATAGAAATCCCCCTTCCACACTCCTTGGCCGAAGTCGAGTCTAGACATTACAAAACTTCTTACTAATATGGCTGTGTGCCTTACGGGCCCATGTCGCCATTTGGGTGGTATTAGGATCTTTTATTCCTCGTCTATACTCTGGGACTCTAATCTCTCTTCTATTCGGGTTAAATGATTTTGCTAACTCTAACATTAGGATCTCGTGATCACTTTCATCCGGAGAGCACCTTATTACCGATGATCGTCTGCTGCACCAGAAGATTCGGAGGTTACTCTACGATGTTCTCCCGAGACACTCGTACCCACCGCCTTTGCAAATTCCCTACCACTGTTATATCCCTATTGATAACTGCATACACCTGCCATTCTTACATTCAATCCCATTGATCTTGTTATTACAAGATGCCCTGAACTGCTTCCCGTTGTTTCGAGAATCCTTTGAGCTTACTGCCTTGCAGTTCCTTGCCACATAAATACCCCTGCGGATAATTCCTCGGACTTATCGAGTATCCACTCATTCCCAGTTGTTCTTGTGTTCCGCAAAAGACTTCGAAATACTATTTGATCTTTCGAAAATCCTCAACAGCCTGTTGTTCTTGGAATTCTTGCATACTTGCATTCCGGTTAATTCCATTGGTCTAGCTAATTACTTTAAAAACCTTTGTGATTTTCATTCTGATCCTTTTGATTCAACATGTGTGTGAATGCACAGAATCATCAGTTGTTCCCTAGAATTTATCCTTCCGACTCAGACGTCATTTTAAACATGAGCTGGATCTCGACCAATCAAATTTTGCCATCGATTGTACCTCTACAGCTATTCAACTTATCCATCCCTAATCAGAGCATTGCTTCTGATCCCTTGTCTTGGAATTGATAATTCCTTTGCATTTGAACTTTGAGTTAGTCAGTTGTTTCTATAAACTGATCTCCTTGCATTCCTTCTTCCTCTGGTTGAGTACCGATGCTCACATCAGATCCCTTGTGGACCACCAGATCCTTTGTTGGATTTTATCCGACAGCGTCCTTCATATTCTATAAGCTTGTGAGCCTTTCCTCGGATACATAATGCCTTTGGTAAATTGTATCCTCTACTTTCCCTAGCATGCTCTACTATCGAGCTTGTGTTATTTATTCCTGAAATTGTGGTATATGCTCCTAAGATTCCTCGATGGGTTGAACCTATACCTTCCCCAAACCGTATGAACCCGAAAGTTTTCGCGAGTCATACTCTTCTGTTGTTTTGCCAGATAAAACTTCTACACTACAGCCTCATCAAAAGGGAGAAGTAAAATGAAAGGTTATGCATTAAAGAAGTGGGAGTCGATCTTGAGCCTTTGCGTTCATGCCCATGGACCCGATGTGGAACTTATCATCGAAGCTTCTTGTAAATGATAATTATCCCCTTGTTATACGTTCGTTCTGTATCTTTTTTCGGTCCTTTACAACCGTGGTTCCGACCATGATTTTTCTCCTTTGATTCTATTACTCGGACAAGTTAAAATACTTGACTTTTGTAGATCAATACTGTAGGATCGAAAGTATGTCTAGAGGGGGGGTGATTAGACTACTTGACCAAATAAAAACTTAACCTTTTCCCAATTTTAGTTCTTGGCAGATTTTAGCTATTGTAGGACAAGTCAAGCAATCATCACACAATTCAAGCAAGCATGCAAAGAGTATATTGGCAGCGGAAAGTAAAGCATGCAACTTGCAAGAATGTAAAGGGAAGGGTTTGGAGAATTCAAACGCAATTGGAGGCACGGATGTTTTTCCCGTGGTTCGGATAGGTGGTGCTATCCTACATCCACGTTGATGGAGACTTCAACCCACGAAGGGTAACGGTTGCGCGAGTCCACGGAGGGCTCCACCCACGAAGGGTAACGGTTGCGCGAGTCCACGGAGGGCTCCACCCACAAAGGGTCCACGAAGAAGCAACCACCCACAAAGGGTCCACGAAGAAGCAACCTTGTCTATCCCACCATGGCCATCGCCCACGAAGGACTTGCCTCACTAGCGGTAGATCTTCACGAAGTAGGCGATCTCCTTGCCCTTACAAACTCCTTGGTTCAACTCCACAATCTTGTCGGAGGCTCCCAAGTGACACCTAGCCAATCTAGGAGACACCACTCTCCAAGAAGTAACAAATGGTGTGTAGGTAATGAACTCCTTGCTCTTGTGCTTCAAATGATAGTCTCCCCAACACTCAACTCTCTCTCATAGGATTTGGATTTTGTGGAAAGAAGATTTGAGTGGAAAGCAACTTGGGGAAGGCTAGAGATCAAGATTCATATGGTAGGAATGGAATATCTTGGTCTCAACACATGAGTAGGTGGTTCTCTCTCAGAACATATGAGTTGGAATTGTGTATGTGTTCTGATGGCTCTCTCCACGAATGAAGAGGAGGTGGAGGGGTATATATAGCCTCCACACAAAATCCAACCGTTACACACAGTTTTCCAATCTCGGTGGGACCGAATCAACAAACTCGGTCGGACCGAAAAGGTAAACCTAGTGACCGTTAGAGATTTTCGGTGGGACTGACATGCAACTTGGTAGGACCGATATGGTTAGGGTTTGGGCATAACGTAATCTCGGTGAGACCGATTACACAAACTCGGTGGGACCGATTTTGGTAATAAGCTAACCAGAGAGTTGGTCAGGCAAACTCGGTGGGACCGATTTGCTCTTTCGGTGAGACCGAAAAGTTACAAAAAGGAAACACTGAATTTACATTGCAATCTCGGTGGGACCGATTCGCTCTTTCGGTGAGACCGAAAAGTTACGAAAGGGAAACAGAGAGTTTGCAATCCCATCTCGGTGAGACCAAGATCCCTATCGGTAGAACCGATTTGCTAGGGTTTGGCAGTGGCTTATGACAAGTGAAACTCGGTGGCGCCGGATAGAAAGAATCGGTAGGACCGAGTTTGGCTTAGGGTTTAGGTCATATGTGGATATGGGAAAGTAGTTGAGGGTTTTGGAGCATATCACTAAGCACATGAAGCAAGAGGCTCATTAAGCAACACCTCATCCCTCCTTGATAGTATTGGCTTTTCCTAAAGACTCAATGTGATCTTGGATCACTAAAATATAAAATGAAGAGTCTTGAGCTTTTGAGCTTGAGCCAATCCTTTGTCCTTAGCATTTTGAGGGTTCCACTTTCACATCCATGCCATGCCAATCATTGAGCTTTCCTGAAATAATCATCTTGGAATAGCATTAGCTCAATGAGCTATATGTTGTTATGAATTACCAAAACCACCTAGGGATAGTTGCACTTTCAAATACGCCTGCCCAACCGCTACTCTGCTCTACCTTCGAGTTTTACCTTCTAGTATCTTGAGAATATCATGAAACTACATAACTCCTTATGAGTTCTTCATCTACAATTATTTCTTGTTGATTCAAATTTTTCCTCGGGTCATGAGTTATTAGTCACTCAAGAACACCGATAGCTGAATTGATTCCGCACTCCGATTCAATAACTATAAGTAAAAAATTTGTTGCTTATGAGTTTAATAATCCTTCAAGTCATCCCAAGCCTGATCGGCTATATCATTATCGTGCTA
Organism: Triticum urartu; assembly: GCF_003073215.2. NCBI lineage: Eukaryota > Viridiplantae > Streptophyta > Magnoliopsida > Poales > Poaceae > Triticum > Triticum urartu. The sequence goes on from NC_053023.1 coordinate 51,318,563, forward strand.
AAATTTAACTGTGCTACCTGGTCCTTCTTCCCAGAGCACAATTTTTGACGATGAGCTAAGCTTACGTCGATCTTCCTCATCCCATCATTTTGCTTTGGACAGCAAGCTTGGTTTGGAGTTTGTGTCGTACCCTTGGTTCCATTAACCTTTCGCTTCATCATACCTTTGACTTGATGTCATCGCCAATCGATTACATCTTCATGAAATCTATCGACAACTGTGTCGTGGTCATCATCAACATCCTAAGCTTTTCCAAGATATATATCGAATTCATGATGAGAAATACCATCCTTGCCCTTGATGAATTGTTTTATCATCGACCACTTTATTGCCTTCTGTTCAACACAAACTTGTTCGTGTTTCATGTTATACCTTGAGATCCTTGCTATCCAGCATTGGTTCCTTACCTTGGAGTATTACCATCTTTTATGTCAAGAATGTCGTGAGAATTTCACCACCTCTTAAGAATTCTTGATATAGGCGATACTTATTGCCATATACGTTCATTCCTTGATCCATGTGATGTTTCTAACCGGAAAACTGACAATTGAACTATGGTGTGCGACTTCAAAACTTCTAGCAACCCTATTGCTTTGGAGTTAATGGTCAACAGTTCATTCTTAGACTATTATTTAATGAATCACCATTCTAGCATTGATCATGCTACCTAAACCCATATCTCGCGTGCACCTTTCAACCAACGTTTAATTGTGTAGGTTTTCCTCGAGCATACATCAATATAACATTTGATCTGACAAATGTTTTCTCCTTGTTCTCATAATTGTGCGAATCCGTATTTTCGGAAACCTCGATGAATTGTCGCTGAGTCCATCAGCCACCTTTTCATCCTCTCATTGGTTTTAATGATGAACTCTTGTTTCATAACTTGCTTCCATAGATCATTGCCCGAGAATCTTATAGTGTCATCTCGTCAATGGCGTTGCACCTTTCCTTACTCAGGCATCCTGAGTCTGTGGTATCCCGACACCGATCAGATCTGAATCTCGGTCAGATATGATGGTTGGAACGTTTTCCAAGAGTCATAACATTGGTCTTCATATGACCCGGTAAAATGATGTCATGCCCAGCACACCTGGCCGGAGGACCTGTTGTTATAGTTTCCTTTTTAGCAAGCTTAGCGATTATTCCATGAGGAAATCGTAAGACTTATTTTATAAGTTGTTCCTGATGGATCCTTTGTGTATCCAAAGCCCGACCTTGCTGGAGGACCATGTCAGTGCTATCTCGAAGCATGTCTATGGTACTCCAATTTTCGACAAGAACATTTGAAGCCTAATGTTAAATGTTTCCTGCTCAATTATCCAAACACCGTTGTATGGGTAATGTCCTGAAATTTCTCTCCCCTTACCTAAAAGAGTTTTCTACATTATATCCTATCATGGATATCGTGCTCTGCTTGTCCTTGGGAAGGATATACTCTTGAAATATGTGTATAAACACATTTTCCTTTCCATTGTTCTGTTTAATCTGATAATCATATTTTTCTTTCCGTTGTTTGGTTTAACCTTTCCTGTGATCTATATGATCTAAGCGGTAATATTCTTCTGCTTATGTAAACACCTCGGTGTACGATTCTGTCAGCAAGACCCTGTTACTATTGTTGATGACATTCCGGTAGCCACCGATGGACGAGAACTTTGCCTATTGGTCCGCCTCGTCCAACAAGCAGGAAAATGGTTCTCTTTGTCCCTCGCCCTTGGTACCGACGTTGTTGCCGACATAACTGACAGGCTACCCTCTGACATGCCTTACTATCCTGACCATGCAAGATGTCACCGTTCCTCCTACTTTTAACCCACATGGTGGGCCCATAATCCACAGTTCCACAGGATCGAAACCTAACTCTCCTGTACACCCTCAGTTTCCAAAGTTATTCCTCGCGCGTGACGTCGTATGTAATTCACGAGCCACCCTCCGAGAGATCATCAATTCTGGTATCAGACATAATACTTATTCCCGTTGCTTTGAACCCCTTTCACATGTTGTTTCAGGCATCGAACGATTGCCTACCCGCTTGAAACTTCTCAGGTAACCTCCTTACTTTACTCTTGATATTTTCTTAATTTTCAGTTCGAGAGTTACTTTCCGCTACCGTCCCCGATGTTAGCTACCAGATAGTCAACCTTGCAGAGGTCCGTTCTCCTGGAACATACCCACCATTTATTCTTTCGTAAGTACGATGGAGTTCCCGAAGAAAGGATGCCGAATTCATCATGATGACCTCAAGCAGAAAATTAAAGACATCAAGGTAATGGATCAACCACTTCGAGAAGAGCAACCAAGACCGAGAAGACTGGTTAAGTTTCGTAACAAGACCTTTCCCCCTTAGTTCCCCCCTCTTAAATCTCGGGACGAGATTTCTTGTAGTGGAGGAGAATTGTGACGTCTGAATAATTAAGCTACAGTAACCCCCTCGTAATGATGCCACGTCACCTCGGTTACTGTTGTTAAGTCTCGTGTTAGCTCAAAATCGATTCGAAATTAAAATTCAAAATCAAGCAAACAATAAAAGTCTTCAAATATTAAAACTAAAATGTTCGGAGTGAACCAAATATTGTATAGGTAATTATGGTGGAGAAACCAAACTTTGTTAAAATGTTTAAAGGATCTAAGATAATTAAAATAGTAGTTAAAACAATTAAATAAATGCCTATTGAACTTTATAAAATATTAAACTATTTTTTTGGGTTGAGCATTAATGTGGCAGTAGTATGATTATAAGTACAACTTTAGGTGCTAGTGTTCATTTTTATAAAACTGAAAAAATAGGAACTTAAAATAAAATAGCAATGAAATAGAAAACAAAAGGAAAGACAAAAGAAAATGAAAACAAAACTAATCTACTAGGCCATGTGGCCCATTAGCCAAAACAGCCCAGCAAGCCCACCTAACCCCTCCATCGGTCGCTCCCTCCCTTCCTGTTCCTCTGCTCTGTGTCGCTACAGGGGCGAGGTCGACCCCGACCAGTTCGCCGACGTCGCCGCGGGGAGGTTGAGGCCTCTAGCGGCCCCACCTCCACGATCCCCTCTCCCACTCGCCCACTCGCCTCCCAGATCCGCTCCCCTAGATCTCGCCTTCCCTCACTCTCTCCCGCGGTGGATCCACTCCGTCCCAACGCCGCACCGCCGCGGCTACCGAGCCCCTCCAACCTCGTCGGCGTGTCCCCGACCTCCGCGACCTCCCCTTCTTCCTCTGGCCACCGAGCCACAAGGACCCGGAAGCCTCCACGATACCGCCCCGAACTCGGATTCTTCCTCGGGCCGCTGCCCATCGTCGCCGTCTCTGGCCGCCTCAACTCTCCCTCAGGCCTTCCCAGCAACGGCGGTGAGCACCGCGTGCTCCCCCTCCTCCTACCCCTCCAATTCCATGCCTTAGCAACCGTTCCCGCGACCCCTAGAACCACCGTCCGTCGTAGCCTTGCGTTCTACGAGCTCGCGCACATCGCGGCATGGCCGCACCCACACTAGGCAACCAGCTGCTACGTCTTGAGCTTGCGTTGGATTTCACCGAAGAGGAATGGATGATGCAGCAGAGTAGCGTAAGTATTTCCCTCAGTTTTTGAGAACCAAGGCATCAATCCAGTAGGAGGACACGCTCAAGTCCCTCGTACATGCACAAACGATACCTACTTGCAACCAACGCGATTAGGGGCTCTCAATCCCTTCACGGTCACTTACGAGAGTGAGATCTGCTAGATATAATATTTTGGTATTTTTGGTATAAAGATGCAAAGTGAAAAGTAAAAAGCAAAGTAAAAACAAAGCAAGATTAAAGTGATGGAGATTGATATGATGAGAATAGACCCGGGGGCCATAGGTTTCACTAGTGGCTTCTCTCAAGAGCATAAGTATTCTATGGTGGGTGAACAAATTACTGTTGAGCAATTCATAGAATTGAGCATAGTTATGAGAATATCTAGGCATGATCATGTATATAGGCATCACGTCCGTGACAAGTAGACCGAAACGATTCTGCATCTACTACTATTACTCCACTCATCGACCGCTATCCAGCATGCATCTAGAGTATTAAGTTAAAACCAGAGTAACGCTTTAAGCAAGATGACATGATGTAGAGAGATAAATTCATGCAATATGAAATAAACCCCATCTTGTTATCCTCGATAGCAACGATGCAATACGTGCCTTGTTGCCCCTTCTGTCACTGGGAAAGGACACCGCAAGATCGAACCCAAAGCTAAGGACTTCTCCCATGGCAAGAACTACCAATCTAGTTGGACAAACCAAACGGATAATTCGAAGAGACTTGCAAAGATAACCAATCATACATAAAAGAATTCAGAGAAGATTCAAATATTATTCATAGATAGACTTGATCATAAACCCACAATTCATCGGTCTCAACAAACACACCGCAAAAAGAAGATTACATCGAATAGATCTCCACAAAAGAGGGGGAGAACTTTGTATTGACATTCAAAGAGAGAGAAGAAGCCATCTAGCTACTAACTATGGACCCGAAGGTCTGAGGTAAACTACTCACACTTCATCGGAGAGGCTATGATGATGTAGAAGCCCTCCGTGATGACGTCCCTCTCCGGCGGAGCTCCGGAACAGGCCCCAAGATGGGATCTCGTGGATACAGAAAGTTGCGGCGGTGGAATTAGATTTTTGGCTCCTGTTCTAATCGTTTGGGGGTACGTAGGTATATATAGGAGGAAGAAGTACGTCGGAGGAGCTCCGAGGGGCCCACGAGGCAGGGGGCGCGCCCTAGGGGGGGCGCCCCCACCGTCGTGACCGCCTCTCTGATGCCTTGGCGTAGGGTCCAAGTCTCCTGGATCACGTTCGGTGAGAAAATCACCTTCCCGAAGGTTTCATTCCGTTTGGACTCCGTTTGATATTCCGTTTCTTTGAAACACTGAAATAGGCAAAAAAACAGCAATTCTGGGTTGGGCCTCCGGTTAATAGGTTAGTCCCAAAAATAATATAAAAGTGGAAAATAAAGCCCAATATAGTCCAAAATAGTAGATAATATAGCATGGAGCAATCAAAAATTATAGATACGTTGGAGACGTATCAGGCATCCCCAAGCTTAATTCCTGCTCGTCCTCGAGTAGGTAAATGATAAAAAGAGAATTTTTGATGCGGAGTGCTACTTGGCATAATTTCAATGCAAATCTTCTTAATTGTGATATGAATATTCAGATTTGAAAGATTCAAGACAAAAGTTTATATTGACATAAAAATAATAATACTTCAAGCATACTAAGAAAGCAATTATGTCTTCTCAAAATAACATGGCCAAAGAAAGTTATCCCTACAAAATCATATAGTCTGTCTATGCTCTATATTCACCACACAGAGTATTTAAATCATGCACAACCCCGATGAAAAGCCAAGCAATTGTTTCATACTCTAACTTTTTCAGAACTTTTTCAATCTTCATGCAATACATGAGCGTGAGCCATGGATATAACACTATAGGTGGAATAGAATGGTGGTTGTGGAGAAGACAAAAAGGAGAAGATAGTCTCACATCAACTAGGCGTATCAACGGGCTATGGAGATGCCCATCAATAGATATCAATGTGAGTGAGTAGGGATTGCCATGCAATGGATGCACTTGAGCTATAAGTATAAGAAAGCTCGAAAAGAAACTAAGTGGGTGTGCATCCAACTTGCTTGCTCATGAAGACCTAGGGCAATTTGAGGAAGCCCATCATTGTAATATACAAGCCAAGTTCTATAATGTAAAATTCCCACTAGTATATGAAAGTGATAACATGAGAGACTCTCTACTATGAAGATCATGGTGCTACTTTGAAGCACAAGTGTGGTAAAACATAGTAACATTGTCCCTTCTCTCTTTTTCTCTCATTTTTTTATTTATATTTTTTATTTGGGCCTTTTCTCTTTTTTTATGGCCTCTCTTTTTTTCCTTTTTTTATTTGGGCTTCTTTGGCCTCTTTTTTTCGTCCGGAGTCTCATCCCGACTTGTGGGGGAATCATAGTCTCCATCATCCTTTCCTCACTTGGGACAATGCTCTAATAATGATGATCATCACACTTTTATTTTTCTTACAACTCAACAATTACAACTCGATACTTAGAACAAAATATGACAATGATGGAGTATGTCATAATAAACGGAACGGTGGAAAGTTGCATGGCAATATATCTCGCAATGGCTATGGAAACGCCATAATAGGTAGGTATGGTGGCTGTTTTGAGGAAGGTATATGGTAGGTGTATGATACCGACGAAAAGTGTGCGGTATTAGAGAGGCTAGCAAAGGTGGAAGGGTGAGAGTGCATATAATCCATGGACTCAACATTAGTCATAAAGAACTCATATACTATTGCAAAAATCTAGAAGTTATCAAACCAAAGTATTACGCGCATGCTCCTAGGGGATAGATTGGTAGGAAAAGACCATCGCTCGTCCCCGACCGCCACTCATAAGGAAGACAATCAATAAATAAATCATGCTCCGACTTCATCACATAACGGTTCACCATACGTGCATGCTACGGGAATCACAAACTTTAACACAAGTATTCTTTAAATTCACAACTACTCAACTAGCATGACTTTAATATTATCACCTCCATATCTCAAAACAATTATCAAGCATCCAACTTTTCTTAGTATTCAACACACTCAAAAGAAAGTTTCACAAATCTTGAATACCAAGCATATTATTATTAAGCAAATTACCATGCTATTAAGAGACTCTCAAAATAATTTAAGTGAAGCATGAGAGATCAATTGTTTCTTTAAAACAAATCCACCACCATGCTCTAAAAGATCTAAGTGAAGCACACAGAGAAAAATTACTTAGCTCAAAAGGATATAAGTGAAGCACATAGAGCAAAACTACATAGCTCAAAAGGATATAAGTGAAGCACATATAGCAAAACTACTTAGCTCAAAAGATATAAGTGAAGCACATAGAGCAAAACTACATAGCTAAAAAGGATATAAGTGAAGCACATAGAGTATTCTATAAAATTTTAATTCATGTATGGCTCTCTCAAAAGGTGTGTACAGCAAGGATGATTGTGGCATACTAACAAACAAAGAAACAAATAATGCAAGACGCTCCAAGCAAAACACATATCATGTTGGTGAATAAAAATATAGCTCCAAGTAAATTACCAATGGAAGTGGATGAAAGAGGGGATGCCTTCCGGGGCATCCCCAAGCTTTGACTTTTTGGTGTCCTTGGATTATCTTGGGGGTGACATGGGAATACCCAAGCTTAGGCTCTTGCCACTCCTTGTTCCATAATCCATCAAAAGAATTCACCCAAAACCTGAAAACTTCACAACACAAAACTTAAATTAGAAAACTCGTGAGCTCCGTTAGTGAAAGAAAAAAAAAGACCACTTCAAGGTACTGTAATGAACTCATTCTTTATTTATATTGGTGTTAAACCTACTGTATTACAACTTCTCTATGGATTATAAACTATTTTACTAACCATAGATTCATCAAAATAAGCAAACAACACACGAAAAACAGAATCTGTCAAAAACAGAACAGTCTGTAGTAATCTGAAGCTAGCGTAAGATCTGGAACCCCAAAAATTCTAAAATAAATTTCTGGATGTGAGGAATTTATCTATTAATCATCTTAAAAAAGAATTAACTAAATATAAATCTTAAAATAAAAATGACAGCAGTTCTTGTGAGCGCTAAAGTTTCTGTTTTTTTACAGCAAGTTCAAGAAGACTTTCCCCAAGTCTTCCCAACGGTTCTACTTGGCACAAACACTAATTAAACACAAAAAAACACAACCAAAACAGAGGCTAAATAATTTATTTATTACTAAACAGGAGCAAACATAAAGGAATAAAAATAAAATTGGGTTGCCTCCCAACAAGCGCTATCGTTTAACGCCCCTAGCTAGGCATAAAAGCGAGGATAGATCTAGGTATTGCCGTCTTTAGTAGGCAATTCTTCGATGAGGCATCTATTTACCTTAGTAATGTCTTTCTTTCTAGTGATTATCAAACTTTTAGGCACAAGATCGAAAAATTCATTTGTAGCAATTGGTTCCTTAATGATAGCAAAAAGATTGGGATGAATACTTATAGATTTAAGATCCGCAGTTTCCTTACTAGATGATTCACCCTTATTTTTAGGAACATACTTAAGCTTGGCAATTTTAGTAGGAGGACTTGGAGTATTCTTTACGGAAGAAAAAGCGGTTCCCAAGTTTGTAATGATACCCTCAAGTTTACCAACTCTAGTAGAATCTAAGTTTATCTTCTCATTAACTATGGGTCCCTTTTCCTTAATATTTTTCAAAGTCATTCCTACCTTAGATCCATATTGAGTAATTTGATTGTGGATCTTTTTATCTAGATTTTCAATTAATTCAATAGTAGCAACTTTATTTTCAATAATTTCAAGTCTTTGCATAACATGCTCCAAAGTTAACATGGTTCCATTAACCAAAAGATGTGGTGAGCCAAATAAATCTAACATAGCATTATAAGAATCAAAAGTATGGCTACCCAAGAAGTTCCCTCCGGTAATGGTATCGAGGATATATCTATACCAAGGATTAACACCTACATAAAAATTGCGGAGAAGAACTAAGGTAGATTGCTTCCTAGTAGATCTATTTTGAGCATTGCAAATTCTATACCTAGCATCTTTTAGATTTTCTCTCTCCCTTTGTTTAAAATTTAAAACTTCACTCTTCGGAGACAATGGAGAAGATATGAGACTAGCCATGACGACAAGCAAACTAGCACACGAGCAAACAAAAAGGCAAGCGGGCAAAAGAGGCAAATAGAGAGGGAGGATAGAGAGAGAGAGGGCAAATAAAACAGCAAGGGTGAAGTGGGGGAGAGGAAAACGAGAGGCAAATGGCAAATAATGTAATGCGGGAGATAGGGATTGTGATGGGTACTTGGTATGTTGACTTTTTGCGCAGACTCCCCGGCAACGGCGCCAGAAATTCTTCTTGCTACGTCTTGAGCTTGTGTTGGATTTCCCCGAAGAGGAAAGGATGATGCAGTAGAGTAGCGTAAGTATTTCCCTCAGTTTTTGAGAACCAAGGTATCAATCCAGTAGGAGGCCATGCTCAAGTCCCTCGTACCTGCACAAAACGATAGCTACTCGCAACCAACGCGATTAGGGGTTGTCAATACCTTCACGGTCACTTACGAGAGTGAGATCTGATAGATATAATATTTTTGGTATTTTTGGTATAAATATGCAAAGTGAAAAGTAAAAAGCGAAGTAAAAACAAAGCAAGATTAAAGTGATGGAGATTGATATGATGAGAATAGAGCCGGGGGCCATAGGTTTCACTAGTAGCTTCTCTCAAGAGCATAAGTATTCTACGGTGGGTGAACAAATTACTGTTGAGCAATTGATAGAATCGAGCATAGTTATGAGAATATCTAGGCATGATCATGTATATAGGCATCACGTCCGTGACAAGTAGACCGAAACGATTCTGCATCTACTACTATTACTCCACTCATCGACCTCTATCCAGCATGCATCTAGAGTATTAAGTTAAAAACAGAGTAACGATTTAAGCAAGATGACATGATGTAGAGAGATAAATTCATGCAATATGAAATAAACCCCATCTTGTTATCCTCGATGGCAACGATGCAATACATGCCTTGCTGCCCCTTCTGTCACTGGGAAAGGACACCGCAAGATCGAACCCAAAGCTAAGCACTTCTCCCATGGCAAGAACTACCAATCTAGTTGGACAAACCAAACGGATAATTCGAAGAGACTTGCAAAGATAACCAACCATGCATAAAAGAATTCAGAGAAGATTCAAATATTATTCATAGATAGACTTGATCATAAACCAACAATTCATCGGTCTCAACAAACACACCGCAAAAAGAAGATTACATCGAATAGATCTCCACAAGAGAGGGGGAGAACTTTGTATTGAGATTCAAAGAGAGAGAAGAAGCCATCTAGCTACTAACTATGGACCCGAAGGTCTGAGGTAAACTACTCACACTTCATCGGGGAGGCTATGATGATGTAGAAGCCCTCCGTGATGCCGGCCCTCTCCGGCGAAGCTCCGGAACATGCCCCAAGATGGGATCTCGTGGATACAGAAAGTTGCGGCGGTGGAATTAGGTTTTTGCCTCCTGTTCTGATCGTTTGGGGGTACGTAGGTATATATAGGAGGAAGAAGTATGTCGGAGGAGCTCCGAGGGGCCCACGAGGCAGGGGGCGCGCCCTAGGGGGGGCGCGCCCCCACCCTCGTGACCGCCTCTCTGATGCCTTCGCATAGGGTCCAAGTCTCCTGGATCACATTCGGTGAGAAAATCACGTTCCCGAAGGTTTCATTCCGTTTGGACTCCGTTTGATATTCCGTTTCTTCGAAACACTGAAGTAGGGAAAAAACAACAATTCTGGGCTGGGCCTCCGGTTAATAGGTTAGTCCCAAAAATAATATAAAAGTGGAAAATAAAGCCCAATATAGTCCAAAACAGTAGATAATATAGCATGGAGCAATCAAAAATTATAGATACGTTGGAGACGTATCACCAGCCCGCGCGTCGGCAGTGCCTGATACGTCTCCAACGTATCTATAATTTTTGATTGTTCCATGCTATTATATTATCAACCTTGGATGTTTTATATGCATTTATATGTTATTTTATATGATTTTTGGGACTAACCTATTAACCCAGAGCCCAGAGCCCAGTGCAAGTTTCTGTTTTTTTCCTTGTTTTAGAATATCATAGAAAAGGAAAATCAAACGGAGTCCAATTGACCTGAAACTTCACGGAACTTATTTTTGGATCAGAAGAAGCCCAGAAGATTTGGAGTGCACGTCAGGGGATCAACGAGGAAGCCACGAGGCAGGTGGGCGCGCCCACCCCCTGGGCGCGCCCTCCACACTCGTGGGCCCCTCGTGGGCCCCCTGACGTACTTCTTCCTCCTATATATCTCCATATACCCTAAAACGATCGGGGAGCACAATAGATCGGGAGTTCCACCGCCAGAAGCCTCCGTAGCCACCGAAAGCTAATCTAGACCCGTTCCGTCACCCTGCCGGAGGGGGAATCCTTCTCCGATGGCCATCTTCGTCATCCTGGTGCTCTTTATGATGAGGAGGGAGTAGTTCTCCCTCGGGGCTGAGGGTATGTACCAGTAGCTATGCGTTTGATCTCTCTCTCTGTCTCTCTCTCGTGTTCTTGATTTGGCACGATCTTGATGTATCGCGAGCTTTGCTATTATAGTTGGATCTTATGTTTCTCCTCCCCCTCTACTCTCTTGTAATGGATTGAGTTTTCCCTTTGAGGTTATCTTATCAGATTGAGTCTTTAAAGATTTGAGAACACTTGATATATGTCTTGCCGTGCGTATCTGTGGTGACAATGGGATATCACGTGATTTACTTGATGTATGTTTTGACCTCCAAGTGCAGAGGTTTGTAGATGTTGTTGGGCCTCCAAGTGCAGAGGTTTGTAGGACAGTAGCAAATTTCCCTCAAGTGGATGACTGATAACCCACAAGTATAGGGGATCGCAACAGCTTTCGAGGGTAGAGTATTCAACCCAAATTTATTGATTCCACACAAGGGGAGGCAAAGAATATTCTCAAGTATTAGTAGCTGAGTTGTCAATTCAACCACACCTGGAAACTTAGTATCTGCAGCAAAGTGTTTAGTAGCAAAGTAATATGATAGTGGTGGTAGCGGCAACAAAAGTAAAGACAGCAAAAGTAATGTTTTTGGTATTTTGTAGTGATTGTAACAGTAGCAGCGGAAAAGTAAATAAGCGTAAACTAGTATATGGAAAACTCGTAGGCACCGGATCAGTGATGGATAATTATGCCAGATGCGGTTCATCATGTAACAGTCATAACATAGGGTGACACAGAACTAGCTCCAATTCATCAATGTAATGTAGGCATGTATTCCGTATATAGTCATACGTGCTTATGGAAAAGAACTTGCATGACATCTTTTGTCCTACCCTCCTGTGGCAGCGGGGTCCTATTGGAAACTTAGGGATATTAAGGCCTCCTTTTAATAGAGAACCAGAACAAAGCATTAGCACATAGTGAATACATGAACTCCTCAAACTATGGTCATCACCGGGAGTGGTCCCGATTACTGTCACTTCGGGGTTGCTGGATCATAACACATAGTAGGTGACTATAGACTTGCAAGATAGGATCTAGAACTCACATATATTCATGAAAACATAATAGGTTCAGATCTGAAATCATGGCACACGGTCCCTAGTGACAAGCGTTAAGCATAGCAAAGTCATAGCAACATCAATCTCAGAACATAGTGGATACTAGGGATCAAACCCTAACAAAACTAACTTGATTACATGATAAATCTCATCCAACCCATCACCGTCCAACAAGCCTACGATGGAATTACTCACGCACGGCGGTGAGCATCATGAAATTGGTGATGGAGGATGGTTGATGATGACGACGGCGACGAATCCCCCTCTCCGGAGCCCCAAACGGACTCCAGATCAGCCCTCCCGAGAGGTTTTAGGGCTTGGCGGCTGCTCCGTATCGTAAAACGCGATGATTTCTTCTCTCTGATTTTTTTCTCTCCAAAAGCAAATATATAGAGTTGGAGTTGGCGTCGAAGGGTCTCCAGGGGGCCCTCGAGGTAGGGGGCGCGCCCTAGGGGGGGCGCCCCCCACCCTCGTGAGAAGGGTGTGGGCCCCCTGGTCTTCATATTTGGCGAGGATTTTTTATTTTTTTTCTAAGACCTCCCGTGGAGTTTCAGGTCATTCCGAGAATATTTGTTTTCTGCACATAAAACAACACCATGGTAATTCTGTTGAAAACAGCGCCAGTCTGGGTTAGTTCCATTCAAATCATACAAGATAGAGTCCAAAACAAGGGCAAAAGTGTTTGTAAAAGTAGATACGACGGAGACGTATCAACTCCCCCAAGCTTAAACCCTTGCTTGTCCTCAAGCAATTCAGTTGACAAACTGAAAGAAAGAAAGAAAGAAAAACTTTTACAAACTCTGTTTGCTCTTGTTGTTGTAACTATGTCAAGCCAGCATTCAAGTTTTCAGCATAGATCATAACTAACAACATTTGAAATAATTCTTAGGTCTCATAATTACTCATATCAATAGCATAATCAACTAGCAAGTCATAATAATAAATCTCGGATGACAACACTTTCTCAAAACAATCATAATATGATATAACAAGATGGTATCTCGCTAGCCCTTTCTGAGACCGCAAAACATAAATGCAGAGCACCTTTAAAGATCAAGGACTGACTAGACATTGTAATTCATGGTAAAAGAGATCCAATCATAGTCACACCCAACATAGATTAATAGTGATGAATGAAAATGATAGTTGTGCTCTCCAACTAGTGCTTTTTAATAAAAGGGTGATGACTCAACATAAAAGTAAATGGATAGGCCCTTCGCAGAGGGAAGCAGGGATTTGTAGAGGTGCCAGAGCTCGATTTTGAAATAGAGATAAATTGTATTTTGAGCGGTATACTTTCATTGTCAACGTAACAACTAAGAGATGGCGATATCTTCCATGCTAAACACATTATAGGCGGTTCCCAAACAGAATGGTAAAGTTTACACTCCCCCTCCACTAGCAAGCATCAATCCATGGCTTGCTCGAAACAACGAGTGCCTCCAACATACATCAGGTCCCAGGGGGAGTTTTGTTTGCAATTAATTTTGATTTAGTTTGCATAAAGCATGAGACTGGGCATCCCGGTGACCAGCCATTTTCTCGTGAGTGAGGAGCGAAGTCCACTCTTGAGAATAACCCGCCTAACACGGAAGATAAGGACAGCCTTTGTTGATACATGAGCTATTCGAGCATACAAAACAGAATGTTTATTTGAAGGTTTAGAGTTTGGCACATACAAATTTACTTGGAACGGCAGGTAGATACCGCATATAGGAAGGTATAGTGGACTCATCTGGAATAACTTTGGGGTTTAAGGATTTGGATGCACAAGTAGTATTCCCGCTTAGTACAGGTGAAGGCTAGCAAAAGACTGGGAAGCGACCAACTAGAGAGCGACAACAGCCATGTACATGCATTAAAATTAATAAACATTGGATGCAAGTATGAGTAGGATATAATCTACCATGAACATAAATATCGTGGAGGCTATGTTGATTTGTTTCAACTACATGCGTGAACACGTGCCAAGTCAAGTCACTTAAATCATTCAAAGGAGGATACCACCCCATCATACCACATCATAACCATCTCAATAGCATGTTGGCACACAAGGTAAATCATTATAACTCATAGCTAATCAAGCATGGAACAAGCAACTACGATCTCTAATTGTCATTGCAAACATGTTTATTCATAATAAGCTAAATCAAGAACGCGGGACTCATCACATTTACAAAAACAAAAGAGGTTGAGTTCATACCAGCTTTTCTCCTCTCAGTCAGTTCATCATATATCATCATAATTGCCTTTCACTTGCACGACCGAACGGTGTGAATAATAATAAGAGTGCACGTGCATTGGATTAAGCTGGAATCTGCGAGCATCCAATAAACAGGAGAATACAAGGCAATATGGGCTCTTTGGTTAATTCAACAATAATGCATATAAGAGCCACTTCAACAATTTAATTATGGTCTTCTCCTACTGACCCCCAAATAAAAGAAAAGAAATAAAACTATTTACACGGGAAAGCTCCCAACAAGCAAAAGAAGAAAGGGAAATATTTTTGGGTTTTCTTTTTAGTTATTACTACTACAGCAGAAAAATAAACTATTACTAATTTTTTTCTTAAGGTTTAACAAACACATAAGAAGAAAGCAGGAAAAGGAAAATAAACTAGCATGGATATTACAATGAAAAAGTATGAGCACCGACATCTAGTAATGAGTGTGTGTGAACATAAATGTAACGTCGGTAAGAAATACGTACTCCCCCAAGCTTAGGCTTTTGGCCTAAGTTGGTCTATGGCCACGGCTGGCCTCGCGGATATCCATAATAATAGTTGTTGGGGTCGTACTGTGATGAGGAAGGATAGTTGGGATCATACTAATGTGCAGCAGTTATCGCCTGCTGAGCTGCAGCGTGGAGTCGAGCTGCCTCCGCTCTCCTCTCGTACTATTCTGCCTCCTCTCTAGTAATAACATATCTTCCTTTTGCTTGTGAATCAAAGAAGGCAGGAGCAGGGAGAGTAATACAGAAAACACGTCGTTTATCAAAAATTAAGCGGTATAAGAGAGGTGATTCAGACCTCTCGACAAACTGGTGTGAAGCCATACAGTCATAGTCGAAATATGCAGGGGGCAACTCCGTATCACCCTCACGAATGTCTATTTCAAGAAAATGAGCTAAGCGGGTTGCAAAAATTCCTCCAAAGAAATCTCCATTATGTCTATTATGATGCAACCTACGAGCTACAATGGCTCCCATATGATAAGATTGGTCTCCTAACACAGCACTCCTTAGAGTGCTAAGATCAGGGACACACATGTGACATGCTTCATCCTTAGCATTTATGCATCTGCCGATGAAAAGAGCAAAATAATGTATAGCAGGAAAGTGAATGCTCCCTATGGTAGCCTGCGTTATATCTCTAGATTCTCCCACAGTTATACTAGCAAGAAAGTTTCTAAATTCAGATTTATGGGGATCCCTAACACTACCCCATGATGGAAGTTCGCAAGCAGAAGTGAAATCCTCTAAGTCCATGGTATAAGATTTGTCATAGAGATCAAACATGACTGAAGGAGAATTACGCGAAGATGAATACTCAAACCTCCTCACAAATGAACTTGTGAGATCATGATACTGGGGGCATTTGTTAGCCTCAAAATCCTCAAGACCGGCATTGCGCAAATATGCTTTGAATTCTTCTTTAATTCCTGCACGGTCCATAAAATTTTCCGACGGCCATTCACAAGGCCGTACTGGAGCGTCTCTTGGTGGATCCTCGTCAGCATCGCGCATAGCAATCCTGGGTCCTTGCTTCTTAGAGGAACCACCTTGGAACATCTTCCTAAACATATTGTTTTTCTCTGAAAAATTCGGAAATTTTTAGTAACTTCAAAATAAAAGTAACCAAACTCAATAAAACTGATAGCAACTACTCCTACAAGTGCCTAGAGCCTATATCAAGCATTAGAACTACTTGGAACCATACAAATTTGACATGCAAGCTCAAGAACATGGTCACCTATGCAGCACAAATTTGCAATGAATAAAGCACTAGAACAAAAACTAATTGGACCAATGGAGGAGTCACATACCAAGGAACTATCTCCCCAAGCAGTTTTGCGAGAGGTGCTTTGAGCAAGGAGATCGAAAATCACAGCAAAAGTGGCTAGAACTCGTGCTTCAGTTGGTTTTTCGGGTTTGTGTGAGACAGAGGAAGAAGATGAGCGCT
Source organism: Triticum urartu (assembly GCF_003073215.2). Classification (NCBI taxonomy): domain Eukaryota; kingdom Viridiplantae; phylum Streptophyta; class Magnoliopsida; order Poales; family Poaceae; genus Triticum; species Triticum urartu. Next base: position 51,334,934 of record NC_053023.1, read on the forward strand.
GGGATAAGTGGAGGCGGGCCACCGTGGGCCCACGAGGCAGGGGGCGTGCCCTATAGGGGGGGCGCCCACCACCCTCGTGGCCAGGTGGCGGCTCCTCCCGTGGTAATTTTTGCACAGTAAATCCTCAAATATTCCTGAAAAATCATATTAAATTGGCATGTCATTCTGAGGACTTTCATTTTCAGGATATTTTTATATTGCACGGATAATCAGATAACAGACAGAAAAATACTATTTTTACTTTATTTAATATAGATAACAGAAAATATAAAGAGGGTACAGAAGTTTGTGCTTCTAGTTTCATCCATCTCATGCTCATCAAAAAGAATCCACTAACAAGGTTGATCAAGTCTTGTTAACAAACTCATTCCGATAATCATGAAACCGAAGAAATTTCGAATAACATTAAGTTACCTCAACGGGGATATGCACATCCCCAATAATAAGTATATCATATTTCTTCTTGACAGTAGGAAGAGGAAATTCAAAACCTCCAAATATAATCGATGGAAATTTTCCAATGGAGTTGATACTATGAACTTGAGGTTGTTTCCTCAGAAAGTGTACCGTATGCTCATTACCATTAACATGAAAAGTGACATTGCCTTTGTTGCAATCAATAACAGCCCCTGCAGTATTAAGAAAAGGTCTTCCAAGAATAATAGACATACTATCATCCTCGGGAATATCAAGTATAACAAAGTCCGTTAAAATTGTAACGTTTGCAACCACAACAGGCACATCCTCACAAATACCGACAGGTATAGCAGTTGATTTATCAGCCATTTGCAAAGATATTTCAGTACGTGTCAGCTTATTCAAGTCAAGTCTACGATATAAAGAGAGAGGCATAACACTAACACCGGCTCCAAGATCACATAAAGTAGTTTTAATATAATTTCTTTTAATGGAGCAAGGTATAGTAGGTACTCCGGGATCTCCAAGTTTCTTCGATATTCCACCATTAAAAGTATAATTAGCAAGCATGGTGGAAATCTCAGCTTCCGGTATCTTTCGTTTATTAGTAATGATATCCTTAATATATTTAGCATAAGGATTTGTTTTGAGCACATCAGTTAATCGCATACGCAAAAAGATAGGCCTAATCATTTCAGCAAAGCGCTCAAAATCCTCATCATCCTTTTTCTTGGATGGTTTTGGAGGAAAAGGCATGAGTTTCTGAACCCAAGGTTCCCTTTCTTTACCATGTTTGCTAGCAACAAAGTCTCTTTTATCATAACATTGATTCTTTGATTGTGGGTTATCAAGATCAACAGCACGTTCAATTTCTACATCATTGTCATTACTAGGTTGAGCATCATCATGAACATCATCATTAATATTTTTATTAGGTTCATGTTCATTACCAGATTGTGTTTTAGCATCAGACATAGATATATCATTTGGATTATCAGGTGGTTCAGCAATAGGTTCACTAGAAGTTTGCACAGTTCTATCATTTTTCTTCTTCTTCTTTTTAGAAGAACTAGGAACATCAATATTATTTCTTTGAGAATCTTGCTCGATTCTCTTAGGGTGGCCTTCAGAATACAAAGGTTCCTGAGTCATTCTACCAGTTCTAGTAGCCACTCTAACAACATAATCATTTTTCTTACTATTCATTTCATCAAGCACTTCTTTTTGAGCTTTAAGTACTTGTTCTACTTGAGTGGTAACCATAGAAGCATGTTTGCTAATAAGTTTAAGTTCTCCTTTAATATCAGCCATATAATCACCCAAGCGTCTAATCATATAAGCATTTTCTTTTAATTGTCTACCAAAATAAGCATTGAAGTCGTCTTGCTTAAACATAAAGTTATCAAACTCATCCAAGCACTGACTAGCAATTTTAGTAGGAGGAACTTCAGTTTTATCATATCTATAGAGAGAATTTACCTTTACTACCTGTGTCGGGATATCGGGATCAGAAGGTTCTTCAACAAATAAATAATTGAGATCATAAGTTTCTTCAACAGGCGGTGAATTAAGACCATGTATTTCTTCAATAGGAGGTAAATTCTTAACGTCTTCAGCTTTAATACCTTTCTCTTTCATAGATTTCTTTGCCTCTTGCATATATTCGGGACTGACAAATAGAACACCTCTCTTCTTCGGAGTTGGTTTAGGAATAGGCTCAGTAATTGGAGCAGGAGCTGGCTTAGGAGGTGCCCAATTATTTTCATTTGTCATCATATTATTCAATAGAATTTCAGCTTCATCCGGTGTTCTTTCCCTGAAAAGAGAACCAGCACAACTATCCAGGTAATCTCTGGAAGCATCGTTAGTCCATTATAAAAGATATCAAGTATTTCAGGTTTCTTAAGAGGATGATCAGGCAAAGCATTAAGTAACTTGAGAAGCCTCCCCCAAGCTTGTGGGAGACTCTCTTCTTTAATTTGCACAAAGTTGTATATTTCCCTCAAAGCAGCTTATTTCTTATGAGCAGGGAAATATTTAGTGGAGAAGTAATAAATCATATCCTGGGGACTACGCACACAACCAGGATCAAGAGAATTAAACCATATCTTATCATCACCCTTTAATGAGAACGGAAATATTTTGAGTAAATAGAGGTAATGTGATCTCTCATTATTAGTGAACAGGGCAGCTATATCATTTAACTTAGTAAGATGTGCCACAACAGTTTCAAATTCATAGCCATAAAACGGATCAGATTCAACCAAAGTAATTATATCAGGATCAACAGAGAATTCATAATCTTTATCAGGAACACATATAGGTGAAGTAGCAAAAGCAGGGTCGGGTCTCATTTTATCTCTAAGTGATTCTTTGTTCCATTTAATTAATAACCTCTTAAGCTCATATCTACCTTGCAAGAGAAAATAGCGGCAGAAGATCCCTTATCAAAAAGATAACCTTGAGGAATAACAGGCATGTTTTCATCATCACTATCATCATCGTATTCAGATTCAATAATTTCTTTTTCTCTAGCCCTAGCAATTTGTTCATCAAGAAATTCACCAAGAGGCACAGTAGTATCAGACATAGAAGCAGTTTCATCATAAGTATCATGCATAGCAGAAGTGGCATCATCAATAACATGCGACATATCAGAACGAATAGCAGAAGCAGGTGTAGGTGTCGCAAACTTACTCATAACAGAAGGTGAATCAAGTGTAGAGCTAGATGGCAGTTCCTTACCTCCCCTCGTAGTTGAGGGATAGATCTTGGTTTTTGGATCTCTCAAGTTCTTCATAGTGTCCAGCAGATATAAATCCCAAGCGACTCAAAGAATAGAGCTATGCTCCCCGGCAACGGCGCCAGAAATTAGTCTTGATAACCCACAAGTATAGGGGATCGCAACAGCTTTTGAGGGTAGAGTATTCAACCCAAATTTATTGATTCGACACAAGGGGAGGCAAAGAATATTCTCAAGTATTAGCAGCTGAGTTGTCAATTCAACCACACCTGGAAACTTAGTATCTGCAGCAAAGTGTTTAGTAGCAAAGTAATATGATAGTGGTGGTAGCGGCAACAAAAGTAAAGACAGCAAAAGTAATGTTTTTGGTATTTTTTAGTGATTGTGACAGTAGCAGCAGAAAAGTAAATAAGCGTAAACCAATATATGGAAAACTCGTAGGCACCGGATCAGTGATGGATAATTATGCCGGATGCGGTTCATCATGTAACAGTCATAACATAGGGTGACACAGAACTAGCTCCAATTCATCAATGTAATGTAGGCATGTATTCCATATATAGTCATACGTGCTTATGGAAAAGAACTTGCATGACATCTTTTGTCCTACCCTCCCGTGGCAGCGGGGTCCTATTGGAAACTTAGGGATATTAAGGCCTCCTTTTAATAGAGAACCGGAACAAAGCATTAGCACATAGTGAATACATGAACTCCTCAAACTATGGTCATCACCGGGAGTGGTCCCGATTATTGTCACTTCGGGGTTGCCGGATCATAACACATAGTAGGTGACTATAGACTTGCAAGATAGGATCTAGAACTCACATATATTCATGAAAACATAATAGGTTTAGATCTGAAATCATGGCACTCGGGCCCTAGTGACAAGCGTTAAGCATAGCAAAGTCATAGCAACATCAATCTCAGAACATAGTGGATACTAGGGATCAAACCCTAACAATACTAACTTGATTAGATGATAAATCTCATCCAACCCATCACCATCCAGCAAGCCTACGATGGAATTACTCACGCACGGCGGTGAGCATCATGAAATTGGTGATGGAGGATGGTTGATGATGACAACGGCGACGAATCCCCCTCTCCGGAGCCCCGAACGGACTCCAGATCAGCCCTCCCGAGAGGTTTTAGGGCTTGGCGGTGGCTCCGTATCGTAAAACGTGATGATTTCTTCTCTCTGATTTTTTTCTCTCCGAAAGAAAATATATAGAGTTGGAGTTGGCGTCGAAGGGTCTCCAGGGGGGCCACGAGGTAGGGGGCGCGCCCTAGGGGGGCGCCCTCCACCCTCGTGAGAAGGGTGTGGGCCCCCTGGTCTTCATATTTGGCGAGGATTTTTTATTATTTTTTCTAAGACCTCCCGTGGAGTTTCAGGTCATTCCGAGAATATTTGTTTTCTGCATATAAAACAACACCATGGTAATTCTGCTGAAAACAGCGTGAGTCCGGGTTAGTTCCATTCAAATCATACAAGATAGAGTCCAAAACAAGGGCAGAAGTGTTTGGAAAAGTAGATACGACGGAGACGTATCAATGACCTAAGGTTTATCAATCCGTAGGAGGCGTAGGATGAAGATGGTCTCTCTCAAGCAACCCTGCAACCAAATAACAAAGAGTCTCTTGTGTCCCCAACACACCCAATACAATGGTAAATTGTATAGGTGCACTAGTTCGGCGAAGAGATGGTGATACAAGTGGTTTATGGATGGTAGATAAAGGTTTTTGTAATCTGAAAATATAAAAACAGCAAGGTAACTAATGATAAAAATGGGCGTAAACGGTATTGCAATGCGTTGAAACAAGGCCTAGGGTTCATACTTTCACTAGTGCAAGTTCTCTCAACAATAATAACATAATTGGATCACATAACTATCCCTCAACATGCAACAAAGAGTCACTCCAAAGTCAGTAATAGCGGAGAACAAATGAAGATATTATGGTAGGGTACGAAACCACCTCAAAGTTATTCTTTCCAATCAATCCGTTGGGCTATTCCTATAAGTGTCACAAACAACCCTAGAGTTTGTACTAGAATAACACCTTAAGACACAAATCAACCAAAACCCTAATATCACCTAGATACTCCAATGTCACCTCAAGTATCCGAGGGTATGATTATACGATATGCATCACACAATCTCATATTCATCTATTCAACCAACACATAGGACCTCAAAGAGTGCCCCAAAGTTTCTACCGGAGAGTCAAGACGAAAGCATGTGCCAACCCCTATGCATAGGTTCATGGGCGGAACCCGCAAGTTGATCACCAAAACATACATCAAGTGGATCAATAGAATACCCCATTGTCACCACGGGTATCCCACGCAAGACATACATCAAGTGTTCTCAAATCCTTAAAGACTCAATCCGATAAGATAACTTCAAAGGGAAAACTCAATCCATTACAAGAGAGTAGAGGGGGAGAAACATCATAAGATCCAACTATAATAGCAAAGCTCGCGATACATCAAGATCGTACCACCTCAAGAACACGAGAGAGAGAGAGAGAGAGAGAGATCAAACACATAGCTACTGGTACATACCCTCAGCCCCGAGGGAAAACTACTCCCTCCTCGTCATGGAGAGCACCGGGATGATGAAGATGGCCACCGGAGAGGGATTCCCCCTCCGGCAGGGTGCCGGTACGGGTCTAGATTGGTTTTCGATGGCTATGGAGGCTTCTGGCGGCGGAACTCCCGATCTATTGTGCTCACCGAAGTTTTTAGGGTATATGGGTATATATGGGAGGAAAGAGTACGTCGGTGGACCTCTGGGCTGTCCACGAGGCAGGGGGTGCACCCAGGGGGGGTGGGCGCACCCCCCACCCTCGTGGGCAGCCCGAGACTCTCCTGGTCCAACTCCAATACTCCGTGGGCTTCTTCTGGTCCAAAAATAAGTTCCGTGAAGTTTTAGGTCAATTGGACTCCGTTTGATTTTCCTTTTCTGCGATACTCTAAAACAAGGAAAAAAATAGAAACTGGCACTGGGCTTTGGGTTAATAGGCTAGTCCCAAAAATCATATAAAATAGCATATAAATGCATATAAAACATCCAAGGTTGATAATATAATAGGATGGAACAATCAAAAATTATAGATACGTTGGAGACGTATCAGCATCCCCAAGCTTAATTCATGCTCGTCCTCGAGTAGGTAAATGATAAAAACAGAATTTTTGATGTGGAATGCTACCTAACATATTTATACATGTAGTTCTCTTTATTGTGGCAAGAATATTCAGATCCACAAGATTCAAGACAAAAGTTTAATATTGATATAAAAATAATAATACTTCAAGCATACTAACAAAGCAATTATGTCTTCTCAAAATAACATGGCCAAATAAAGCTATCCCTACAAAATCATATAGTCTGGCTATGCTCCATCTTCACCACACAAAATATTTAAATCATGCACAACCCCGATGACAAGCCAAGCAATTGTTTCATACTTTTGATGTTCTCAAACTTTTTCAATCTTCACGCAATATATGAGCATGAGCCATGGACATAGCACTATAGGTGGAATAGAATGGTGGTTGTGGAGAAGACAAAAAAGGAGAAGATAGTCTCACATCAAATAGGCGTATCAACGGGCTATGGAGATGCCCATTAATATATATCAATGTGAGTGAGTAGGGATTGCCATGCAACGGATGCACTAGAGCTATAAATGTATGAAAGCTCAACAAAAGAAACTAAGTGGGTGTGCATCGAACTTGCTTGCTCACGAAGACCTAGGGCACTTGAGGAGGCCCATTGTTGGAATATACAAGCCAAGTTCTATAATGAAAATTTCCCACTAGTATATGAAAGTGACAAAACAAGAGACTCTCTATCATGAAGATCATGGTGCTACTTTGAGGCACAAGTGTGGGAAAAAGGATAGTAGCATTGTCCCTTTTATTTTTTATTTTTTATTTGGCCTTTCTTTTTTTATTTGGCCGTTCTCTCTTTTTTGGCCTTTTTTGCGGGGACAATGTTCTATTAATGATGATCATCACACTTCTATTTATTTACAACTCAATGATTACAAATCGATACTAGAACAAAGTATGACTCTATATGAGTGCCTCCGGTGGTGTATCGGGATGTGTAATGATTCATGAGTGACATGTATGAAATAATTATGAACGGTGGCTTTGCCACAAATACGATGTCCACTACATGATCATGCAAAGCAATATGACAATGATGGAGCGTGTCAAAATAAACGGAACGGTGGAAAGTTGCATGGCAATATATATCGGAATGGGTATGGAAATGCCATAATAGATAGGTATGGTGGCTGTTTTGAGGAAGGTATATGGTGGGTGTATGATACCGGCGAAAGGTGCGCGGTATTAGAGAGGCTAGCAATGGTGGAAGGGTGAGAGTGCGTATAATCCATGGACTCAACATTAGTCAAAAAGAACTCACATACTTATTGCAAAAATCTATTAGTTATCGAAACAAAGTACTACGTGCATGCTCCTAGGGGATAGATTGGTAGGAAAAGACCATCGCTCGTCCGAGACCGCCACTCATAAGGAAGACAATCAATAAATAAATCATGCTCCGACTTCGTCACATAACGGTTCACCATACGTGCATGCTACGGGAATCACAAACTTCAACACAATTATTTATCAAATTCACAACTACTCAACTAGCATGACTCTAATATCACCATATCAATATCTCAAAACAATTATCAAGTATCAAACTTCTCTTAGTATTCAATGCACTTCATACGAAAGTTTTTATTATATCCCTCTTGGATGCCCATCATATTAGGACTAAATTCATAACCAAAGCAAATTATCATGTTGTTTAGGACTCCCAAAATAATATAAGTGATGCATGATAGTTCATCTATTTCTATAAAATAAAACCACCACCGTGCTCTAAAAGGATATAGGTGAAGCACTAGAGCAACGACAAACTACTCCGAAAGATATAAGTGAAGATCAATGAGTAGCTAAATAATTATGTAACTATGTGAAGACTCTCTAACATTTAGAATTTCAGATCTTGGGATATTATTCAAACAGCAAGCAAAACAATAGAAAACAAAATGACGCTCCAAGCAAAACACATATCATGTGGTGAATAAAAATATAGCTCCAAGTAAAGTTACCGATGAACGAAGACGAAAGAGGGGATGCCTTCTGGGGCATCCCCAAGCGTAGGCTTTTGGTTGTCCTTAAATATTACCTTGGGGTGCCTTGGGCATCCCCAAGCTTAGGCTCTTGCCACTCCTTATTCCATAGTCCATCAAAACTTAACCCAAAACTTGAAAACTTCACAACACAAAACTCAAAATAGAAAATCTCGTGAGCTCCGTTAGCGAAAGAAAACAAAACACCACTTCAAGGTACTGTAGTGAACTCACTATTTATTTATATTGGTGTTAAACCTACTGTATTCCAACTTCTCTATGGTTTATAAACTATTTTACTAGCCATAGATTCATCAAAATAAGTACACAACACATGAAAAACAGAATCTGTCAAAAACAGAACAGTATGTAGTAATCTGTAGCTAACGCAAGTTCTGGAACCCCAAAAATTCTAAAGTAAACTGCTGGACGTGATGAATTTATCTATTAATCAACTGCAAAAAGAATTAAGTAAATAGCACTTTCCAATAAAAAATGGAAGCAATTCTCGCGAGCGCTAAAGTTTCTATTTTTTACAGCAAGATTAAAAAGACTTTCTCCAAGTCTTCCCAACGGTTCTACTTAGCACAAACACTAATTAAACACAAAAACACAACCAAAACATAGGCTAGATAAATTATTTATTACTAAACAGGAACAAAAAGCAAGGAACAAAAATAAAATTGGGTTGCCTCCCAACAAGCGCCAACGTTTAACGCCCCTAGCTAGGCATGATGATTTCAATGATGCTCACATAAAAGATAAGAATTGTAACATAAAGAGAGCTTCATGAAGAATATGACTAGCACATTTAAGTCTAACCCACTTCCTATGCATAGGGATTTTGTGAGCAAACAACTTATGGGAGAAATAATCAACTAGCATAGGAAGCAATGTTAGGGATATCGCTTATTGGGAACTTATCGGTCGACCCATGATAAGGGGTAAATCGGCCAGTTTATCGGCATATCGGCCGATTTATCGCCATATTGGCTGATTTATCTTGTCGGTCTGACAACGATAAGCGATAAATCGGCCGATTTATCGGCATATCGGAAGATATCTTGAACAGTGATAGGAAGGCAAAACAAGAATAACTTTAAAACTTTAAGCACATAGAGAGGGAACTTGATATTATTGCAATTCCTACAAGCATATATTCCTCCCTCATAATAATTTTCAGTAGCATTATGAATGAATTCAACAATATAACCAGCACCTAAAGCATTCTTTTCATGATCTACAAGCATAGAAAATTTACTACTCTCCACATAAGCAAGATTCTTCTCCTTCGAAATAGTGGGAGTATCATAAGAGACTCGAATACTATAAATTGTTTCCACATTAAAAGAGTAATGTTCAGAAAAAGGGTAATCATAATCATGACAAGTTTTATAAATATAATCATCACTACTATTTATAGCATATGTATCATCACAATAATTATCATAAGTAGCAACTTTGTTCTCATCATAATCGATTGAAACCTCTTCCAAGATAGTGGAATCATTACTAAATAAATTCATGACCTCTCCAAATCCACTTTCATAATTATCACAATGAGATTCAACATCCTCCAAAATAGTGGGATTACTACTTCCTAAAGTTGACACTCTTCCAAACCCACTTTCATCAATATAATCATCATAAGTAGGAGGCATGCTTTCATCATAATAAATTTGCTCATCAAAACTTGGGGGACAAAAAATATCATCCTCATCAAACATAGCTTACCCAAGCTTGTGGCTTTTCATATAATTAGCATCATGGATATTCAAGGAATTCATACTAACAACATTGCAACTATGCTCATCATTCAAATATTTAGGGCCAAACATTTTAATGCATTCTTCTTCTAACACTTTGGCACAATTTTCCTTTCCATCATACTCACGAAAGATATTAAAAAGATGAAGCGTATGAGGCAAACTCAATTCCATTTTTTTAGTTTTCGTTTATAAACTAAAATAGTGCTAAAACAAGAAACAAAAGGATTCAATTGCAAGACCTAAAGATATACCTTCAAGCGCTAACCTCCCCGGCAACGGCGCCAGAAAAGAGCTTGATGTCTACTACACAACCTTATTCTTGTAGACGTTGTTTGGCCTCCAAGTGCAGAGGTTTGTAGGACAGTAGCAAATTTCCCTCAAGTGGATGACCTAAGGTTTATCAATCCGTAGGAGGCATAGGATGAAGATGGTCTCTCTCAAGCAACCCTGCAACCAAATAAAAAAGAGGCTCTTGTGTCCCCAACACACCCAATACAATGGTAAATTGTATAGGTGCACTAGTTCGGCGAAGAGATGGTGATACAAGTGGTTTATGGATGGTAGATAAAGGTTTTTGTAATCTGAAAATATAAAAACAGCAAGGTAACTAATGATAAAAATGGGCGTAAACGGTATTGCAATGCGTTGAAACAAGGCCTAGGGTTCATACTTTCACTAGTGCAAGTTCTCTCAACAATAATAACATAATTGGATCACATAACTATCCCTCAACATGCAACAAAGAGTCACTCCAAAGTCAGTAATAGCGGAGAACAAATGAAGATATTATGGTAGGGTACGAAACCACCTCAAAGTTATTCTTTCCAATCAATCCGTTGGGCTATTCCTATAAGTGTCACAAACAACCCTAGAGTTTGTACTAGAATAACACCTTAAGACACAAATCAACCAAAACCCTAATGTCACCTAGATACTCCAATGCCACCTCAAGTATCCGAGGGTATGATTATACGATATGCATCACACAATCTCAGATTCATCTATTCAACCAACACATAGGACCTTAAAGAGTGCCCCAAAGTTTCTACCGGAGAGTCAAGAAGAAAACGTGTGCCAACCCCTATGCATAGGTTCATGGGCGGAACCCGCAAGTTGATCACCAAAACATACATCAAGTGGATCAATAGAATACCCCATTGTCACCACGGGTCTCCCACGCAAGACATACATCAAGTGTTCTCAAATCCTTAAAGCCTCAATCCGATAAGATAACTTCAAAGGGAAAACTCCATCCATTACAATAGAGTAGAGGGGGTTCGGGAGAAACATCATAAGATCCAACTATAATAGCAAAGCTCACGATACATCAAGATCGTACCACCTCAAGAACACGAGAGAGAGAGAGAGATCAAACACATAGCTACTGGTACATACCCTCAGCCCCGAGGGAGAACTACTCCCTCCTCGTCATGGAGATCACCGGGATGATGAAGTTGGCCACCGGAGAGGGATTCCCCCTCCGGCAGGGTGCCGAAATGGGTCTAGATTGGTTTTTGGTGGCTACGGAGGCTTCTGGCGGCGAAACTCCCGATCTATTATGCTCCCCGAAGTTTTTAGGTATATGGGTATATATGGGAGGAAGAAGTGCGTCGGTGGACCTCTAGGATGGCCACGAGGCAGGGGGTGCGCCCAGGGGGGTGGGCGCGCCCCCCACCCTCGTGGGCAGCCCGAGACTCTCCTGGTCCAACTCCGATACTCCGTGGGCTTCTTCTGGTCCAAAAATAAGTTTCGTGAAGTTTCAGGTCAATTGGACTCCGCTTGATTTTCCTTTTCTGCGATACTCTAAAACAAGGAAAAAACAGAAACTGGCACTGGGCTCTGGGTTAGTAGGTTAGTCCCAAAAATCATACTCCCTCCCTTCCTTAATATAGGATGTATAGTTTTCGGCACGGAAATTAAGGAACGCATGTGGAGGGAAAATTTCCCAAGTTTTGGGTGAGATTACACCTGACTAATTGACATGAGAAAATAGAGGAGCTTGCCTAATATAAGGAAATGCAGTCAAATCCCTAAAAACGTTATCCAGACGAGTGGTGCAACGCAATACACCTTATATTTCGGACTTTTTCTCAAAAATCTATACACCTTATATCAAGGAATAGAGGGAGTATAAAATAGCATATAAAACATCCAAGGTTGATAATATAATAGCATGGAACAATCAAAAATTATAGATACGTTGGAGATGTATCATGTGCCTCATGAAAATATAATTGTGGAAGATAATGATACTTCTTATGATCTTGAAAATCTTTTTGGCACTTGCTTGGAAGAATATGATAATTGCTATACTATTGGTGCTATCAATACTATTGATGATGAGGGTGATTGTACTTATGATATGAAAAGGCCCAAGCTTGGGGATGCTATGTTTGATGAAGATGACGTTTTTGAGAATATATTTGCTGCAATTAATGTTTGTCCCAAACTTGGGGATGCTACGTTTAATGAAGATGACATTTTTAGTCTCCCAAGTTTTGATATGCAAATTTATAATGATGATAGCATGCCTCCTACTTATGATGATTATTGTGATGATACTTATGCTATAAAAAGTAGTGATTATATTTATAAAACTTGTCATGATTATGGTTACCCCTTTTCTGAACATTACTCTTTTAATGTGGAAACAATTTATAGTATTCGAGTTTCTTATGATACTCCCACTATTCCGAATGAGAAGGATTTTGCTACTATGGAGAGTAATAAAATTTCTATGCTTGTAGATCATGAAAAAAATGCTTTAGGTTCTGGTTATATTGTTGAATTCATTCATGATGCTACTGAAAATTATTATGAGGGAGGAACATATGCTTGTAGGAATTGCAATAATATCAAGTTTCCTCTCTATGTGCTTAAAGTTTTAAAGTTATGCTTGTTTTGCCTTCCTATGCTAGTTGATTATTGTTCCCACAAGTTGTTTGCTCACAAAATCCCTATGCATAGGAAGTGGGTTAGACTTAAATGTGCTAGTCATATTATTCAAGATGCTCTCTTTATGGTACAATTCTTATCTTTTATGTGACCATCGTTGAAATCATCATGCCTAGCTAGGGGCGTTAAACGATAGCGCTTGTTGGGAGGCAACCCAACTTTGTTTTTGTTCCTTGGTTTTTGCTCCTGGTTAGTAATAAATAAATTATCTAGCCTCTGTTATGATTGAGTTTTATGATTTTAATTAGTGTTTGTGCCAAGTAGAAGCGTTGGGAAGACTTGGGGAAAGTCTTGTTGATCTTGCTGTAAAAAAACAGAAACTTTAGCGCTCACGGGAATTGCTGCCATTTTTATTGGAGAGTGATATTCAGTTAATGATTTTTGAAGATGATTAATAGATAAATTCCTCACGTCCATCAATTTATTTGAGAATTTTATGAGTTCCAAAAGTATACGTTTGATCCAGATTACTACAGACTGTTCTGTTTTTGACAGATTCTGTTTTCGATGTGTTGTTTGCTTATTTTGATGAATCTATGAGTAGTATCGGAGGGTATGAACCATAGATAAGTTGGAATACAGTAGATATTACACCAATATGAATTTAGAATGAGTTCACAACAGTACCTAAGTGGTGATTTATTTTCTTATACTAACGGAGCTTACGAGTTTTCTGTTAAGTTTTGTGTTGTGAAGTTTTCAAGTTTTGGGTAAAGATTCGATGGACTATGGAATAAGGAGTGGCAAGAGACTAAGCTTGGGGATTAACAAGGCATCCCAAGGTAATATTCAAGGACAACCAAGAGCCTAAGCTAGGGGATGCCCCGGAAGGCATCCCCTCTTTCGTCTTCGTTCATCGGTAACTTTACTTGGAGCTATATTTTTATTCGCCACATGATATGTGTTTTGCTTGGAGCATCATTTTATTTTATTTTGTTTTGCTTGCTGTTTGAATAAAATAACATGATCTGAAATTATTAAATGTTAGAGAGTCTTCATATAGTTGCATAATTATTCGACTACTCATTGATCTTCACTTATATCTTTCGGAGTAGTTTGTTGTTGCTCTAGTGCTTCACTTATATCTTTTTAGAGCACGGTGGTGGTTTTATTTTGTAGAAATAGATAAACTCTCATGATTCACTTATATCATTTTGAGAGTCTCTAAACATCATGGTAGTTTGCTTTGGTTATGAATTTACTCCTAATATGATGGGCATCCAAGAGGGATATAATAAAAACTTTCATATGAAGTGCATTGAATACTATGAGAAGTTTGATACTTGATGATTGTTTTGAGATATGAGGATGGTAATATTAGAGTCATGCTAGTGAGTAGTTCTGAATTTGAGAGATACTTGTGTTAAAGTTTGTGATTCCCGTAGCATGCACGTATGGTGAACCGTTATGTGATGAAGTCGGAGCATGGTTTATTTATTGATTGTCTTCCTTATGAGTGGCGGTCGGGGACAAGCGATGGTCTTTTCCTACCAATATATCCCCCTAGGAGCATGCGTGTAATACTTTGCTTTGATAACTTGTAGATTTTTGCAATAAGTATATGAGTTCTTTATGACTAATGTTTAGTCCATGGACTATACGCACTCTCACCCTTCCACCTTTGCTAGCCTCTCTAATACCGCGCACCTTTCGCCGGTATCATACACCCACCATATACCTTCCATAAAACAGCCACCATACCTACCTATTATGGCATTTCCATAGCCATTCCGAGATATATTTCCATGCAACTTTCCACCATTCCGTTTATTATGACACACTCCATCATTATCATATTGCTTTGCATGATCATGTAGTTGACATCGTATTTGTGGCAAAGCCACCGTTCATAATTCTTTCATACATGTCACTCATGAGTCATTGCACATCCCGGTACACCGCCAGAGGCATTCATATAGAGTCATATTTTGTTCTAAGAATCGAGTTGTAATTCATGAGTTGTAAAGTAAATAAAAGTGTGATGATCATCATTATTAGAGAATCGTCCCAGTGAGGAAAGGATGATGGAGACTATGATTCCCCCACAAGTCGGGATGAGACTCCGGACGAAAAATAAATAAATAAAAGAGGCCAAAGAAGCCCAAATAAAAAAAGAGAAAAAAAAGAGGCCATAAAAAAGAGAAAGGCCTAAATATAAAAAAAATTACAAAAAAGAGAGAAAAAGAGAGAAGGGGCAATGCTACTATCCTTTTACCACACTTGTGCTTCAAAGTAGCACCATGATCTTCATGATAGAGAGTCTCCTATGTTGTCACTTTCATATACTAGTGGGTATCTTTCATTATAGAACTTGACTTGTATATTCCAATGATGGGATTCCTCAAAATGCCCTAGGTCTTCGTTAGCAAGCGAGTTGGATGCACACCCACTTAGTTTCTTTTGTTGAGCTTTCATACACTTATAGCTCTAGTGCATCCGTTGCATGGCAATCCCTACTCACTCACATTGATATCTATTAATGGGCATCTCCATAGCCCGTTGATACGCCTAGTTGATGCGAGACTATCTTCTCATTTTTGTTTTCTCCACAACCACCATTCTACTCCACCTATAGTGCTATATCCATGGCTCACGCTCATATATTGCGTGAAGATTGAAAAAGTTTGAGAACATCAAAAGTATGAAACAATTGCTTGGCTTGTCATCGGGGTTGTGCATGATTTAAATATTTTGTGTGGTGAAGATGGAGCATAGCCAGACTATATGATTTTGTAGGGATAACTTTCTTTTGTCATGTTATTTTAAAGAGACATAATTGCTTGGTTAGTATGCTTGAAGTATTATTATTTTTATGTCAATATTAAACTTTTATCTTGAATCTTATGGATCTGAATATTCTTGCCACAATAAAGTGAATTACATGGATAAATATGTTAGGTAGCATTCCACATCAAAAATTTTGTTTTTATCATTTACCTACTCGAGGACGAGCAGGAATTAAGGTTGGGGATGCTGATACGTCTCCAACCTATCTATAATTTTTGATTGGTCCATGCTATTATATTATCAACTTTGGATGTTTTATATGCATTTATATGCTATTTTATATGATTTTTGGGACTAACCTATTAACCCAGAGCCCAGTGCCAGTTTATGTTTTTTCCTTGTTTTAGAATATCGCAGAAAAGGAAAATCAAACGGAGTCCAATTGACCTGAAACTTCACAGAACTTATTTTTGGATCAGAAGAAGCCCAGAAGACTTGGAGTGCACGTCAGGGGATCAACGAGGAAGCCACGAGGCAGGGGCGCGCCCACCCCCTCTGGGCGCGCCCTCCACCCTCGTGGGCCCCTCGTGACCCCCTGACGTACTTATTCCTCCTATATATCTCCATATACCCTAAAACGATGGGGAGCACAATAGATCGGGAGTTCCACCGCCAGAAGCCTCCGTAGCTACCGAAAGCTAATATAGACCCGTTCCGTCACCCTGTCGGAGGGGGAATCCTTCTCCGGTGGCCATCTTCGTCATCCTGGTGCTCTTTATGATGAGGAGGGAGTAGTTCTCCCTCGGGGCTGAGGGTATGTACCAGTAGCTATGCGTTTGATCTCTCTCTCTCTCTCGTGTTCTTGATTTGGCACGATCTTGATGTATCGCGAGCTTTGCTATTATAGTTGGATCTTATGTTTCTCCTCCCCCTCTACTCTCTTGTAACAGATTGAGTTTTCCCTTTGAGGTTATCTTATCGGATTGAGTCTTTAAAGATTTGAGAACACTTGATGTATGTCTTGCCGTGCGTATCTGTGGTGACAATGGGATATCACGTGATTTACTTGATGTATGTTTTGGTGATCAACTTGTGGGTTCCGCCCATGAACCTATGCATAGGGGTTGGCACACGTTTTCGTCGTGATTCTCCGGTAGAAACTTTGGGGCACTCTTTGAGGTTCTATGTGTTGGTTGAATAGATGAATCTGAGATTGTGTGATGCATATCGTATAATCATACCCATGGATACTTGAGGTGACATTGGAGTATCTAGGTGACATTAGGGTTTTGGTTGATTTGTGTCTTAAAGTGTTATTCCAGTACGAACTCTAGGGCTGTTTGTGACACCTATAGGAATAGCCCAACAGATTGATTGGAAAGAATAACTTTGAGGTGGTTTCGTACCCTACCGTAATCTCTTCGTTTGTTCTCCGCTATTAGTGACTTTGGAGTGACTCTTTGTTGCATGTTGAGGGATAGTTATGTGATCCAATTATGTTATTATTGTTGAGGAAACTTGCACTAGCGAAAGTATGAACCCTAGGCCTTGTTTCAACGCATTGCAATACCGTTTACGCTCACTTTTATCATTAGTTACCTTGCTGTTTTTATATTTTCAGATTACAAAAACCTTTATCTACCATCCATATTGCACTTGTATCACCATCTCTTCGCCGAACTAGTGCACCTATACAATTTACCATTGTATTGGGTGTGTTGGGACACAAGAGACTCTTTGTTATTTGGTTGCAGGGTTGCTTGAGAGAGACCATCTTCATCCTACGCCTCCTATGGATTGATAAACCTTAGGTCATCCATTTGAGGGAAATTTGCTACTGCCCTACAAACCTCTGCACTTGGAGGCCCAACAACGTCTACAAGAAGAAGGTTGTGTAGTAGACATCAGTGCCCTGGCCGCTCCTCGCGCGTGCACTCGCAGCTCCCAAGCCGCGCCCTCGTCGTACCGACGTAGAGCTCCGCCACAGCCGCGCTGCTCTCTGCTTGCTGCTCCGCCCCTAGTGCTGCTTGCCGCAACTAGCCACAGCTGTCGCCTGCGCGCTCCCCTGCACCCCCACGCGCCTCTGTACCCTCTTGCGTGCCCGCGCGTGCGCGCCCGCACCCGCTGTCGCCCGCCCTTGCCCTCTGCCGCCACGTACTGCTCCTGTCGCTGCTCCTCGCCTGCTGCAACCCGCCGCTGTCGTCGCTTCCCTTCGGCCCCCCTCACTCGCGCGTGAGCCGCCTCCGCATCGCGCTCCTCCGTCCGAGCCCGCCTCAGGCCGCTGCTCGCGTACTCCCGCGTCGCCGCTTCTGCCGCTGGCCGCCGCAGATCCCGCCTGCCTCCGCTCACCCCGTCATGCACCGCCCGAGCCCGCCCGGTGCTCGCGTCGCCCGTGCGCCGGCTGACCGGTCGACGAGCCCCTGTCTGTCACCGCCTCCTATTGCCCCTGCTCCGCCGCGGCTCTGCTCCGCCCGCGCCACCGCCTCCCACTTCGGTCGCCGCATCCCCGCTCGACCTTGCCGCCACTTCGGCCGCCCACCGCCCCAACCGACGCCGTAGATGGATGCGCGGCACTGCGCCCGTCCGGTAGCAACCGCCCCCGCGCGAAATGATCACCGGAATGGCGAGTCCGGCGAGGCCCGGCGCCCCTCTGCCGCGGGAACGCTCACCGGAGATCCCCAAACGCCGACGCCGGCGTGCATCGATGGGACCCGCCCCTGGGTCACTGACCAGTGGGTCCTGGGGGCCCCGTTGACTGGGTTGACCCAGTCAACTGCTGACTGGGCAGCCCAGTGGCACTGACATGTGGGGCCCACGCCAAACGAATAAAATTAAATAGATAAATTGCTAATTAATTAAATTAGTTAATTAAAACCTTAATCTCTCACTAACTACTACGCCCCACCCACTAATTAACCCATTTAGGATTCAGACGTCGTTGAGGATCACGAACTGGTTTGGCATCTTCTTCCAAATTTATTTTATGTTGACATAGAGTGGGACTAATGCCCTTAAGATCAACAAGAGTATGTCCAATAGCAGCACGATGTTTCTTCAGAGTTTTCAATAATCTTTCTTCTTCATGCTCTGAAAGGTTAGCACTAATAATAACAGGATATATCTTCTTTTCATCAAGATAAGCATATTTAAGATTATCAGGCAAAGGTTTAAGCTCAAACACGGGATCACCCTTGGGTGGAGGAGGATCCCCTAAAATTTCAACAGGCAAATTGTGATGCAGAATAGGTTCCTGTTTAAAGAATACTTCATCTATTTCCCTTCTTT